>NW_025999900.1:57985463-57987963 GCF_001458135.2 Marmota marmota marmota | reverse complement strand
GCAGAGAGTAAATTCAAACTTCTTCCACCTTTTCATTCTATTCAGGCCCTGAACAGATTGGAGAATGTCCACCCACATTGGAGGGCCATCTCTTTTACTCAACCCACCAATTCGAATGCTAATCTGTTCCTGAAATACCCTCACAGACATACCCAGAATGTTTAACCAAATATCTGAATGTCCCTTTTACCCAGTCAAGTTGCCACCAACACAGTTATCTTCTAGGAACTTTATTGTATTGTTTTACCTTTAGATTATACATTTCAAGTTAAATTGAGTGCAGTGGTAAAAGAAAAATTCTGAAGTGTCCTAAAATTAATTACAAGGGCCAGAAGAAGGAGTGCAGGAAGAGAATGAGCAGGCAGCCAGGGTAAAATCAACAAAAGATCATGTTGAGGCCCTGACTTAAATTGTATCACTTCTGACCACCAGGGCCAGTTTGCCATACACACACACACACACACACACACACGCACACACACACACATATCTTCCAGGGTTGGGAGCTGGGAGTGTAGGTCAGTAATAGAATGCACATACAAGGCCCTGGATAAGATTCCCTATACCCAAAACAAAAACAAACAAACAAACAAAAAAGCAATAAACTTTCAGAACTGCTTGCCCCAGCCAATTCAAAGCAACAATCATTTCTCCTATGAACTGCCTTTCCCAAAGTGTGTACCAAAAAAACATTTTATTTTTTCAGTGCTGGAGATTGAACCCAGGGCCTTGAGCATGCTAGGCAAGCATTCTATCGCTGAGCTACATGCCCAGCCCTTTAAAAATATTCTTAACTCTATAACCAGCATACATCTTCCCCAACTGCTATCTAGCTTTGCTGCTAGTAGTTTATAGAAACTTGTCCTAGGAATTGGTCTTTTTTTTTTTTCCTAAAAGTGGTCCACTTTATGCTTTGAATATAGCCCTTATTGCTCTGCCATTGCAACTTGTTTTAAAAAATGGACATGTTTCTGTCTCTTCCTCTCTCCCTTCCTCTCTCTAATCTTCCCTAATCTCAGGGGAAATAGGATTACCATTTTTCTCCATCCTAGACAGAGTTGTCTGTCCTTGAACACATACCTACCATGCAAATGAAGTAATTCAGACTTGAGAATGGTACCACAAGATCTCAGAAATGACCATCTCCCAAATTAATAAGTAAACTACAACTCCCAATAGAGAATGTTGGTTATTCTGACTTTTTTACCCTCCATATAAACTTTAGAAATAGTTTATTTTTATAAAAAAATAACTTGCTGAGATTCTTTTTTATGGGGCGGGGGAGGGGGGTACCAGGGATTGAACTCAGGGGCACTCAACCACTGAGCCACATCCCCAGTGCTATTTTGTATTTTATTAGAGACAGGGTCTCCCTGAGTTGCTTAGGGCCACACTAAGTTGCTGGGGCTGGCTTTGAATTTGCAATACTCCTGCCTCAGCCTCCTGAGCCCCTGGGATTACAGGCATGCACCACTGCACCTGGCCCACACACTGAAATTTTGATTGGGATTATATTGAATCCACAAATCAAGTTGATAAGAACTGACATCTTGACAATATCATCTTTGTATTCATGCAGTATGGAATATTTCTCTATAAATTAATTCTTTGATTTATTTCAACAGGTCTTTAGATCTAATCCAGGGCCTTGTACATGCTAGACGAGCACTTTACCGCTGAGCCACAATTCCAGCCCCGACATAAATTTTTCAAAATTTTATTTTGTTAATTTACACCCAAATCATTTTGGGAATGATAATATAAATGGCATTGTGTTACAAATTTCAAATACCACTTGTTCATTGCTGGAATACAGGAAAACAACTGATACTTGTATGTCACCCTTGTATCCTACAACCATGCCATAATCATGTATTAGTGTCAAGAGTTTTTTGCCAACTTATTGGGATTTTGACAATTGTGTCAACTGTCAACAGTTTTATTTCTTCCTAATCAGTACACCTTTTATTTCCTTTTCTAAGAATTATAATAGGATATAGAAAAGGAATGATGAGAGGGAAAGTTTTTAGTTTCTTACCATCAAGTTTGATATTAGCTGAAAGGTCTTTGTAGATGATATTCCTTATCAAATTGAAGAAGATCCCCTTTATTCCTAGTTTACTAGGAGGTTTTTGTTTTGTTTTATTCAAATATTGGCCTATTAAGATTGTCTATTTTTTGTATGAATTCTAGCACATTGTGTTTTTCAAGGAATTGGTCTGTTTCATCTAGATTATCAAATTTGTGGGCATACAGATGTTCATCATCTTTTATTTTCCTATTTGCTGAGAGCCACGGCCGAGTCTGTATGGCCCCTGGCATTTTGCCAACAGTATTGATTGACAGGCGAGGCATTACTATCCGCCTCTGCCGCAACTTTTGAGTTCTCGCACTATTTTGGAGTTCTCGTGGGGATTTCCGGGGATTCCCCGAGAGTTCCCATTGGTTGGGGAAGTGCAGGAGGAGGGATTTCCGAGAGAGATATTTCCAGCTGGGGGTT
>NW_025999900.1:57973742-57982491 GCF_001458135.2 Marmota marmota marmota | reverse complement strand
ATATATATATATATATCTCATGTAAGGATTCTTCTTAGATAGTCCCTTTATCATTATTTAATGCCCCTCTTTATTCTTGGTAATCTTCCATGCTCCACAGTCTATTCCATCTGAATTAGTGTTGCCACTCCCACTTTTTAAAATTAGTGTTAGCATGGTATAACATTACTTAATAAATCTATATAATTTTAATCTTTATATTTGAAGTGGGTTTCTTTAACTAATAATCAATTTATTAAAACAGTTGATCTAGACATCTGCAATGTGACATTAATCTCAACTCCTGGCTCAATATATATGAAAATAATCCACTTAACAATCTCAGAAGGACTGTGCAAATCAAAGAGTCACTTGTGGATTCTCACCTGGAATTGAACCCATGTCTTAAAACCATCAAAAGCATTTCTCCTACAGTGATTCTTGGTTGGCATCTGAATTGGTCCTTTGACTTTTGAGATTTCTTTTCCTTGGCTCCTCTGACCAATTCAACACACACGTTGCAGCTGGTTAGGGTAATTCTAATTCAGTAAATTGCAATCTGTGTTTCTACCAGTATGTTTCTGGTATCTTCAATGGCCAGGATGCAGCTTACTGACCAACTTGTTCCTTGGCAAGAGTGAATAGCAGTGAGTCAGGAGCAGAAGAGCTAAGCTCCAGCACTGGCAACTATGCTTTCCTCAGAAAAAGCTGAAGTGGGTTTCTTGTAGAAACATGAAGTTGGGGTTTGTCTGACAATTTGTGGAGGGGAGAAGGGTACTGGTGACTCAAACCCAGAGCCTTGAACTATCCCTGAGCTACAGTTCTTTTTTATTTTTTGAGACAGGGTTTTGCTAAAAATGCCCAGACTGACCTCAAACTTATAATCCTCCTGACTTATCCTCCCAGGTTGCTGGGATCACTGGTGTGCACACCATGCCCAACTTAATGATCCACTTTGACAATCTGTCTTTCAATTAATGCATTTATACTGTTTTAAAAACTCATCATTGGGGCTGGGGTTGTAGTTCAGCGGTAGAGTGCTCTCCTAGCACGTGCAAGGTGCTGGGTTCAATCCTCAGCACCACATAAAAATAAATAAATAAAGGTACTGTGTCCAACTACAACTAAAAAAAAAATTAAAAAACTCATCATTGACACAGTTGGTTTAATATATTACTGTATGTAACATGTACACATAGAATAGATATATTTACTACTGTAAATTTACATAAATAATATATATACAGAAGTATCCATAATCAAATACATTGTTATTAAAATTTGGAACAAACTATTATCACTAAAAGAAATCTAGAATAAAAAAATAGATTTTTATTTTATCCTTAATGTTTCTTTGATGATTTTCCTTTGTTTATATAGATCCAAGTTTCTATGCTATATTCTTTTCCTTATCTCCAAAGAATTTTTAACTTTTCTTGCAAATCAGGTCTATTGGCAACAAAATTTCCCACTTTTTGTTTGATAAAGTCTTATTCCACTTTGGATTTTTTCTGATTGAACTCAGGGTGCTTTATCACTGAGCTACATCTACCAGCTCTTTTTTATTATCTGTTACCCAGGTTGGCCTTAAACTTGTGATCCTCCTGCTTCAGCATCCCGAGTAACATGTATTGGCATGTGCCAACTCCCTCATCTAGTTCTCCAGTTTTTTGAAATCTAATTTTACAGCATACAGAATTCAAGGTTTTTGAGTTTTTTCCTCTCAAATTTTTATATTTTACTCCAGCCACTTATTGCTTGCAGGGTTTCTGATAAATTGGTTGTAATTCTTGATTTTATTACCCAGTGTAAGGTGGTGCTTTTTTCTCTCTGGCTTCTTTCATAATTTTTTCCTCTCTTGATTTTCTACACTTTAAAATGATATACCTGTGTAAGTTTGTTGTTGTTTGTTTGTTGGCATTTGTCCTGTTTGGATTTCCTGAGCTTCCTGGATCTGATTTGGTGTTTGACAATACAGAGAAAAATTTCAAAATTTCTCCTTTCATTTTCTCATTTCTTCTGTTTCTAATACTCCAATGACACATTATCGCTTCTTCAGTTGTTCCCTGGTCCTTGGATTTTTTTCTCACGTTTTTTTTCAGTCTTCATTCTCTTTGCAGTTTTGGAGGTTTATTTTGACATATTTTTAAGTTCTGACTTTTTTTTAGCTGTAGATTGACACAATATTTTTAATTAGTTATCTATTTTTATGTGGTGCTAAGGATCGAGCCCAGTGCCTCACATGTGCTAGGCAAGTGCCTTACCAGTGAGCTACACGCCCAGTCCTATGCTCCTTACTTGTGTCCAGTGTGTTAGTCAGCTTTCACCACTGTGACCAAAAGACCTGACAAGAACATCAAAGAAGAGGAAAGTTTAGTTTGGTTGGTGATTTCAGAGGTTCAGTCATGGTGGGCTGGCTCCAGAGCTCTGAATATGAAGTGAGGCAGAATATTATGGCACAAGGGCATGGCGGAAGAATATTGCTCTGTTCATGGCAGCCAGGAAGCAAAGAGAGTTTGAGTGCAAGGAGGCAGGGATAATATAATCCTCAAAAGGCATACCCCCAATGACCTACTTCCTCCAGCCATGCCCTATCTGCCAACCATTAATCCACTCAAAATATTAACACATCAAGTGGATCAATCCACTAATTAGATTATAGCTCTTATAATCTAATCATTTTACTTCTGAACATTCCTTCATTTGTCTCACACCTGGGTTTTGGGGGACACATCATATACAAACCATAACATCCAATCTACTAATAAACCTGTCAAAGGCATTCTCTATGTCTGTTACTCTGTTTTTATCTCTAGCATTTCTTTCTTTTTTTTTTTTCATTTAGGATCTCTCTGCTTACTTTGTTCATCTGTTCTTTCATATTGCCTTTATTAATTTGGGCCCTTAGTGTATTCATTGTAGTTATTTTAAATTCTTGGTCTGATCATTCCAACATCCCTGACACATCTAGTTCCCATACTTATGTGCACATGCGCTCACGCGCGCGCTCTCTCTCTCTCTCTCTCTCTCTCTCTCTCTCGTCAAATTGTGTTTTATGGCCAAGTGTGGTGGCATATCACTATAATCTCAACAACTCGGGAGGTTGAGGCAGAAAGATTACAAATTCAAAGCTAGCCTAAGCATTTTACCAAAATCCCATTTCAAAATGAAGAATAAAAAGAGCTGGGGACAGAGCTCAGGGAGAGCCCACCCACACAAGGTTTAATCCCCAATACCCCCCCAAAAAATGTGTTTTATGTCTTTTAGTGTGCCTTGCAATTTTCTCATGACAGCTGATCATGATGTAACAGACAAAAAGAACTGCCATAAATAGGCCTTCAGTAATGTGATGGTAAGAATTGGAGAGAGGGGAAGCTTTCTATGGCCTCATGACTAGGTTATTTTAGTAAACTTATGCCTCTGGACTGTAAGATTCACAACTATTTCCCACGTTTCTCCTTCTTTAGGTAGGACAGGATGGCTACAATGGGCTAGAATTGCATAAGGAAGGTCACTGCTGATTGGACTCGGGTATTTCCCTTCTCCAAGTCAGTTAGGCTCTGATAAACTCCATGCTATAGTTTGAATGTTACCTCCAAGTTCATGTTATAATTTGATTGCCATCATGACCATACTAAGAAATGGGAGGGCCTTTCAGAGGTGATAATAGATTAATGCCATATTGCAGAAGTGGGTTAGATTATCTCAAAGGTGGATTCATGGTAAAAAAGGATGAGTTCAAGGGCTGGGTCCCATGGGTGTGACCCTATCCAAACACCTCTGAACAGAGATTCAATACATACTTTGCCTTTCAAAAGTTTTGGTAAAATCTGGACTCTGTACAAGAAATAAGGAGACAGTTCTAGGAGCTTTCAGTCTTTGTTTCAGATTCCCTTCTTTATAGTATTTGGTAAGGTATGCTGCTTTATAGCTTGCATCTTAAGGTAACAACTTTCCTAATTCCTTAAAAATGAAAAAATCTTTTCCCTCTACATTTTCATTTTTATCATTGCCAGTGGATTTCAAAAAAGAGAGTTAAATGCTTATTCCTCCATCATCTTTTGCAGAAGATCTATTCCTTTATTTTCAATTTTTTGTGGTTGTATCTTTGGAAAGCATCACATAGTTGGATTAAAATAACAATCTGAATATTCTAATAGACAAACTTAACTCATTTAAAATTTGATAAAGGTGGGCACAGTGGTACATGCTTGTAATCCTAGCCACTCAGGAGGTTGAGGCAAGAAAATTACAAGTTCAAAACTAGCCTGGGCAATTTAGGGAGACCCTCTCTCAAAAAAAGCTCAGTGGTAGAGCACTTGCATAGTACATGCAAGGTCTTGGGTTTGATCCACAGCACAGAAAAAAAAATTTGTTTTTTATTTTTATTTTGGTGGTGGCTAAAGTATAAGTCTTAATGTTTCATAAACACTTAAGTAGAAGTCAATTAATGAAAAACTGAAATAAAGGAAAATGTAGACAACGGAAAGGCTAACGTAATTCATTCTTTGACTGCAAAATGAACAAAACTGGAAGAACAGTCCTAAAGTGTTTCCAAGATGGATGGTCAGTAGAAGTATTTTGAGAAAGGATCAGATAACACCACAGAAGAAGGAAGTTTTGGACTTTGCTTAACTATATAAATCAAAGCCTGTGACACAGGGGTACTGAATTCCTGTTGCTTCTCACATCGACTCTGATCAGATAATTGTAATATATCATAAAGTTATGTTCATATTGCCTTCTCTATTCTTTTTTTTTAGTTGTAGTTGGGCACAATACTTTTATTTTATTTATTTATTTTCATGTGGTGCTGAGGATCGAACCCAGGGCCTCGCACATGCTAGGTGAGCACTCTACCACTGAGTCACAACCTCAGCCTCTTGACTTCTGCATTCTAATTATTCCCAAAGAAAGAAGAAATCATGAACTAGAGAAAGACACACAGTAACATAAGAGCTGACCAGGGCAGACTGAGCAGCCTATTGCTTAGATTGGTCTATCTGCTCTTACGACAGCCCAGTAAGTCTGAGTTTGCCTAGACAATGTTCTAACACAGGAAGTTCACAAACAAGGTATAATTGCTATTTTTGAATTTATTCTTACTCTCTTATGTTATTTTTCCAATGTACCATTCTTTATTGTGGTTATTTCCTCTTTCCTTTTTTTGTCGGGGGGGTGTCATTTTCTTTTCATTATTTCCTCTAATGGCTTGGAAAACATACAGTTTACTTCTCTTCCTCTTAAAATTATTCTTAAATTTTGAAGGAATACTCTGTCATTTGAACACTGTCACTTTGGCCAAAAGCACCTATAACAGTATCATTGGCTACAGTCTCCCCTGCTGGCCTTCATCTACCTTACCCCAACACATATCCTAATTTCTGAGGATATATCTGAGGATCCAGTCCCAGATTAACACATTGACTTACTCAATAATTACTTATATCTAACTATTTTGTTTGATATCCTTCACCACCATTTATCCCTTTCCCATCCTTGGATTAGTTTCACAGGAAAATTATTTAATAAGAGAAATATGCTAATATTTCTCTTATAAAATTATTTAATTAGAAATAATTTAATAAGAGAAATGTATTTGCAGTAGTTTTCAAATAAAAATCAGCATGACAGTCTCACAAATATGAGCAAGGAATTAAGTTCTATGGGGGAAAAAGCCAATTTCTGTGCTATCAAAGACTCAGGAACACCAAGGGCACCAACCAGTTTCTTTTCTGAGGATGAGACCTTGGTAATATCATTTGGTTAAGAACCAAGACAGGCTGGACACAGTGGCACACGCCTGTAATCCCAGAGACTTGGGAGGCTGAGACAGGAGGAGCACGGGTTCAAAGCCAGCCTCAGCAAGGGCAAGGTGCTAAGCAACTCAGTGAGACCCTGTCTCTAAAAAAACAGGGCTGGGGATATGGCTCAGTGGTCGAATGCCCCTGAGTTCAAACCCCAGTACCCGCTCTCCCCCACAAAAATAGAGGGAAAAAAAAAAGAACCGAGACAGCCTAGAATTTGTTCCCACTAATGGGAACCTGTTATTTCTGAATGCTAACCACAGTCATAATGATAAAAGGGGAAAGCTTAGCAAGACTTGAGTTTCCCACTTCCAACACAACCTTGCTCTGTCTGAACTGCATCTCCAGCAATTGAACATTCTGCTAGAACCTGAGGACCATGAGAAGATGCATTAAGATATGCTGTCTTGAGAGCCACAGCCAAAGGGGCCCCAGCAAACTTCCAGCTGCCAGCACCAGCTGCCAGCTGATGATTGGCTCACAGTGGCCCCAGCAGAAGGGGCCCCAGCAAACTTCCAGCTGCCAGCTGATGATTGGCTCACAGCGGCCCCAGCAAACTTCTAGCTGCCAACTGATTGGCTCCTCTGCGGTGATGCTCATTGGGTTGTTTCCCTGCCCTTTCAGACCATGGAGCTGCTCATTGGGGGACTTTTTTTGGCTCCACCCACGCGACCCAGCCAATGGGCCTCAAGAGCAGGAGGAATGGGGGAGGTAGAAAGGCTTGTGGGAAGCAGGTGGTGGCAGTTGGGCTCTGAAGGTTTTCCTGAGGAGCTGTGTGGTTTGGTGTGTGTGTTCTAAAAATAAAGTTCATTTCTTTTGACAAGTGGCTCCTGAATTGTGCCCAGCCAAACTGCTGCAATGCTGCACTGGCTCTGATCTGTATAATCACCTCATTTTAATAACATTTATATCCTTAGTTAATTAAATCAGAAATAGTTGGGGAAGTGTTACCTTTGTGCAGGGGCAGGAAAGGGAAGAATAATTTTCCATAACACACAAGCCACCCAAAATACCTAAAAGTGGTAAACTTTAAGACTTTGTACATCTAAAAACAATAACTTTATTTTGTCCTCCCATTTAAATGTTTCTTAGGCTAGATATACTATCTAACCAGTTAAAAAATCATTTTAATCTCCTATCTTTGAAAGAGTTATTTCCTTTTCTTTAAAGACTGTTACAATAAAAGAACTGATTGTTTCTTTGTAGACAACCTGTTTTTTTTTCCTATCTGAAAGATTTTTAGTATTTTCTCCATATCCTTTTCTTCTTAAATTTCATAATATACTTAGGTGTAGGCCTTTTATAATTTATTGTACTTACACTTGATGGATTGTTCTAATCTGAAGCCTTTTGTCTTTTCCAGTTCTAGGAAATTTTTTTCTCTCCTCCCTTCTTTTTACTTGATTATATCTGGAATTCCTATTAAATACTGAATTTCTAAATCTGGATTCTATGTGCCCTTTTTCTTTGCCATTTCAAATTCCTTAATCTTTCCTCTAGGTTCTCAAAAAATTTCACAGCTTGATCTTGAAGCTAATTTGCTCTGTGATTGTTACTTCATTCCGATACTGAGTTCTTCATTTTAACAATCATATTTTTAACATCTATTTCATAGTCAAGGTTGCAGTATTCTCAAATCTGAGAATATTTGTTTTAAATCTTTCTCTGCTTGCCACACTAACTGATTTCTTGGTATTTGTTCTTTTATTTCTTAAATTTGGTACTTCTTTTTTCATGATATTGATTTTCTTCAAGTACTTGGTTTAACTGCCTGTTTCCTTTGTACTTGAGAATTTCTATGTTTGTTTATTTTACTGTGACCTGACTAATACATGTAAAGGAGAGGCTGGATACTTAGCACCAAAACCCTCTATTCCTTCTAGAAATCAGTACAGACAACTGGAGAAAAACCAGTCTCTTTAGCCCCAGTGCTCACATGGCAGTGAACTGTATGTCAATTATATCTTGATAAAGCTGTTTTTAAACTGATGTCACAGATTGATGGTAGAAACAGTTGACATGCTAAAGAACTAAGCATAATTCCCTTAAAAAAACAAAATCTCCCTGATTATCCTAGGCCTTTCCCCTTCCTCCTATATGTTGAAACTGAGCCTGGTGTTCTTCACATTCCAAACACCCATTTATTTTAACTACCAAACTATGTTTTTCTCCAGATTTGTTTGAAAATAGAACATATGTGCCCAGTCTACCTTCTTGATCTAATTTCCCTGCCTACATCTATTAAGAGAAAATCTACATAGCTGGGTGCAGTGGCTCAGGAGACTGAGGCAAGAGGATCACGAACGAGTTCAAAGCAACTTACCAGCCTCAGCAACTTAGGGAAGCACTAAGCAACTCAGTGAGACACTGTTTATATAAAATTTAAAAAAAAAAGGTTGGGTTGTACCTCAGTGATTAAGCACATCCTTGGGTTCAATCCCTAGTGCAAAAAAAAAAAAAAAGATGAAACCTTCAATATGAATAAATCTCATCTATAACACAAAGCTAGAGATGTCAGAGTTAACAGTGCATTCAGTATTATTCCATTTATATTAAAATTCAAACAGGCAAAGTCAGAATAGGGATTATTATTAGGAAGTTGACTGAATAGGGCAAAAGGTCTTATTGGATCTTAGAACTGTTCTGTTTCTTGCTCTGGGAGCTGGGTACATAGGTGCCCTAACTTTGGGAACACTGAAGACTTACCAGACCAGAAGCTGGTTAAATACAGAGATCAAGAGAAGTAAGCCCTACCTTTGTTAATTCTGGAAGTGGCTGAAAAGTACTTTCGAGAATTGCTCAGGTATGCGGGTAGAGAATGGAGTCCAGAGTCAACTAGGTGAACAAATAAACCTTATTTGATTTGGGTTGGAATCTTCAGGGCTTGCAACTTAGAAGAGAAAAGCAGAAGCAGTTTAGTTCTTAAAAAGAAAAGATTGGAGTGTTGTTTTTTTTTTTTTGGT
>NW_025999900.1:57956742-57973721 GCF_001458135.2 Marmota marmota marmota | reverse complement strand
TTTTTTTTTTTTTTTTTGGGGGGGGGGGGGATTGAACCCAGGGACAGTTATCCACTGAGCCACATTCTCAGCACCACCCCCCTCTTTTACCCTTTTTTTCCAAATTAGTTGAAAACTAAATGGGAAGAAAGTTGAGAAGTCTACCAAAATCATGGAATGCTTAAGTTAAAAAGGGATTGAAGAGCTTTTTTCTTTTTAAAGGAAAGTAAAATGAATGTTTAAATTACTATAAGATGAATCCAATACAGAAGAAATCAAAGATAGACAGCCTTTTTGTCCTACAGAGAGAAAAGAGGTAGGTCCCAAAGCACAGGCAAAGGGATTAGGCTCAGACTGGTAATTCTGCTTCTACTGCAAAAGGAAGAAAGTTGGGTGGGACTTAATGTTTGTAGATAGAAGAACAATAATAACTAAAGGATAGTTTCAACTTTTTCTATAAATAAGCAGTAGAGTAGGAGGACTGCTAAAGTTGAGGTTAATAGAAGTCAAGAAGAAGGACATTGGGTATAATCCCCAGTGTCACAATGAGAGAGATGGCAGGATGTTTAAGAGGTAGGGCCTAGTTGGTGGAGTCACTGGGGACAGTCTTAGAAGTGATTAAGATAATTCTTGTGGGACCCTGAGTTAGTCATCTAAAGGCCAAGAGCATATTGATAAAAGAGCCTCTCCCTAATCTCTGGCTGTCTATCTCACCAGGTGGCCTACCATGCCATCCATGATGTAATGTAGTCAGACCCTCACCAGAGTCACCCCATGCTATTTGGATTTTAGCATCCAAAACTGAGAGCTAAACAAACCCTTTTCATTTATAAGTTACTCCGCCTCATATTTCATCATAGTAATGGAAAAAAGGCAAATAAAATATGAGATTGTAAGTAGTCATCATCATGAAAAGGCAAAGAATTTCAAGTATTACAGGATTAGAAGTTTGGAGATATTGAATTTCTAACAGCACTAACAGTATCATTCTGTGACTTCCTTCTATAGCATTTCCCTACACCAAAATCAAGGGACTAGTAGACCAATCTAGAGTTTTATTTTGGGAGGCATGTAAACAAAAAGATGAAGGGGAAAAGGAGTTAAAGGTATTGGCAATAAAACACTTAAAAGTGTGGATGGCAAGGATGGATGTTAAAAAGGAAAAAAGGCAAGGCCTAATAGAGAAGAATGGAATGTAAGTCTCAATGATATCTAGTAAATATAATGAGGATAAAGGAATAAGCTAAGCAGCTTGAAGGCTGACATCATACATGACATTAGAGAAGTGATTTTCCTCACTGATGAACTTATTTATATCATTAGTATGTTTGTACACATATGCATAAATTATAAACTGGTTCAACTTAGTACTTGATTATATTATAAAGTTTAATTACCACTAGCCTCAGCTTATCATGAAAAGAGAGAATGCCCTACTTACATGACAAGGAACAAAATTTTTCAATGAGGATATTCTGTTTTGAATAAAGCAAAAACTAAAAATCTAAGTCCCTCAACCTGCTGATTTTATAGAAAAGGAAATAAACTTCCAGAATCTCACAATTTACCCATATTCAGCAATGTGCCATAGCAACAATCTTTTTAAAAATAGAACTTTATAAATAAAATTTCTCCTGTACTAAAAATAGCTCACACCTCATCCTACTGAAATATTTCATAATTATCAATATTTTCCATAAAATATTTGCCCAAAATACTGTTTATTGTGTTTAAAATATTGTATTCATCACACTTAACCTGATAGATTACATAATTTCCAAGTCTGCCTTAAGGTATGAGTTTATAATTCTAGCATTATCTCTTTTTTTACCAGAGGTATCAAGGAAAAAATGATATACGAGATCATTATTTATTTCTATAGTTTATTTCTGTGTGTCCTGGAAATGTCTTTAGTAGTGCTCAGATTTGAATTATTTTAAATATTAAAACCATGAATTAGGGCTGGGGCTGTAGCTCAGTGGTACAGTGCTTGCCTAGCACATGTGAGGCATTGGGTTTGATCCTCAGCACTATATAAAAATAAAAACAAATAAAATAAAGGCATGCTGTCCATATACAACTACAAAAATATTTTTTAAACCATAAATCTGCAAAGTTTCTGAAGTAGTAATATACACTGTATCCTCATTTGTAGACTCTATTTGCAAATTCACCTACTAGTTAAAATTTATTTGTAACTCCAAAATCAAAACTTGAAGCACTTATATGGTAATTTAAAGACATGCACAAAGTGGCAAAAAAATTAAAATCATCTGATGCATACATTCTCAGCTGAAGTCAAACAAAGCAATGCTCTGCCTTCTTGTTTCAAGTCTCACCCTATAAACAAATGTTCCTTTCATGGTCTATTTAGTGCCACATTTTTTACCTTTTTGAACTTTATAATGATGATTTCACAATGATGGTCCCAACCACAGGACTAAAGCGTTAATGTCCTAAAGTTCAAGAAGGCTATGCTGTACCTTCTGGGGAAAATACAGGTATTATATAAACTTTATTTACAGCAGAGTTATAGTGTAGTTGGCCATGTATTCAATGTTAATGAATCAATTATTTATATATATATATATATACACACACACACACATACACACACATACACACAATAAACTGGGTATATTGGCACAGGCCTATAATCCTAGTTACTCAGCAGGCTGAGGCAGAAGGATTTCCAAGTCTGAGGTCAGCCTCAGTAACTCAGTGAGACTCTGTCTCAAAATAAAAAAATAAAAAAGTGTGGGGATATAACTCAATGATAAAGCACCCCTAGGTTCAATCCTCAGTACCATAAATATACACACAAAAAAAATGAGACACACACAGATAAAACAAGTTATGTACTGACAAAAACACTGACCAGAGTTTCACAGAACTTTATTCTGTATTTTCACTAAGAGTAATGGTTCAGTATTCAATAATTCAGTGTTCACAGCAACATACAGAATACACTGGGCTGGGATGTAGCAAAGTGGTACAGTGCTTGTCTAACATGTATAAAGCCCTGGGTTCAGTCCATAGCAACACAGACACAGTCATACATACAAACATAACTACCCCAAATAATAAAAATCAATTGTGCCTTGAATATGACATCTTTATGCATGTAAAGTAACAAGATAGAATTTATCCAACATAGTATTATCACATGAGAGTACTCAATAAATCAATGTGTCAATCAAATAGTTCAGAAAATTAAGAGATAAAGATCTATGGAAAAAGTCACCCACCATTCAACATTCTTCCCCAGCCAGGACAAAGGTAAACCAATCTTCTGCCATTATTTGGATAATGTGGTGGCAGGCATTACAAGCTGAAAAACAAGGCCATCAAAGAAGGAAAAAAGTAAATTCAAAATGGTCAAGGAGCAAGGTTCTATTGAATATAAGAAACCAGAAAACTACTCAGGAGGCTGAGCAGGACAATAGAAAGCTCAAAACCAACCTGGGAACTTAGCAAGACCCGATCTCAAATTCCCTTTTTATATTTTAATGAGCCAGGGATGTAGTTCAGAGGTAGAATGCTGTTGGATTTAATCCCAAATATTGGAAAAAAGAAACAAGAAACCAGAAGACTGAATGATCTTCGATGGGCTAGATTTCATTTAAAGAACCTAAGAGTAGGTTTGCGCTCGTGAACAAAAAGGTAAATCCTAACAGATTTGTAAGATTTTAATAAGTTCACAATTTTTTTTTTACCTGATTGCAAAGGTTAGTTTTATCAACACCACGGTAAGTAGGTGTTAGGTCAAGCATTATTCTAGACGTTTCTTCGAAGACTGAAAGAGATTAATATTTGAATCAGTAGACTTTGAGTAAAGCAGGCTGCCTTCATAATGTGGGTAGGCCTCATCCAATCAACTGAAGGCCTTAAGAAAAAGAATAACCTCCCCTAACAGAGTGCCTTCAGACTTGAACTGTAATTCTTTCCTGTGTCTCCAATCTGTCAGCCTACCCTACAGATTTTGGACTTGCCGCCTTCCAAAACAACACAAGCCAAATCCTTAAATCAATCTCTCTCAACAAAGACACACACACACACACACACACACACACATTTGTTTCTGTGGAGAACCCCGATTAAAACACAAATATAAATTTTGAAGTAGAAATATAAGGAATGCAGTTAGTATTTGTTGAAAGAATGAATATTAGCAAACTTATATATCTTCATGATAATAACTTCTATTGATTCACTTTGTTTTAGAAACTATGCTGAGAGGTGCTTTACCTTTGTTTAATGTCTAATTTCCACAATATCCTTTCAAAACAGCAAACTTAAGTCATTAACAGAGATAAAGAAACTGAGGATTAAAATGTGCTGTCCACTCATACCCTAAGTGCAGAGTGAGCTAAAATTCAAAGGTATACATATGATGCTTCAAACCTGAAAGACCACTCAGGATACTAATAAAAATTATTAAATTAGGAGAGATACAAATAAAGTATACATGTAGTTATTCACTAAATCCTGAAATGTAGGAATTTTTAAAAGAAAATTTGTACTGGGGATGTAGCTCAGTAGTAGAGTTCTTACCTAGCACATGCGAGGCCTTGAGTTTGAACCCCAGCCCAACAGAAAAAATAAGGATGAATTAAGAAAAAGTTTTATTTTTCCCAGAAAATAAAGTGCCGAGCAGCAGTACTAATAGAATATAAAAACAATTTAGCTAATTTATAATCACCTTACAGCTGCATATCTAATCTTTTAAGGTTGATGTCACTAGATATAAGCATTTACTCACACAAAACAGTACTAGATGTCACTCCAAGTCACTAATCCTGACCTCTCACAGCAGTTTTCATTCATTTTTAAAAAATATTTATTTTGTAGTTGTCGTTAGACACAACACCTTTATTTTATTTATTTATTTATTTTTATGTGGTGCTAAGGACCAAACCCAGTACCTCGAACCTACTAGGCAAGCACTCCACCGCTGAGCCACAATCCCAGCCCCTCATTCTTAATCAGAAATGTCCATCAACTTTCATGATGTTTAGGAAATAATTTGTGAGGGCTGGAGGTG
Organism: Marmota marmota marmota; assembly: GCF_001458135.2. Lineage (NCBI taxonomy): Eukaryota > Metazoa > Chordata > Mammalia > Rodentia > Sciuridae > Marmota > Marmota marmota. The sequence goes on along the minus strand of NW_025999900.1, from coordinate 57,968,698 downwards.
TATCTCAGTGATAGAGCACTTGTCTAGCTGCACAATGTCCTGGGGTTGATCTCTGGTACCACAACAAACTAAAATAAAAGAAAAAGAAAATAATCTGTGATCAAACATACCAAGAATGTTTCGATTTTATTTTACACTTAATCAGAACAATACTTTTGACTATACACCTATATAGTGCACATATTTAAAAATTGCAAAATATTGACCATAAGCATATGGTTATGAAACTGAATGCCCACAATGGACCTAACCAAACAATTTTGCTCATTTAAAGAAGCCACAGCTCTTTTCGAAAGCTTTCTGGACCTTAACTGCTGGTCAACATCTTCCATCTACCTTTTTCTGAACTGGTTCAGATTGCTTAGCACATATGCAGCTGGTGCTAAAAAGGCGGTAAAAATCACCACACATCCAACAGCCATTTCCTGGAAGAGATGAAAAACAGTGTTAATGAGTAGGGCTTCCTGGACCAGTGATTCATAGACTAAAAAAACTGCTTAAAGTCTGAGGTATATGCAGCTCAGTGGCAGAGTACATGCTTAGCATTTCCTAGGCCCTGAGTTTAATTCCCCGCACCACCACTCAGTATCCCACCACCCCCACTCCGCAAAACTGCTTAAAATGTTCTGTGGAATTTGGAACTTATCTTAGAAACTGGGATCTGGTGCCACCAAAACTGCAGGAATTTATTCATAGATAACATAACTGACTTGTTAAAGAAAACTTATCTAATAATTGCCCAGTTCACCTTTGCACTCTAGAATCTCCATGCCGTCCAGGATTTTCACCGTTTTAGGAAAAACGTTAGGTCTTGGCGATGAAGAGGACATTCAAAGGTGGCAAACTAGTCTTTCGTAATCTATGGCTCTGCCCCTCCATCTTGGAATTCACAAGGGGAATGAGGTCCCAAATTTCTCCAAAGCCTGTGCAGTCACTCCCTGGACCTCTGGACAGAGACTTCCACTGCTACCCTGACCCAAGCACCAACAGCTAACCTGCCACAGAAGCCCCCACCCAAATCCAGTGAGGGGTCTTTGTGCTTCCCGCCCACCTCGCTGCCGCCCAGTCAGTGGGCCCCAACTCACCGCGAAGGACGCCGGCTGGGGACGCTGGGGCTCTGACTGAACAAGGCGGCTGCGGGGATTCAGACCAAGCAGGACCATGCGGCGGCGGAGGAGGGAAGGGCCGAGCACAGGCAGACGAAGCATGGCGGGTCAGGTGAGAACAGGTAACACGAACCAGATCCCACGAGAGAGAGAGGCGAAGCCTAGCTGTAGAAGCAGCCGCAAGAATGGCGGGCAGCTGTTTGGAGCATGCGCATCAACCACGTGGGTGGTGCTCGCCCCGCCTCTTCCGCCCAATGCTCCCTGCTCCCTCCACTTCCGCTCAGTGTACTCCCAGGCATTTCACTTCCTACTCTTCTACCTCCAGCCTAGGTTCCTATGCCCAAATGACCCGAGAGTGTTTTGCAGATGTATCACCTCAAATTTCTCTCAGAATATTGATTTTAAATTGTTTTTCTCTGTTCCTTTAACTGTTTCTCATAAAGTGAATTCTTTTTACTGATTTTGGCTCTTCTGGTTTTGTTCAGCTATCTCCATGGCCCTCGGATATCCTTTGATATTTAGGAATATGAGGAATAAGATGAATTACTCAGGTTTTTTTCTATTACTGTCTTAATTCCATTCTGGCTATTAGAATACCACAGACTGAGGGGCTTATAAATAACCTACATTTATTTCTCACAATTCTGAAGGTTGAGAAATACAAGATCAAGATGCTGACACATTCAGTGTCTGGGGAGGGCCTGCTTCGTGGTTCAGAAACGGCTCTTCTCACTGTGTCTTCACATGGTGGAAGGGATGAGGTGGTGCTCAGGCTTCCCCCGCCCCCCAACACTAGGAATCAAACATAGATCCCGCCCCTGCACCTGCTATGATCCAGCTCTATCCCTGAGTTACACCCCCAGTCCCCAGGATCTTTTATAAGGACACTAATCTCCTTCATGAAAACTGTCCTTACATTCTAATCAAATCTCAAAGGCCCTGCTTCCAAGTATCATCATGCTGGAGGGTTAGGATTTCAATATATGAACCCAGGGACACAAACATTCAGCTTATAGCAATTATTATTCTCTCCTCACAATATAAATACTAATTACATGTTCTGTCTTTGGGATGACTATATCAGCTGGCAGGCAGGAAGGCTTCCTCCTTCAACCTCCATGGCAAAGTGAATAATGATTTACTCTAGCCTTCCCCAAGCACTGCTGTGCCATCCCAGAAAATAAATCAGTTTCTTTAGAATGTGTATAACTTCAATCTAGGACAAACTGCCATATTCTGCACAAGATTGGGGGAGGAGAGGAAGAGCAGCTGACCCAAACAGCCTTTCCATTGACTGGTTTGCTGTTGGAAACTTTTACCTCCTTTGGGACCACGGCCATTATTGGGTGGTGGCTGAGGTGGCCTCATGGGTTCTTCCAGAGCATTTCCATATACGTGACCTGGATGGATTGGCGAGTGAGGGCTTTTGACCTTAGCCCCGCCTAATGGTTTAACCTGAAATCTGCCTAGGCCCTTAGTAAAAGTGACGTAACTGTCCCCTATTGGTTCTCGCTACTGTCTCTTCTTACCCCCTCCTTCTATCACTATATAAACTTGTCCCTGACACAATAAAGTTGAGATTTGCTGCACCTTCACGGCTGACACAACTCCCAGCTCAGTGTAGTTTCTTCCCAATCTTGGGATGGGGACTGGGCTGCGACACTTACCCTCTCCCTCAGCCCCTCGGAGACGACAGGCTGGTCCTGCCTGTCTCCCACGTACCCTTGTTGCAGGGAGCAACAGTTTTCCATCAATTACCTTGAACTTTTGCCTTCAAGAAATTCCAGATCATCTTAGTAGTTCTTGGTTTAAGTGGCCAGCAAGAAGAGGCTCAGCTGTGGCTCAGCCGTCTCTCTTGTCCATAGCAGCCTTTGTGTACTCAGAGTTGTAGCTCCTCCTTCTTTGCTTTACCCATCAATGAGAACTCATCTACCTTCATTGTTAGAGAAATTCACTAAAATCTTTGAATTGTTGATGTAGCCCCACTCCTCCAATTCTCATTTCACCCATGGATTCATTTCCTCTTGTGCTTCTTTATTGACATTGCAATAGGTTTTCAGGAAGAGGCAGCTCCTCCCCTGAAAGAACGATCAAGGCTGGAGGTATCAGAGATGATTTTACCCTGCCCTACCACAATTTCTGAGGGACCCCTGCCCTCTTCGGACCTCGTCTGGTTCTCAGATGGTAGCTCCTTTATACACAAAGGGGTTAAAGTAGCTGTCATTTCCCTCTCATCCATCATAGAGGCGAAACCTCTCCCACGCAATACCACCAACCAACAAGCTGAACTCATAGCTGCCACAAGGGCATGTGAGCTAGCGGAGGGAAAAACCCTCTCCCTATATAATACATCTTCCATATCCTGATCTCCCATGCAGCCATTTGGAAAAAAAGGGGTATTGACCACCAGAGGGACGGTAATACTACAAGCCTCCAGGCTGCCTTCCTAACTGGGAATAATGCATTGCAAGGCCCACCAAACTGACTCCTCACTTACTACTATGGGGAATTCCAAGGCCTACCATCAAGTGGCTCAATCAGCCGCTGCATATTTATAGAGCCAGGGGTGGTTTGACAGTTGGCTTTTTGATTGGTGGGTAAGGATCATGTGAGTCACCAATCAGAGCCCTGCTAGCTCACCTGATCCTACCCACCAATCAGACTAGCCCTGCTGGCTCACCTGATCCTTACCCTCCAATCAAAAAATGCCCTATGCCAACTGTCAAACCACCCCTGGCTCTATAAATATGCAGAGCTGTTCCTCAATAAATGGGCATTTGCTCCAACGACAAGCCTTGTTCATTCTTTCATCCCCTATTATGGTTTGGATGTGAGGTGACCCTGAAAAGCTCATGTGTGAGACAATGCAAGAAAATTCAGAGAGAAATGATTGGGTTGTAAGAGTCTTAATCCAATCAGTTAATTAATCCCATGATAGGGATTAATTGAGTGGTGACAAGTGTTAAGGTGTGGCTGGAGGTGGGGGGGAATTGGGGTGTGGCTTTTTGGTATTTGTACCTGGCAAGTAGTCTCTCTCTCTCTCTGCTTTCTGATCATGATGTGAGCTACTTCCCTCAGCCATACACTCCACCATGATGTTCAATTGCCAAGAGCCATCCATTGAAAAGGTTAAGAATGTAAGAATTAAGTTCTGTTTTCCTGGAACCTGAAACTCATGTAGAAGTTGAAAACAACTCCCGGAAATGCCCACTGATCATCTGGTTGCTCTATGAAAACAACCCCTCCCAGAAACCGTGCAATGATTGGCTATGCTGTATGTGAAGTCCCTGCCCTCTCCAAGGAAAGTATATAAGCTCTGCTTAAGCTGTTCCCGGGGCTCTCTCTCTCTGCTGTATTCAAGTGAGCTCTGAGCCCCAGCATGCTGGACCCCCAATAAACCCTTTGCTGTTGCATGAGACAGTCTCTTGGTGGTCTCTTCCTCCAACGCTCACCCGACCTTTACACCATGAATTGTGTGTTAACTAAAATCAATGTGGAAGCCATTGGGCAGGAAACCCTGAGGTCCGGAACTCCCAGCACCAACCCTGCTGGTTTGAGAATGCTTGGTTCATGTGGCTTCCTCACCAGCTTTGTCTAATGTCAGCACATCAGAGGTAGGGTGGCCTGTCGAGCCACACAGCCTCTCAGAGATGGGTGTGGTTGCCAAGATGCCAATCAACCTGTTTGCTGCAAGACCCCTGTCACATTGATAAGCAAGACTCTTCCCATTGAAACCTTATTCTTGCCTTTGATGTACTCCCCTTAAATAAAGAACTAGAGCCATTTTTTTAGTTGTTCAGTTCCAGCTCCTAACAGGACTGGGAAAACTATCATATGCTCTGCTTCCTCTAAACCTAATTTCTGGATTTGTCTCCTATTTCTTTCTAATTATTTCAAACTTTCTATTTCTCAAGCAGCTCACCCCTTCTGAGCAGAAATATGCCCTGGTGGGATGCTGGCTATCCCACAATATTCAGCTGCACCTTGAGCCCCAAGGAATGGAGTCTGCTATCTATGGATGGATACCTCTGAAGCTGTGAGCCCTATATACCTTTCCTCCTTTACAGTTGTTCTGGTCAGGTCCTTTAGTCACAGCAGCGAGAAAGCTGACTAGAAAAACATCCTCCTACCTCAAAGGGTTTGTTAGATACCATGGGAAAGCACTAAAGGGACCATATGGTCTGATTTCCATTTTGTAAGGATCACCTTGCATGCTCTACGGAGAACAGAAATATGAGATAAAAGGTTGGATTAGTTAGGATTCTCTAGAGAAACAGAACCACATAACCATATAAAAGGAGGTTTATTCTAAGCAATTGACAAACATGATCACGGAGACTGAGGTGTCCCACAATCTGCCATCTGCAAAGTGGAGACAGAAAGTTAAGGGTATGGTTGAGTCCAAGTCCAGAGACCTGAGAACCAGGGAGCCGATGGTATAAATTCCACTTTGAGGTCAAAAGAAATTAAATCCCTCTGAGTGCAACAGCCCAAACCTGTTCTCCCTGCAATAGGAGGATTGCAAGTTTGAGGCCAGTGTCAGCAACTTAGCCAGAACCTGTCACAAAAGAAAAATCTAAAAAAGGTCTGGGGATGTAGCTTGGTGGTAGAGCAACCCTGGGTTCAATCCCCAGTACCATAATTGGAGAGAAAGTCCCAGTTCGAAGTGCCAGTTCAGACACCAAGACAGGAATACAAATGGGTAAACTCCTCCTTTCTGCATCTCTTATTTTCCTCAGATGCTCAATGAATTGGATAATGTCCAACCACAGTGGGGAGGACAATATGCTTAATGGAGTCTGTGGACTCAAATGCTAATCTCAGCCAGAAACACCCTTCCAGACCCACCAAGAAAAAATGTTTAATCTGGGCATCCTATTGCCCTCTCAAATTGGCACCAAGCAACCCAGTACATTGGAATTATTAACACCATTAGCCACATGTGATGTCCAGTACAATCCCTACAAGCACTATGTGGCTGCCAAGTCCTTGAAAGTACCACTAAGGAACTGATGTTTTATATTATTTAATTTTCTTTAATTTTGGTTTTAAAACTGATAACTTTATTTGGTTGTTGGAAAACTTTTTAAGATGAGAATAACTCTCCCTCACACTTTGCACAGTGTTAGGGATCAAACCCAGGTCCTCATACATGCTGGGTCTCATACATGTAGCTCTACCACTGAGCTACATCCCTAGTCCCTTTTTAAATTTTATTTTTGAGACAGAGATTCTCTAAGTTGCCCATGCTGTCCTCAAATTTGCTATCCTCCTGCCTCAGCCTCCCAAGTAGCTAGGATTACAGGCACGCAATACTATGCCAGGCTTGGGAACAGCTTTTTCAACTACAGAGTTTCCTAAATATGAATTTATGTCAGTGAAAACAGCATTCAAATTGTGACTGTCATTGCAAAATAATATCTCTTTAATAAAATTCCCATGACTATTATTGAAATGATATAATTTTAGATATATTTGGTTAAAAATAATATTCTATAAAAATCAATTGCAACCATTCTTTTTTAGCCCTTTGTTGTTGTTGAAGTGATTGTTGTTGTTACTGAGGAATGAGTGCAGGGTCCTCTACCACTGAGTTACAACCCCAATCCTTTTTGTCTTCTACAGTTTGGTGACAGGGTCTCACTAAATTGCTGAGGCAGGCCTCAAACTTGTGATCCTCCTATTTCACCCTCTTGATTACAGGTGCACACCACCATGCCTGGCTTTTTAGTCCTGTTAACAAGAAGGATTACAATTGCTTGTTTGTTTCAAATTATATTTCTACTTGAACACCTCTGTCTGGAATCTAAACCTGACTAGTCAAGGCCCCACATGAACTTTGCCTGACCACCTCTCTAATCGAATCTTGTTTTTGCTCTCTCCAGCCTTCATACTATCCAAGTCATACCAGGGAAACTAATTTTGCCTAGGATCCCCAGATAATAATTTGAGCACCTCTGAGTTGCATAACAAGTCCTGTAAGAATTGATTTAGTGTAACATTGCCCCATTTTCTGACCAGGGTTGATTGATGTAAAATTGGGCTCTTGGCCTGGGCTGTTGTGCTAGGGTTGGGGTCTTGTTTTTGTTGTTGTTTTCCTATCCATTGAGAAAGTTCTTCCCATGAATTAATAATAAATTCAAGATGCTGCAAGAAGCAGAGATAAGAGCCAAAGAAAAAGACCGACTATATTTAAGTCCTCAGTTCTCTCTGTTCTGAAATTAGAATGAGTTTCCGCCCTTGAGCTGTGGGCCACTCTTTATATTCTTGATGTTAAATCCACTTTCACTTAAAGGAGTTGGAGCTGGATTTCTATTGCTTGTGACAGAAGAGTCTCAACCAAGAGTCTGTTGGTCAGTCTTGCCCCACTCAAAATATTAACCTGGTTAATTTTAAAATGGTAATTTTAAAAATTCTGATGTGATCGTGGTGGCATGCATCTAGTACCTCCCAGCTACTAGGGAGGCTGAAGCAGGAAGATCATTTGAGCCCAGGAGTTCAGGGCCAGCCTGGGCAACCCAGTGACTGTCATTAAAAAAAAATACTGAAGTAAACTTAAGAAAGAACATAATAACAGACAAACCTAACTGAATTCATCCTAATCTTGGGTGCAGCTAGTATGAGATTTAAGCATTTTAGGACTTTCTCTGTGACAAAGGTTTTAAATTACTTTTGACAGTGTCAGTAAATCTGACTCCAGATTCAGCCACAACACAATTAAGCACCCAGCCACCCACCTCCACCCCTGGAGACAGCTCTTTTAGCTGCTTGAATTGCCAGTACAAATAGCCTTCCTTGGTTTAATTTCTCCAAGTCACAAAAGACCAGCACTGTTAACTTAGACAGCTACGATTTTCAATAAAGGGCATTAGTGGGCCCAGAGTCAATGTATTCCCAGTGACCTGCAAAGCAAGGCCTCCTCCTGCAGTTATATAAAAGGGCATGATTAGAGCTATAGCTCTATATAATGAATAAGAAAGACACTGTCGCCCACTTACCTCTTTTTAATGTGATTTTTTTTTATATAAACGTTCATTCTCTAAATAAGCTAGTGTTAGGGTTCTAGAAAATTATATAATGAATTAAGACTGTTCTACCTCAGGCCCAAATATCTTGAAATCCTCTCCTCTCAAGAAAAGTACGTTTAATTGCTGTTCAAGGACCAAAGGTCTTTGAGGAATGAAGTGCTTCTCTTTGTCTCTATTTGTGTCTGACTTTATAATTGCATGACCTCAATGACAGAGAAAGTCAGATAAGCAAGCAGTAAGAGCAGAACAGTGGCAAAGGTGGGGGAAAACATTTAGGTTACGTAACTGGAAACATCAGCAACACCCTTTTTGATTGCAGGCACAATGGTAATATAAGAAGATCCAATAAAAGCAGTGGTCCTTTATTACAAAGAAGCTTGAGAAAGAATTACCCTGAGGCAGTTCAGAAGATAATTTTTAATGTTTTAAGTTCCCTCTTTTTTAGATGGGCAACATGATTTTTTAAAAATCAGTTCTTTCTTCAAAAGATTACATATTATAAAAACAGTTTTTATTTTCTTATATCACCTTTTGTTTTTAAACTTGATGTTCTTCTTTTCTCCTGAACTATATCCAGAAATTCTTCAATTCAGATTTCTCTTTTGTGGAACTGAAAAGAGATTGGCAGGGCTGGGGTTGTAGCTCAGTGGTAGAGCACTTGCCTAGCATGTGTGAGACACTGGGTTTGATTCTCAGTACCACACATAAATAAGTGAAATAAAGATACATTGACAAGCAAAAAAGAAAATACTTAAAAAAAAAAAAAGAAAAGAGATTGGCAGTCGGAGTCAAAAGATTAAAGGTCAGATCTCAACACTACCATTTACTACTTGCACAACCTCAGGCAAAGAAAGCCAACATAATAACATATATTTTAGAATGTAGATAATGGAAAATCAATAGGATAGTGTATGTATCAGTTAAGATTCCTTTGGGTGAATGATACAAAATAATAATCAGCAAAATTGATTGGTTTTCACAACTGAAAAGACCAGAGGTAATATCACTGGAGGAAGTTAGAGGAGGTCCTGGAGTGTGGGACCTTAACTCAGGATGAAGGGGTCCTTGACATATGTGATGGAAAAGAACTTCAGCACCCATCAATATTGAGACAGAGAAATTTACTGAAGAAAATGAGAAGTATGCATTCAATGGAGAGAGATGCTTTTGGGTTCCCAGGCTCTTCTTTTTGAAGGAAACTTTGTAAGGGGTGAGTATGAGAAGGTACTCAGGGATGACATCAATCTGGAGATCACTAGATGGTTTATGTGATGTGGCAGTTCTTAGGCTCCTTGAGTTGACCTCTTCTCTGTCACAAGCCATCTGACTATGTGGTGCATAGTAGCCTAATTAGGGGATAAGTCTGGCATTGGAAACCTCCCTTGGCACCCCCATAGGGATTGATCACCTGATGCAGGTGAACATCCCCCTCAAGCTCTGCCAGAGATCCCACACAGCACCTGAGATGGGATGGGTGTGACCTGCCAAGATGTCAGTCAACCTGCTGACTGCAAGACACCAAGAAGCAAGACTCAGGCCTTGAAATCCTATCCCTGCCTTTGATGTCCCCCATAAAAATAAAGCAAGTGCAGGCTCCATTTTGCCAGAGTATAGAAGCTCAGTCTGTCTGATTGGCTTGCCCTCCTGCCCCTGCCTTTGAAACTACTTTCTGTGTCCTGTGGTTTTTTTTTTTTTTCATTTTTTCTATTTTTCTTAGCTTTTATTTCTCAGCCTGCTCAATCCACGGAGGGAAACTCCATTTCCATCACCTGTGCAAAACACGGGTGAGATTTCTCTATTGAATAAACAAATAATATTGGGAAAGTATCCTATATTTTAGGTTTCATAACTCCCTTTGCTCAATCTATTCTAAAAATACATGTGTTAGTGGGCTAGTTAACAGTGCACAGGGCAATCTTCATAAGTGGTGAATTCCCAGTAACATTGACATTGCAAGTAAAGATTTGTGGATTTCCCAGAATTTGGGGAATGATAGGCATGGGAGGGAGAACTGACCTGGGAGGAAAGTTTTGAGGAACTTTAGTCCAAGACTTTCAAATTAAAGTCCCTTCCTTTTTGTCTCCTTTCTACCTATTTTTTTCTCTTTTTTAAATTTTTTAAAAATTTATTCTGATTTGTTATACATGATGGCAGAATGCAATTCATTTCATATTACACATATAGAGCACAGTTTTTCAAGACACTGTACACAAAGTATTTTCACACCATTCATGTCTTCATACATGAACTTAAGGTAATGATGTCTAACTCATTCCACAATCTACCCCCTTCCCCCTTCTCCTCCCCTCCCTCCCCTTTGCCCTATATAAAGTTCCTCCAGGGCTGGGGATGTGGCTCAAGCGGTAGCGCGCTCACCTGGCATGCGTGCGGCCCTGTTCGATCCTCAGCACCACATACAAAAACAAAAGATGTTGTGTCCGCTGAAAACTAAAAAAAAAATAAATAAATATTTTTAAAAATTCTCTCTCTCTTTCTCTCTCTCTCTCTCTCTCTCTCTCTCCCTCTCTCTTCCTCTCCCTCTCCCTCTCTCCCTCTCTCTTTAAAAAATAAATAAATAAATAATAAAGTTCCTCCATTCCATGCTCCTCCCCCGCCCCACCGCCATTATGCATCAGCATCCTCATATCAAAGAAGACATTTGGCTTTTGGTTTTTTGGGATTGGCTTACTTCACTTAGCATTATATTCTTCAATTTCATCCATTTACCTGCAAATGCCAAGATTTTATTCTGTCTTAATGCTAAGTAATGTTCCATTGTATATATATACGAAAGTTTCCCTATCTATTAATCTACTGAAGGGCATCTAGGTTAGTTCCATAATTCAGCTATTATGAATTGTGCTGCTATAACATTGATATAGCTGTGTCCCTGTAGTATGCTGTTTTTAAGTCCTTTGGGTATAAAACGAGGAGTGGGATAGTTGGGTCAAATGGTGGTTCCATTCCCAGTTTTCCAAGGAATCTCCATACTGCTTTCCAGATTGGCAGCACCAATTTGCAGTCCCACCAGCAGTGTATGAGTGTGCCTTTTCCCCCACATTCTTGCCAACACTAATTGTTGTTTGTCTTCATAATAGCTGCCATTCTGACTGGAGTGAGATGAAATCTTAGATTAGTTTTGATTTGCATTTCTCTAATTGCTAGAGATGTTGAACATTTTTTCATATGTTTGTTGATTGATTGTATGTCCTCTTCGAAGAAGTGTCTAGAGGATTGACAAGTTAGTCAGACAGAGGAAAAGATTCAAGTAAAAGAGAAGGTCTCTCGAACTACTCAGACAGAGGAAGAAAGTTTAGAGCAGAAAAAGCCATCAGGGGAAAAGGTACAACAGGAGACTGCTACTAACAACTTTCTATCACCAGAGGGCGTAAGTGTCCAACCAACAGTGCCACCTCCATATGCTGGGAGGCTCCCAACCCCCGCAGTTGATAGTTGGGATCCTAAGACAGGATCTCAAATATTAACATGCCCTGTATTTGAGGCAGGAGGGCAGCGAATTCACCATGCTTTAAATTTCAAAAAAGTGAAGCAGCTAAAAGAGGCTGTAACAACCTATGGTCCTCAAGCACCCTTCACTGTAAGCATGGTCGAATCCATTAACAACTTGAACATGACGCCAGCAGATTGGGCTAATATGTGTAAAGCTGTGCTAAATGGAGGACAATACCTGTTATGGAAGGTTGCCAATGAGGAATTTTGCAAGGAGATGGCTAGGCGAAATGCAGCAGCTGGTTATCCTCAGAGAAATCTAGATATGTTGTTAGGAAAGGGACCTTATGAGGATCAGCAGCAACAAATTGC
>NW_025999900.1:57949792-57955476 GCF_001458135.2 Marmota marmota marmota | reverse complement strand
TATGTCCATATATCATATATGATGAGCGCTCATGAAAAAATGGATCCAAATACTTTTTTTTATTCATGTGATTTAAATGGTTTAATTTAAATTGGGTAAACAGCTGTTGAGGATTGTTTTAAAATGTGAAAAAAAGGAGGTTAACAGATGTGTTTGTTTACTTTCACCTTTCCTTTTCATTATATTTAATAATTCTGTTCAAGATAATGTAAATTGTTAAGAAAATTGTTCTCTTTTAGTGCCTTCTGGAATGTTACATCATTTTTTCTTTAGCCATTATTGCCAGAATTCCTATCTTCATCCCAGTGCTGGTGAAGACAAAGATAAAGCCAATCTACAGCTTCTGCAATAACCATCACTGAACTGCTTGCAGAACTTCCCTGGACTATGTATCACTTGTATGCATTGTGAACTCACTTGTATGCATTGTGAACTATCTTTTGGTGCAGCGACTTGTGGTAGTGTTGGGGTATTTTTGCTGATGGTGTCATCGGTGGTACAATTTTTCCAAAAGGAGCCATCAAGTGGTTTGGTGTATCTTCCTCCCTTCTGCTTGTCATGGTCGTTCAACTAAAATTTGGGGGCCAACAGAGGTGAGGCAAAGAACCTCACCCCGCCGCTGGTACAAAGACCTATCCACAGGTGTGGCTGTATGCTGAACCGGTAGTCAATAACGGGTAAGATCCAATTGCAATGGTACCAACCTAAGACAGGAGGCTGACGCCTTGAGGTCAGCTCACCCGATTAGGGGTAAGGACCATATGTACTATTGGACAACCTAAGGCAGGCAGGGTCCCTAAGCCACATGCTTGTTGTTTAAGCAGAGAGGGGGAGATGTTGAGAGCCACAGCTGAAGGGGCCCCAGCAAACTTCCAGCTGCAAGCTGATGATTGGCTCACAGCGGCCCCAGCAACTTCTAGCTGATTGGCTCCTCTGCGGTGATGCTCATTGGGCTGTTTCCCTGCCCTTTCAGACTACGGAGCTGTTCATTGGGGGACTTTTTTTTGGCTCCGCCCATGTGACCCAGCCAATGGGCCTCAAGGGCAGGAGGAGTTGGGGAGGTTGAGAGGCTTGTGAGAAGCCCGTGGTGGCAGTTGGGCTCTGAGGGTTTTTCCTGAGGAGCTGTGTGGTGAGGTGTGTGGTTCTAAAAATAAAGTTCGTTTCTTTTGACAAGTGGCTCCTGAATTGTGCCCAGCCTGACTGCGGCAATGTTGAACATTTTTTCATATGTTTGTTGATTGATTGTATGTCCTCTTCGAAGAAGTGTCTGTTCAGTTCCTTGGCCCATTTATTGATTGGGTTATTTGGGTTTCTTTGATGTTAAGGTTTTTGAGTGCTTTATATATCCTAGAGATTAGTGCTCTATCTGATGTACTTGTGGTAAATATTTGCTCCCATTCTGTAAGCTCTCTATTCACTTCACTGATTTACCTATCTTTTTCATTTCTTTTATCCTACTTCAGTGGAACTGATTAAAAGTTAAAGTGTGAGTAAACATCTCTAATGATTTGTCACCAGGAACTCCTTTATCATTTGGTTTCTGCCAAGTCAGCCAGCAGGTGCCCTATGGATAGCAAGATGGTTGCCAAGAACTCCTAGAGCTACGTAATTTTTGATTTATATTCTGTGGAAAAGAGGATGTCTTTCAGCATCTTTTGTGAAAGAAGAGATTTCCTTTTTAAGAAGTTCCCAATTTTGACAATATTGATTTTGCCTATCTAAGAGCATGAGAGATCTTTCCATCTTCTAAGTTGTTCTTCAATTTCTTTCTTTAGTATTCTGTAGTTTTCATTATAGAGGTCTTTCACCTCCTTCATTAAGTTGTTCCCAGGGTTTTTTGTTTGTTTGTTTGTTTGTTTTTGTTTTTTGTGGCCAACCCTTATTGTGAATGGGGTAGTTTTCCTAATTTCTCTTTCAGAGGATTCATCACTGATGAAATGCATTTGATTTATGGGTATTGATTTTATATCCTGCTACTTTGCTTAATTCATGTATTAATTCTAAATGTTTTCTGATGGAGTTTTTTGGATCCTCTAAGTATAGAATCATGTCATCCACAAATGATGATAGTTTGAGTTCTTGCAGGTAAATGGATGGAGCTGGAGAATGTCATGCTAAGTGAAGTAAGCTAATCCAAAAGGACAAAAGGCCAAATGTTCTCTCTGATAAGTGGATGCTGATCCATGGTGGGGTTGGGGGGGATGGGAAAAATGGAGGAACTTTGATTTGGCAAAGGGGAGGAAGGAGAAGGAAGAGGGTATGGGGACAGGAAAGATGGTGGAATGAGATGGACATTATTACATATTGGTACATATATGATTGCACATATGGTGCAACGCTATATTGCTACATTTTATGCAGTCATAGAAATGAAAAGTTGTGCTGCAATTGTGTACAATGAACCAAAATGCATTCTTCTATCATGTATACCTAATTTAAATAAATTAATTTGTTTAAAAAAAAAAAAGAAATCTCCCCATCCTAGCTCTTGATCTGATTATGTGTGCTTCCCTGAACAAAACCTTAATAGACAGGAGTATTGCACTTGTCAATGTTTTAATAAAATCAGATAATCAGGTATAAAACATGGGATCAGTCCCATCCAAACCACTTAATAGGGAAAAGTAAGGAATTACAAGCAAGAGGTAAAGTATTAGTCATCTTGGGCTGTTGTAACAAAATACCACATACTAGATTTTAGCCCATGACCAGCACCGGCTTCATGAATGAAGGTTCGAAACATGAGAAATCTCTAGGGAGTTTTGAATTAAAGAGATAAGACTCTAATTACCTTTAAACCAGCTCCAGGTCGGCTTCTCCTAGCTCCAGCCTCCTATTATGGTAGCGAAGTTTATTGAAGAGGCGAGAGAGAGAGAGAGAGAGAGAGAGAGAAAGAGAAAGAGAGAAGAGAGAGAGAAAAAGAGAGAGAAGAGAGAGAAAGAGAGAGGGAGAGAGAGAGAGAGAGAGAACATGCCAGGGAATGGACTTTTATTGGGGAACAAAAAATTCTGGGGAAATCCTACTCAATAAAGATTAAGGGGGGCAGCATCCCAAGGTCAGGGCGACGATTGGGTCTTCGGGGTAGTGGCCAGACACACCTCTACATGAACAAGCCCTCAGACCTGAGAAAGCTCTGGACACAAGATGTGTCTAAGCACCTCTCGCCCAGCCAGGGAGGTAATTCAAATCATGTGCAAGGATGGCCTCCCACACTAGATGGATTAAAAAACAAAAATATGTGCTCTTATAGTTCTACAGAGTGGAAATCCAAGATCAAGGTTCTGATTGATTCCGTTTCTGGTGAGGGCTCCTCTCCTACCTTTCAGACATCTGCTTTCTTGTTAGGTCCTCATATGGCCTTTTTTTGGTAAAGAGAGAGTGAGAGAGAAAATGAGAGGAGAGAGAGAAAGAGAGAGGCAGGGAGATGCATCATATCCCAAGGGGCAACATATCTTGAACGAACTCTCTGATTTCTCTTGTAAAGACTCGAATTCTATCAGATCAGGGCTCCACCCTTATGACCTCATTTAACCTTAATAATTTTCTTACAGGCTCCATCTCCAATTGTAGCTAGGGTTAGGCCTTCAACATGAATTTTGGAGACACATAAACATTCAGTCCTCAATAGTAAGAAATGGGAGAAGGACCATGCCAGTGTGTGTCAGTGCCCTGAAGTGGGATGCTGAGTAAATTGAGGCAAATTTCATCCCTAATTTTGATGGGAAAACTTCCAAATTATTAAGGATTCATTAGTACAATTAGAACCCCAGACTGTCCCCTAGCATACTAAATACTTGAGATTGTATCACCAATATTCATCTTTGCTTTTCTACATAGTGTAGTGTTCATAAATCAATAAAATAGATGGTTTAGCTTTGCCTGTTTTTGTACTTTACATAATTTAAGATACCAGAGTCTGGCATGGTGGCACATTCCTGTAACCCCAGAAATTAGGAACGCTGAGGGAGGAGGAGCACAAGTTGAGGACAGCATCAGCAACTTAGCGAGACCCTGTCTCGATGTTTAAGAAGGACTGGGGATGTAGCTCAGTGGTAAAGTGCCCCTGGGTTCAATCTCCAGTATGAAAAAAAAAGATAATATTATTTGATGACTCATTAAGAAAAAAATGTTGGTTAAATCATGACCCAGTGCTAGGAAGTCACCAATTATAAGGCATAAGAAGTTTCAGCATTGAAATTTCTTAAAAATATGCAACTTAGAATAAATGAAATACAATGCATGGGTCTTCTATAATTACATTTGTGTTTTGCTTCTTTGATTTAAGATTCTTCCAAGTTGTTTATAGTTCAAGTTCACTTAATGCATGACTACACCGCATTTTCTTTAGTTTTGTTTTGTGGTACTGGGGATTAAAACCAGGAGCACTCTACCATTGAGCTAAATCCTCAGACCTTTTTTATTTTTTTATTTAAAAAATTATTTTTAGTTGTAGATGAACATAATACCTTTATTTAATTAATTTATTTATTTATGTGGTGCTGAGGCTCAAACCCAGAGCTTTACACATGCTAGGCAAGTGCTCTACCATTGAGCCACAACCCCAGCCTTTTTTTGAGACAGGATCTCACTTATCTTTCCCTCTATTATATATTTCAAAGAACCAAATTTCATATTTTAAATGTAGTTGAATCCATGAATGTTAACTTTATGGTCAATGTTTTCATGCCCTGCATAGTAAGTTTTATCTTCCTGGTGGCAATTAAGATGTTGTTTATTGACTTTATTATTTATTAATTTGACAATTCATAAACATTTACTTAACTTATTATGTACCTATAATGTACTAATCACAGTCCTATGCATTTTAACACATGTGTTTTCAGCCCTCATCACCTTTTAGACTCCAGGAAAATTTTTTAAATTCCTAGAAATGGTATTGTTATATGCAAAGGAGAAAATACAATTTGCCTTTTCTTCATGTTTCAAAAACCTAATTTCCATACTCTATTTCCAGGAAGACGAACTTGGGAAGGAGTATCAGTGGGTGGTTATGCATGGTAGAAAAGTGGGTACAAAGAGAAGAAAAGCCTGGAGTGACAGAAAGAATACACAGGTATATACAGATGACTTTGTTTTCAGCATAGGTGACCAGGTGAACTGGGCTGCTGATGGAGAGGGTAGGGAGAAGAACAGAACATGAATTCAGGACTCTTGACTGCAGGAAACAGAAACCCATGTTTTTACCCACTTCCCACCAGCTGAAGATAAAGAGGAGATGGGGTAGTGAAAAGGCTCTTAAAAGTGAAAAGAGCAGGGGCTAGGGTTGTGGCTCAGTGGTAGAGCACTTTGCCTAGCATGTGTGAGGCACTGGGTTCAATCCTCAGCACCACATAAAATAAATAAGTAAAGGTATTGTGTCCAACTACAACTAAAATATTTTTAGGAAGGAAGGAAGGAAAGAAAGAAAGAAAGAAAAAAAGAAAAGACGAGGGTTGGGTTAGATTCAGGCACATGTAGGTACAGGTGTTCAAATATCATGGCTTCCCGTCTGTCAATTTTCTGTTTATCGTCCTCCTTCTTTCCTCCTACACATGGCTTTCTCCTCTTAGTTAAGAAAGAAATTTTACATTGTCTTTTTTTTTTTTTTGCACCAGTGCCTTTCACTCAGGGATGTTTAACCACTGAGCCACATTCCCACCCCCCCCCCCCTTTTTTTTGAGACA
>NW_025999900.1:57942611-57949768 GCF_001458135.2 Marmota marmota marmota | reverse complement strand
TTTTTAGAACCCTTATTCCTCACCATTGCAAAGAGCAGGCTCTTCTTTGCTGAGTTACTCCATGTCATACAGAACAGCAGTTTTCTGGTTGTGCCTGTCCCTGAGTTATTCCATTCTGTAAAGTAGCAGTGTAATAAGCTAATCCATTTTGAGTGCAATTGCTACAGAAGAAGGACTTGGTAACTTCTCTGGGCAACTGAATCAGAGCTTAAAAAAACAAAAAAAAATGCACACATGATCACAATGCACAAACTAATAAATAAATTAATTGGTACTGATAAAAAATTACCAACTGAAATCTTATTGAATTAAGTCAGAGGCACATGAATACATGGGAATATCTAATCTTTACCAGAATTTGCAGCCCACTTTGAAACTGCCTGCTGTCCAGACCTTGGCTTGAACAAGTTCTGGGCCTTGAACAAGTTCTGCAGCTAGGTTTGTTAACCTTGTCTGATCACTTTCAGTGACTCCTTTCCATCACTCTGTCTTTGCTTTCATTTCTGCCCCTTTAAGCCTTGTGGCTGCCAATAACCCTTTATTGGTCACTCTATAACCTATATGTCATTGTGTAAATTATGATGGGTGTCTTGACTGTTATGGATACTAGTAATTAAGATTGGAGTGGGATAAAAGAACTCATGGTTGTACTGATCCTAGGTACCAAGTGAAATCAAGAGTACTCAGTAAATTAAAGCTGAAGAAATTGATGTAGCTTGTGATTTCATTGTTATTCAATAAATTCTGACATTGTAGAAAGACATGTCTAGTCTTTGTTAATGGCATAACTCACTCATGAAAACCATCTTAGCCTTAGCCTTAAAAAACAGACAAACAACAACAAAAAACTGTTTTTCATTCTGTCTTCCTATTTAGTATCAAAGCTCCTAAGGGGAAAGATCCATTTTTTTTCTTCCCCTACCATCTAGCACTGGACTTGATACTTTAAAGAAATATGTGTTAGACTGAAATAGACTAATCTAAACTTTGATAGACATGTCTGACAATACAGATGAAAAACATACTCAGTTTCTCCCTCTTCTCCTTATTCCATAATCAACACAGAAGTTCTCTATGACCAAATGTGTGAAGGTTCCCCCACCCACCAATAAGCAATTTTTCTGCAGCAGTAGACACCAGCTTAGTGTCAATTCAGTTCTGACACTTGAGATTCTACCTAGAGATAGCAACAGATCCTCTGGGTAAGGGCTCAGTTGCATGGGCTGTGGCTCACTTCGGAGGCCTGTTGAGAGCCACAGCCGAAGGGGCCCCAGCAAACTTTCAGACTGCCAGCTGATGATTGGCTCACAGCGGCCCCAGCAACTTCTAGCTGATTGGCTCCTCTGCGGTGATGCTCATTGGGCTGTTTCTCCCGCCCTTTCAGACCATGGAGCTGCTCATTGGGGGACTTTTTTGGCTCCGCCCACGCGACCCAGCCAATCGGCCTCAAGAGCAGGAGGAGTGGGGGAGGTGGAGAGGCTTGTGGGAAGCCGGTTGTGGCAGTTGGGCTCTGAAGGCTTTCCTGAGGAGCTGTTTTGTTTGGGTGTGTGGTTCTAAAAATAAAGTTCGTTTCTTTTGACAAGTGGCTCCTGAATTGTGCCCAGCCAGACTGCGGCAGAGGCCAATTGTTAGTCCCAGGTTGTTTTAACTATGCTTCTGACCCACTACTCACCTCTTTGGGTTCAATTACTGTTAGAACAGCTCACAGAATTCAGAAAACACTTGTGATTTATTATAAAGGATATTGTAAAGATACAGATGAAGACATACATATGCTGTTCAGCTATCCAGAAGCTCTCCAAACTGGTCAGCATAGGTGGGTAGCTAGAGATAAGCAGGAATGGGAGAAGGGGAAAATGAGAAATGGGCGGCTGTAAAAGGACCCTTGACCAGCAATTGACCCAGAGGACTCAATACCTATCATGAAGGCCATAAGGATATAAATCTGCCCCCCTTGTGTGGGGTGAGGCTGTGGAAGAAATCCATCTTAGGAAGGTAGGCAGACTGGTCAGAACCACCAAAGGTCCTGCCACTCCCCGTTCCACATAGTCCACAAAATAGGGGCCTCAACTCCCTTGTCCATAGGTATCGCCAGCTGGCAAGGCTGACGAGATGAGCTGGGTTCAAAGAAGCTGGCTGTACCAATAACTGAGAAAACTGTGAAGAAACCACGCAGCACACAAACATGAGTTTCTAAGATGGAGGGCGGGTGCTGTGTGGGATCTCAGGTAGAGTAAGAGAAAAGGCACATTTGCATCTCACAGCCCAGTCAGTGTGCAACGCCAGACCAGTCCTCTCATACACTAAGATGCACATAGCTCACACACACAGCCCATGGATGTCTCGTGACATATAGGTTTATGGGCACACATCACAGTCCCATGTGTCCAGAAGCTGTTCTGAGGATCAGTTGACTGTTACATGATCTTCCACCAGTGGTAGTAGGCCCCAAAGTGCAAAACTACCCAGGTACGCAGATGCATACCCTCAATATTCACACAACACAGGCAAGCCTACAACATTCTCCAAATGGGCCAGAACTGTGCAAGTTCCTGGGCCCAAAAAGGCCTGGCTACCTGCCACTCCAAAGTTTCCCACTGCAAATTCCCACCCCATCCTAACAAAACCCCAAGATCTAATCATTCTGGTGCACTTTTGGTGCCTAGTCAATCTGCCCCCCCACCCCACCCCACCCCCGCCTTTCCCTCACCTTGCAATAATCCTGCTCCAATTACTCTCTGGGAATGTGTTGTACTTCAGTTTCTACACTGGGGTAATCGTCCTAATCTTAGGTATTACAACCAAGGCCCAATTCTCAACCTTCAGTAACAAACGCTGCCCTTTGTGGGTTTTATGAAGGTGTTATTACATAGGCATGTTGACTAAATCATTGGCCTTTAGGGATCAACCTAACCTCCAATCCCAGTCCTTTCCCCAGGGGTTAGGAAGTGGGGCTGGAAGTCCCAATTTTCTAATTCTGCCTTGATCTTTCTGGTAACCAGCCCCCATCCTAGAGCTACTTACAGGCTGCCTGACATTAGTAATTCTTTAGAATACAAAAAGACACCTATCACTTTGATGATTCCAAGAAAATTATGATTCTTATGCTAGGAAATGGCCATGAAGGCCAAATGTATATTTCATAACACCATAATTTGTAAACTGAGTAAATTCAGTATTTCAAAAGTGCAGCAAGTGGTACAATAAGAAAATAAAAAGTGGATGAATTAAGAGCAGAGAGAATCATGGAACACTTATGCATACATAGCCTCTGTACCAAAACAGTTTTCCAGCGTTCTCCAAATGTACAAATAGATAAAAAGGTGGAACCAGCAGCCAGCAAAACTTTTTGGCTTTTCTAGAAATCTTGGATAGATTTCCACATCAAAGGCAACATAACCAAAGTAATGAAGATTGTGAACAAATGACAAAGTGCTAATAATGGGGTAATAATCTTGTTTAACATTTTAATAAATCATCAAGAAACAGTGTAGACAAGGAAATTTGTGGGGTGGGGTTGCTGGAGATTGAACCCAGGGGCACTTAACACTGAGCCACATCCTTAGCCCTTTTTATTTTTTATTTTGAGACAGGTTCTCACTAAATTGCTGAGGCTAGCCTTGAACTTGTGATCCTCCTGCCTCAGCCTCCCAAGTCACTGAGAATACAGGTGTGCACCTCCGCACATTTCCCTCTACAAATATTAATGCCCCAAACCATTTGCTATCTCTTGTTTTGGAAATGGCCTGCATTCTTATTTGAATGTGCATCTGCTTTCCCAAAGAAATCTGTCTTTGTCTCTAACTGTAGGTGCGGAATTTTTTTTTTTCCTTTTTCTTCTTTTTGCCACATAAGTCAAGGATTCCAAATGTTCTGAAACCAGAACCCCTCTCTGGGAACTCCTCCAGTGATATTATCACTGAGTTACATTGCCAGTCCTTTTTAGTTTGTTTTGGATTATAAATTTGTTTTGTTCCATTCTGAATTTTTAGATAGGGTCTTGCTATGTTGCCCAGGCTGGCCCTAAACTGTGATACTCCTACATCAGCCTACTATGTAGCAGGGATTACAGGTGTGCACCACAACAAAGGAGTTTTTCCTTTTAGATCATGGCTAAGTACCACTTCAAGGTTTTATGCTACTGCAAATTCCACCCTATATCCTAACAAAAGCCCTAAACCTAATCATTTTGTCACATTTCAATCCCTAGTCAATTTGCCTGTCTTTCTTTTCAGGGTGTATCTAACTTTCTCTTGCCTTTTCAGTTAATTCAATGAAAACAGAATAAATAAAAGGAAGTAAAAGGAGATTACAACAATCTGAAAGCCTTGTGTTAAAGTTCCTCATATGTTTCCTCCCAGGCCAGTTTTTCTCCCAGGCTTGTCACTCCCAAATTTCTAAGAAATCTACAAATTTAAAAGTTATTGTAAATTCACTCATCTATGAAAATTGCCTCAGTTTAATTAAAATGCAAGAGCACTGTTAGACACACAATGTATTTTCAGATTAGATCAAACACAGGGAGGTGCATTTTAAGAAACCTACACCATAGACACATTTCAAATGTCATCTAGATAAAACAGGCAATGTCAACCTGAAGATCCTGGAAGATGAGACCATCATAAACCTCCTGGGATCGCCATACTTGTGCTGTTCCCAGATACCTTCCCCTGCCCACGCCTAGATAACCTTCATTCTGCTCTGAGAATGTGTACCTCCACCTCTCCCTTTCTAATAAAAATCTTCCTCTTTGCTAAAATCTGACTCGTCCTTAAATTCTTTTCTGCAATGTGTCAAGAGCAGGGAAGGTCTAGGTGGAGATCTCCTCTGCCTCTGGAGAGACCACCTGGAACCCCTTTACAGTGACATAACGTTTAGTTGATGAGGACAAAGGCCAAATAATGGGAAATAATGGTAGGTGGCTTCAATTTATAATTTAAATTATAAATTTAGGAGAAGTATAACAGTAGGGGAATAGGAGGTAGACAGTCAGAACTAATCATTGGCTCCAACTAGATGGGCCTATTTCCCTTGATTTTCTCAATTTTTCATCTACTTCTTGCCCATTATCTACAGCTGGGTGCACGGTTGGTAAGATTTGTCAGCTAGAGGGGAATCCTTTTTTGAATCCTTACTACAATATACTATAATCTCCAAATCTTCAAGGATTAAAGTAGGGGAGACACATAGGATAGAAGAGGAAAGAGTAAACTAATACAAATTGGAAAGAACTGTCTTTTCAAAAAAAGGGATGTGGTGGATGAACACAAGGAAGAAATAACAAATCTGAAGAAAGAACCAAAAAAAAGCAATGACATTGGAAGATATCTAAAAAAATATAAGTCCTGCAACTGATTACAAAATGGATAAAATAATAAGGGATCAAGAGATGGTTTAAAACACATAACAAAACTCCACATTGCTTTTATCCCGTGGAGCTTGGAGTTGCATGAAACAGAGTACACCCAATACTGAAATAATGAATTTTGCAAAACAGAAAGAATCTATTCATGAGGCAGCCAAGCATGTGGAGACTAGAGAGTAAGACTTAAATCCACCTCCCCCAAATAGGATTTGGGAATATTTATTAGATCAAACTTCATCAACTGTCACATTATAATGTGTCACCATTATAATCTACACCTCAGAGGTGTTAACTTTTAGTTAACTAAATGACTAATACTTAGAAAAAAATACATAGCTCAGAGTATATGAAGTGGGTTAAGTCTAGAAAATCAAGTAACTAAGAGCAACTTAAATCTAAAGGGTTTGTTCAGGTTTTCCCCTGGTTTCAGAGGAGGTTTAAAAACAACTCAAAAGGGCTGGGGTCTTAGCTCAGTGGCAGAGCGCTTGCCTAGTGCTTGCCTAGCACCTATGAGGCATTGGATTTGATCCTCAGCACCACAAAAAAATAAATAAAGGTATTGCGTCCATCTACAACTAAAAATAATTTTTAAAAAACTTAAAAGAGGCCTGCCAGCTACCCATCTTAAAGAGTGGATAGAGATGGAAAATGCAAATACTTTAAAATAAATTCCTGGAAGAATTTACAGCAATATTGTTTAAACCTGTCAGAGGCTAGTGAGATGCAATAGTGCTCATTGGCCAGAGTCAGAAGCCTGTATGCTAGTCTTGGCTTGCTCATTTAGCTGAAAATTGGCAATAGTAACGCCTGTTCCAACTACCTCAAAGGGTGGTTTTTGGCGTTCAAATGAGACCATGTATTTAACTGTTTTGAAAATTGTAAGAGTGCTTCATAAATATAAGGTGTTTTTGTTGTTGCAACGTTGAAATTATTGCAGACTCCCAAACAAGGGTTATCTAAGGAAGCAATGTGGCTCTCCCAAGTGCGGATTGTAAGCTTCCATGAGTGCTGTCCTGTGTTTGGTGGGATCTTGAGAGGGAAACCTCAGTGCCTTTATGATCTGGGACTGGGACCCGGGGCCCTGTACATGCTAAGTACGCGTTCTACCACGGAGTTACACCCCTAAGACTTTTTTATAGCCACTATACAAATTAGCAAGGTGGTGCCTGTAAAGGGACCACGCAGGCAAATGCTTTAAGAAACACTGCCAAGAAGCAGCCACCGAAGCGCCAAGTCTGTCAGAGTACTTTTCCACGGAATTGCAGTTCCCTGAGACAATGATGCATCATGCCCGATCACTCCAAGGATGTCGGCCGCCGAGCAGAACGTGAATTGATAGAACTGATCGTCCAGTGACGCAGTTATTACGATTTCATTCTGATACATTTAATAATGTGCCACAGTTCCCTGAAATAAGCGAGATGCTACAACGAGCTGCAAATACAGAACGATCTGTCACCCCACACCTAGAAAACGAGCAGGAATAAAGAGCTTGCACTCGGCTCGCACGGGTCCAGGCCCCACGAACGCGCTTCCCCGGTGCTCCTCGCCCCCGACTCAGGCGCAGGCGCCGACACCGCATCACGTGACCCGGCGCGCCGTCGGCGAGGGCGGGCGGGGCCGGGTGGGCTCCGCAGCGCCGCGCAGGCGCCCCAGGGCCGCGCCGAGCCGAGCCCCTCCTGCTCCCTGGAGGAGTCAAAATGGCGGCGTGGGGAACCTGGAGCAGTCCCGGAGCCTGAGCCACTGACAGAAGAGGAGAGGAGAGGGCGGCGGCGGCAGGAGGAGGATGGCC
>NW_025999900.1:57920547-57942588 GCF_001458135.2 Marmota marmota marmota | reverse complement strand
CTCCAGCGGAGCGCTGGGCGTCCAGGCGAGGAAGGGGATGTCCCTGGGCGTAGGGTCCCGGGGCTGGGCCGGGCCTCCGCTGGAGGCAGTGGAGCGCGGGGCGGGGAAGAGGGAGTCGTCCGTCTGGGGCCGCGGGCGCGCCGGCGCCGGACTGGCCGGTCCCGGAGCGCTCCGAGGGGCGGGCCGGGCAGCGCGCCGCCGTCCCGGGGGCTGAGGTTCGAGGTGTGGCGCTCGGGACAGGAGGGTGGCCCGAGGGCGACGGCCCTGTCGGCTTTGGGCTCCGGCTCTGGGCTCGGAGGGGCGGGACCCTCCGCTCCCAGGACGCGGGGAAACCGCTCCCAGGACGCGGGGAAACCGCTCCCGAGCCCCGGCGCCGGTTACGCGGAGCGGGGCTGCGACCTCCGGGGGTGGGAGTGAGGGCGGCGGGCCTGGGCGTGGGGAGCCCGCAGGCCTTGGGCCGGCGAGTCTCAGGGGGAGAAGTTAGGTGGTCCGGTCAGCTGTTAATGGGGGGAAAAAACTGGGACTGAGCTTTGACAGGTAGGGAAACAATACAGTGTGTCTGGTAATGAAGAGGAGGAAGGGGAATACAGAAATGGCTGGAGGGTGCCTTTTTCATTGCCAGGTCCTTTCCTTGGCTGTTTACTACCTTACCGCCACCCCCCACCCCACCCCGAGAACTTTCTCACCGATTTTGGAGAAACTCTGAGGAATGTTGTTTGTGCTTTGAACTACAATAGCACCCCTCCACATACCAGCACAGATAATAAGTACTGTGAAATAGGCCTTCGGTAATTTACAGCAGTCTGTGTTATCTTTACCACCGCACTGTTTCCTCTACTAAAACATCTAACTGTGATGAGGAAGAGGCTTTTATTTTCTTTAAGAATCACTTAGTTTTTTCAACAGAATCTTTTGTCTCTGAATAGCATCCACATTTTTTATATTGCTGAAATAAATTGTTTTCTTCCTGAAATGTGGAAGAGAGATTTGATATCGCTTTATAAGAATCATACATTTAACAGCAGCTACGATTAGACTTTTTTGGAGTCAGAAAAACCTTTAGAGATCTGGTGTGACTCGTTTTAAAACTGGGACTCTAGACCCAGGGAGGTGAGTGAGTTGCTTTGGGTCTTACTGCTGTGAGGAGCAAGCTCAAAACTAGGACCGAGCCCTTTAGAGAACTCTACACTGCTGAGCTCAGTCTTCATTGAATTCTTCACCACCACTACCAATTCCAGTCCTAGGTTTTTATGCAATAAAGTTGAAAGCAGAAAGGAGAGCTCCTGTCTCTGATTATGACCTTAAATAACTGATGAAGACCCCCTCCCCGACCTGAATCTATTAAAAATGGAGTGACATTTGGGCTTGGGTTGTGGCTCAGTGATAGAGGGCTTGCCTAGCACACAAGAGGCATAAAAATAAATAAATAGAGATATTATGTCCATCTACACTTTTAAAAAAATGGAGAGACATTTAATTTGGAGTTTTCATAGGCCCGTGACTACATTCTATTTCATCTTTCATCCTACATTCTATTTCATCTTTCATCCAAATGTAGCACGGCTCCTCTTGCATGAATTCAGTAAAGCCTACAGGTCACTATTATGTCCACAACACCTAACTAGTATATTGTTCTGTGTCCCAACACCAGCATTTGAACAAGTTCTTTGTCTCTGACTCTTAATTTTAGGATTTAAAATACCTGTGGTTGTTTTCCAAATTATACTGCCTACTTTCTGTCTTTTTGGACCACAGCAATTTTATTTATAGTGTGGGTACAGGCAAACCTTCAGAATTACAATAAAACCAAGTGATTCTGATTTCATATTCTAGTTGCTGAAACACATCCAAAATTACACAGGTGATTCTTGAAATTCTCCTTTGTGTTTTGCATTACATTAGCACTATGGGATGAAGGAAAGGAGTACAATAGAAAGATTTTTGCCCCCAGATTCTTGTTGGAAAGATAAGATGTACCTACGGAAATCTAGAAGACAGCCTAGTGAGTTCTGCTTATACAAAAAATGTGGGTATTCAGAGGAGAGGGAGATTGAGTGAGCCTTCAGGAGTATAAAGAACTTCCTGGAAGGATTGCAAGTTTAAAGCCAGCCTCAGCAACTTACTGAGACCATATCTCAAAATAAAAAATTAAAAAGAGCTGGGGATGTGGCTCAGAAGTCAGTGAAGTGTCTTTGGGTTCAATCCTTGGTACCATTATTTAAAAAAAAAAAAAAAAAAAGATGGGGCTGGGTTGTGGTTCAGTGATAGAGTGCTTGCTTCACATTTGTGAGGCACTGGGTTCAATTCTCAGCACTACATATAAATAAATGAATAAAATAAAGGTCCATCAACACTAAAAAAAAAAAAGAAGAAGAAAGAAAAAAAACTTCCTGGAACACTTGAGACTTGAATTGACCAATGAAAATTTATAGGGAAAAACAGGACTATAAATTGAAGATTAGTTTGGGGAGGGGAATAGAGGGAAACTAAGATGAATTTCCTTTGGAGAATGTTTTCCATAAGGACATTAGACAGTTGGAATGTTATCTGCTTGTAGAAAGGTTTGAATGCTAAATTGAGATTTGGTTTTTTATTCTCTTGCGCAAGGCATAGAGAACTTTTGAAAGTTTGGAGGCCAGAAATTAATGTGATAAATAGCAAAGTGAACTTATCAATGATCTATAGGTTGAGTTAGAATGAAGAGAGAATGGAATGAACTGGGGAAGGCAATAGCTGGCTGTTGAGTTACCTACCTATGAGTAGATAAGATCCTAAACTAGAGTAAAGTAAGTAGGAAGGATTGTATAGCAAGTATGGATATACATGTGTGAATACTTACTGTGTAAAATACATATAACATAAAATTTAATCATTTAGTCACTGAAAGTTGTATAGTTCTATGCATTTATACATTCACATCACTATGCACCCATTACTCCCATCCATCTGCAAAATCCTTTTTATGGGGGGGTATGCTGGGAATGGAACCCAGGGCCCCACACATGCTTAGCATGCACTGTACCACTGAATTATACTCCCAGATCCCGTCTGCAGGATTCTTTCCGTCTTCTTAAACTGAAATCTGAACTCGGTAAACACTTTGTTACTCCTACCCCCTGACAGCCACCATTCTACCCTCTGTCTCTGTGAATTTAGCTACTCCAGGTATCACATGTAAGTAGAATCATGAAATCATGAGTATTTATGACTGGCTTATTTAACTTAACATCACATCTTCAAGTTCCATCCATGTTGTGGCATGTATCCAAATTCCCTTTCTTGTTTCTTTTTGGTACTGGGAATTGAACCCAGGGGCACTTAACCGCTGAGCTACATCCTTAGCCCTTTTATATATTTTATTTACAGACATGGTCTTGCTAAGTTGCTGAGGCTGGCTTTGAACTCACAATCCTTCTACCTCAGCCTCCTGAGCGCTGGGATTATAGGTATGCGCCACCACACCCAGCTCCTCCCATTTTAAGGATGAATGATATCTATTTTGTGTATATACTGCATTTTGTTTATTTATTTGCCCGATGAGAACACTTGAATTGCTTCTAGTTTTGACTGTGTATTATGAACATGGATATAAAAAATCTGTTCAAGACCCTATTTTGACCGGGCTCAGTGGCACATGCCTGGAATCCCAGTGGTTTGGGAGTCTGTGGCAGGAGGATTGTGAGTTCAAAGCCAGCCTCAGCATTTTAGTGAGGCCCTAAGTAACTCAGCAAGACCCTATCTCTAAATAAAATAGAAAAATGGCTGGGGATGTGGCTCAGTTTAAATGCCCCTGATTTCAGTCCCCTAGTACAAAAAACAAACAAATGACCCTGTTTTCATTTCTTTTGGGTATAATACCAGGAAAAATTTATCATTTCCACCAGCAGTGCACAAGGATTCCATTCTAGCCATATCCTGGCCAACTCTTGGGGTTTTTTTTTGTTTTTTGTTTTTTTTTTCCTTTTTGATACGCCTTCCTAATGAGTGTGAAGTAGTATCTCACTATGGTTTTGATCTGCATTTCACTAATGATTAGTGTGTTGAGCATCTTTTCCTGTATTTATTACCTTTTTTGTGTATCTCCTTTGGAAAAATAATTTTTTACCCATTTTTAAATCAGATTGTTTTGTTATAGGTATTTTTCGTCTTTTTTTGAATATCAGTCCATTATCAGATATGGTTTGCAGACGTTTTCTTCCAATCTATGGGTTGTCTTTTCACCATCCTTTGATGTGCAAAAGTTTTTAATCTTGGTGAAGTTCTACTTCCTAGTTTTTCTTTTGTTGCTTATGCTTTTGGTATCATATCCAAGAAATCATTGCCAAATCCAATGTCATGTCATGAAGTTTTTCCTTTTGTTGTCTTTTAAGAATTTCATAGTATACGTTTTTATTTTTTAAGTCTTTTCCAATTGAATGGTCTTGGCATCTTTATTGAAAAATCTTTTGAGAGGCTGGAGGTGTTGCTCAGTAGTAGAGCGTTTGCCTAGCATGTGCTAGACCCTGGCTCAATCTCCAGCATTAAACAAAACAAAACAAAACAAATGAAGAAAAAAGAAAGAATAACAACAAAAGTCTTTTTTTTTTTTTTTATGGTGCTTTGGATCAAACCCAGGGTCTTGTGAAGGCAAGCATTCTACCAACTGAGCTATATCCTCAGCCCAACAACAAAAGTCATTTGACCATAAATGCAAGGGCTTATTTCTGGGATCTCTGTTCTGTTGCATTGATCTATAAGTCTGTCTTTATGCCAAAACCACACTTTTAATTATTGTGGTGTTATATATATATAATTTTTTTTTTCAATAAAAGTGTGATACCTCCACTTTGCTCTTCTTTTTCAAGATTGTTGTGCTATTTGGGAATCCCTTGATATGCCGTATGAATAATTGGATAGTTTTTTTAATTATAAAAAAAAGCTATTGGGATTTTGTTAGGAATTACATTGAATATGTAGATTTCACTGGGTAGTATTAACATTTAAATGATATTAAATCTTCCAGTGAAGGAACACTGGATGTCGTTCCATTTATTTGTGTGTGTGGTTGTTTGGGGGGTATCTGAGATTGAACTCAGGGGCACTTGACCATTGAGCCACATCCCCAGCCCTTTTTTGTTTTTTATTTAGAGACAGGGTCTTGTCTTAGTGCCTTGCTGTTGCTGATGCTGGCTTTGAACTCTCCATCCTCCGGCCTCAGCCTCCTGAGCCACTGGAATTATAGGTGTTCAGTACTGTGCCTGGCTTTATATGTGTTTTTAACTCTGCCAGCTTGCTTTTCTTCCTTTTCTTTCTGCCATACTGACCCTCTACGTCATTTTCATTTTAGGACATGTACTGCTAGAACAAGTACCTTCAGCGACATTTTATGGTTTTCAGTAGAAGAGTTTTTAATCTCCTTGATTAAGTTTATTTCTTATTTTGTTATTTTTTAAATGCCTTTGTAAATAGGACTGTTTTCTTATTGTTCTTGTCAGGGTATAAGAATGCAACTTTTTTTTTTCCTGTTGATTTTTGTATTCTTCAGCTTTGCTGAATTTGTTTATTATTTCTAACATTTTTTTGTGAAATCTTACATATAAAATCATGTGTTCTATAAACAGAATTAATTTACTACTTTCTTTCTAATTCAGATGCCTTTTATATTTTTCTTCCCCAGTTGCTCAGCCTGGATTTGCAATACTATGTTGATTAGAAGTGTTGAAAATAGGCACTTTGGCTTGTTCCAGATAGAGGGAAATTTTTCCATTTTTTGCCATTGAGGATGATATTAGCATGAGTTTTTCCATGTATGGCATTTATTATGTTGATACTTTTCTTACATTCTGGATTTCATTGAGTGTTTTTTTTTTTGTTTGTTTTGTTTTTTTAATTTATTTTTTAGTTTTCGGCGGACACAACATCTTTGTATGTGGTGCTGAGGATCGAACCCGGGTCGCATGCATGCCGGGCGAGCGTGCTACCGCTTGAGCCACATCCCCAGCCCCTCATTAAGTGTTTTAAAAAATCAATTGTGAGTGCTGAAAGAGAGCTTCTGGCTTGGTGAATAAGAAAATTCTGGTGTCATTGGCAGAATGATATCTTCTTACCTGACATTAATCAAAAAGTCACACAGATGTATGCATGAATAACTCTAGTTCACTTTTACTTATAATAGTATTCATCTAGTATAATATGGCACATTGGTACTCACAAAGGTATTATTAATTGAATCGAAAAGCAGAAGACCAGAAAGCTAAAAAGTGTATAGTTTATGTTTCGTTAGTGGAAAAAATGCTTATTTTCATTTTAAACCATCTTCCCTATTAACCCACTCTTGGTACAGTGGTAATAAAACAAAGTCAAACTTGTCCATTCTACATAAAAACAGTCACTTTACAAAGTGGCTTTTTCTAAAACAGGTATCTTTTTTTTTTTTTTAATTAAGTTGTAGATTGATTGACACAATAATAATTGTATTCATTATTTATTTTTATGTGGTGCTAAGGATTGAACCCAGTGCCTCAGACATGCCAGGCAAGTACTCTATCACTGAGCTATAAGTGGTAGCCCCCTAAAACAGATACCTTCTTAAAAGTGAGTTTTTCCTTAAGTTGATGCAAGTAGCAGTCAGTTATCAGAATGCAAAATTTCAAAGGGAGATGATTTAGAAGAAACTTTTCTAATGCTTTCTGACTCCAGATTTTTAATGAAACACATTCAGTACTTAATTTATTTTCAAAGCATTAAACAAACATTCAATGCAAGTTTTAGTTTTCTTTTTTATTTTTAAAACATTTCAGTCTATAAATTTGACATTTCAAGCTGAGTCAGATATTCTTACTATCTGAATTTATATAGAAGCTTTAGAAACATAATGCTCCAACTTCTATAGATTATCTTTAAATCCATGTCATAAAATGACACATGATTATGGTTTGTTTGGTTTTGTTTTTTTAGGGTTTTTTGGTACTAGGGATTGAACTCAGGGTCTCTCAGCCACTGAGCCACATCCCCAGCCCTATTTTGTATTTTATTTAGAGACAGGGTCTCACCAGTAGCTTTAGCACCTCACTTTTGCTGAGACTGGCTTTGAACCTTCAATCCTCCTGCTTCAGCCTCCCGAGCTGCTGAGATTGCAGGCAGGTGTCACTGTGCCCAGAAAATATTATGTTAAGGGTGGAATAAATAGGAATCACTTTAACATAGAGTAATCCTTTAAGCTGCAGGATTCAAAACCATTTTCTTTCTTGATCATTCTTGGGATTTTTTTAGCTATAATTGTGATGTAATAGAATACTGACCTGGGAATTGGAATTGGACCTCCATGCAGATTCTACTACTTTCTATGGTTTTAGGAGCTTAAGCAAATCACTTTAAGCTATCTGAAGCCTAATTTCACCTGTTAAAAAACAAATAGGTATAGAAAGGTCTGTCTTAGATTTTCTACCTTGTTTTTTTTTTTTTTTTTTTTTTTTTTTTGGTTTGTTTGTTTTTGTTTTGTTCTATCCTTTTCTTCTCCACTACCCTAACCTTATTAGTCTGGACTATTTATTGAACTGAGTCTTTGCCACTTGTTCTCCTACTCTCCCTCTCTGAATGTTCTTTGTATTGCTACTAGAGCCCAGTCAGAGCATGTTACTTCTCTCCTTTAAAAACCTGTTATCTTTGGGGCTGGGGATGTGGCTCAAGCAGTAACGAGCTTGCCTGGCATGCACGGGGCGCTGGGTTCGATCCTCAGCACCACATAAAAATAAAATAAAGATGTTGTGTCCACCGAAAACTGAAAAATAAATATTTTTTTTAAAAATTCTCTCTCTCTCTCCCCCTATTTAAAAACAAAACAAAACAAAACAAAAAACCTGTTAACTTCCTGTTGTGTGTGGGATAAAGTCCAAACTCAAAAGTTTGTAAACGGTGTCCAACCCTAGCTTTCCCATCACTTGAGCCATACCAAACTTTTCCCTGTGTTGTGGTTTTCATGTTTATCCCAGTGCTTGGAGTTTGCTTTGTTCTTTGTCATCAATTCTATTATGCCTGTCTAATATCTGTTTTCCTAATAGAAATCTGCTTTTGGTCACACACATAGGAGGTTTGGAGAAGGTGATTCATTACCAACTCCAGGCATTGATTTTGACTAGTCCAAGCCAATTAAATCAGCTCATGGCATTTCCCTATAAACTATTATTTGTCATAATAATTTGAAGGGAAAAAAAATCACCATTTCTGGGGGAAAGACTTGTTTCCCTTCTTGTTTAAGAACAAGGCAGCTTGGGGCCCCTTTTGCTCCAGACAGCTGTGAAAACAGGGAATCAGACATTCCTTGAAGATGGCAGAGAGGTAGAAGGAATCTGGTTCTATGATAACGTTATTCAGTCACATACTATGGAGTCTGGAGTCTTCCCTACCTCGAGAATTCTCATGACAGATAAATTTCTTATTGTTTATGCCAGTTCTTTTTTTTAATATATATATATATATATATTTTAGTTGTAGTTGGACACAATATACAATAAGTGTATTGTGTTTACTTATTTTTATGTGGTGCTGAGAATCGAACCCAGAGCCTTGCACATACTAGGCGAGCACACTACCGCTGAGCCACAACCCCAGCCCCCCCACCGCCCCCATTCATGCCAGCACTTTGGAATTGTTTGCCATTAAATCTTCTGGAAGTTATAGTATCTTTTATTCTTCAAAATTTTAATTGTGATTCCTTTACCAATTGTGTTTCAGTCTGTTGGTACTTTGGACCTGTCTTATAGGCCATATTGTAATCTATTATAGTCACTTGCTTGTATGTCTGATCCTTCCACTTGACTCTATATTCTTTGAACTATAGCACGTACTACAGTGTCTGGCATAATAGGTATTCAGTAAGTTCATTGTTAGGTTGAAATAATAACATGAAAGAGTACTGTGTAAGGAATTTTAAAATGAGCATGAGGTATGTTATTGTCTTTAAAGTGGAAATGGAGAAATCAATTAAAACATGCATTGTTCTTTGCTTGCCCTTTATTTTTGTCCAGACAGTTCCTCTTAGATAAAAAAATTTTAGCTGCCTCTGGCCACTGTCCCTTATGGAAGGAGTGGTAATGAATTGTGCTATTATTGTGCTATTTTCTTCTCTTCTTCTAAGGATTTTTTTTTGGGGGGGGGGCGGATACCAGTATTGAATCCAGGGGCACTTAATCACGGAGCCACATTCCCAGCCCTTATTTTGTACTTAAATTTATTTAGACTTAGGGCCTCACTGAAGTGCTGAGGCTGTTTTTGAACTTATGATCTCAGGCCTCAGCTTCCTGAGCTACTGAATTACAGGTGTGAGCCTCTGTGCCCAGCTAGGCAAATTCTTGTATTCTAAGTATAGTGTGTCATCTTAAAAGTTGCAAATAATTTTTCTTTAGCTGTAGATGGACACAATACTTTTATTTATTTTGTGTTTATGTGGTGCTGAAGATTGAACCCAGTGCCTCACACATGCTAGGCACACACTGTACCACTGAACTATAACCCCAGCCCTAGATAAAATTTTTGATTGACATAATATACATATTTATGAGGTGCAATGTGATGTTTTGATTCATGTATACATTGGATAGTATGTCTTTTTCTCCCATGTTTTGAACCATATTTAGGTCTGTTTTAACTAGCATTCCTTGTGAATTATTCTTTAGAGAAGAATTCTATAATATGCTTCATAAGACCTAATTATTCTTGTCTTAAACCTTCCCAAAATACTTTTTGCTTGCTTGAGACTAGACATGAGAATTTTCTTGTAGGCAAAGAGCTTTGTGGCAAAACTAGATAAGTTTGTAGCAAATGTTAGTAATAGCTAATGATAGAGAAGTCTCATTATAGCCTAATTATAGTCATAGTTCTGTCACATGCTTCAGCAATAATGTCTGACAAGAGTGGAAGGATGGGAAAGGAGTTAACATTTACAGGCTTAGTGTACTTCATCATGTTTAATCAAATAAATTTCATAGTAATTTTTAAAACAATAAACTTATTTTTAAAACAAGGAAAAAGGAAATTAGAATATACATTTAGAAATTTGTTATATATTTTGGATGATTATGAAAAGATTTGTTACATATGGTTATAAACATCTACTTATTTGTTGGCTTTTTACTTTACTAAGGCACAGTTAATGCTACTCTATGTGCCTTAGTTTCCACATTTGTGAAGGGAGTAGTATTACTCTCTATTAGGTCTCTCATTTGACTAAATAAGGTAATCTGCTTAAAAACATTTGATATGGCAAATGGAACACAGGTACCCAAACATTTCCTTTTTGTCCATCAACTTTACAAAATTATGCAAATGTCTTAATGCTGTTCAGATTTTAGATTTTGAGGGATTGAACCAAGATCTCTGCTACATTTTGCATGTGTTCTTTATGTCTATGGGCTTATTAATTCTTTTTTTCTTGTGGCCATGTTGAAGATAAATTCCAGTGCCTCATGCATGCTGGTCAGTCAGGCTACCACTAACTTATGCCCCCAGCATTATTAATTTTTAAATAACAAAAAGATTGCCACTTAATTCAAGCAATAATATTAATTTTTAAAAAACAAAACAAACTCTCTCTAGAATCCTTCTCATGAAACACATAACTCATATCTTAGTACTGCTTTATTCCCTGCATACTGCTCTCTATATGGAATTTTTTTATTTCCTTAGTGAACCAGGTTTTGTTCTGTCCTCGGGTCCTCACATAGATTCCTCTTCTGTTTGGAACATTGTTTTGGCATTCCTTCACCAAGAAAGGGGAAAAGTTCAAATTATTATCGATCTTAGGTATGTCACTTTCTCAAAATCCCTATAAAGTGGGCATTTTTATTATCAGCCACAAAGAAACTAAAATATTTTCCCAAGATCATACAATTTAGAAATGGCTGAGCCAGATCCAAACCAGGCAGTTTGGCTCTTGAGTTCTTCATCTGTACCGATCTACACTTTCTCTACCTTATAATCACCTATTTATTGATTTGCCCCACTAGATTTTAAACACTTTTTTAAAACAAAAATTAGGCCTATCCTGTTTATGCCCCCTTTTGCATAGCATATAATAGGCATTCAGAAAATATTTAGATGAATTAAAAAAAAAACAAAAAATCTCTCGGGCTGGGGATGTGGCTCAAGTGGTAGCGCGCTCACCTGGCATGCGTGGGGCACTGGGTTCGATCCTCAGCACCACATAAAAATAAAATGAAGATATTATGTCCACCTAAAAAACTAAAAAAATAAATATTTAAAACAAAACAAAACAAAACCCTTATTTGAGAGCAGAAAGAGTGGTGGTTTTTGTTTGTTTGTTTTTTAGGTACTGGGGATTGAACCCAGGAGCACTTAACCACTGAGCCCTATCCCCCAGCCCTTTTTTATTTTTATTTTTGTAACAGGGTTTCACTGAGTTGCTTAGGGCCTTGCTAAGTTGCTGAGGCTGGCTTTGAATTTCTCCTGCCTCAGCCTCCTAAGCCATGGGATTACAAGCATGTGCCACCATGCCCGCCTTGTTTGTTTGGTTTGTAGGATCTTTTGAGAGGGTGGTTGCCCACATTGGTTCAGAACTCCTTGGCAAGCAATCCTCCTTTCTAAGCCTCTGATGTAACTAGGACTGCACCCACCTAAGAGACATAGTTTTGATTAAATTTTTGAAGAGCCTTTCACAGAATAATTCTTATGACACAAAGTCAAATTTTTATGATCAATTATTTTAGGAGAACTAATTTGATGGTGGTGTACTAGATGAATTAGTGTGGGAGCAGAGACCAAGTTTGTTTTGTTTTGTTTTATTTATTTATTTATTTATTTATTGTAATATTGAAATGATTAATGAATACTTGATCTAAGTTGTTTGCATAGGGATTTGCTGCAGCCCGGCTGGCTGGGCAAAATAGCCGGGGGGTGACGAAGAACTTGTGTAGATTGATACAGCAGGAGTAGGAGCCGTTTATTGCAGGACAGGAGCAGTATTTATACATTCCACACAGCTTATCTAATTAGCATAAACTAGATACATCAGTCAACCAATAAGGAATCTCCACACTTAATGGCTCCCTGGTGTTACTTCACAAACCACTCCCTCTGGCATTTTGCCAGGCACCATCCAGACTTTGTTTATAGACTCTAACATTTCTCTGGCAAAATGCCAGGAGCCATCCTGACTTGTTTACAGACTCTAACAGGGATTGGTGAACCAGGTTGTTGTAGAGAGTTTTGACTCTGATTGCCTAGGGTGTCTTCAGCAAACACGAGATGTTTATATAGGGAGAACTGATTGAGTTTCCTTTTCTACCTTTATCTTTCACACATTCATAGAAAGCCTAGTGTGTATCAGGTGCTTTAAAAAATTATCCTTTAAACTTTTGGTATGCTGAATTTGAACTTTTGGTAATACATCAGAGATTAATATCCAACTGGAAATTTAAGATTGGAGATTGGGAGAAGAGATGAGGCGGAAATTGTATATTTTCAACTAATTTTTTTTTTTATTTTTTTCAGTGCAGGGGATCAAAAACAAGGTTGTGGCAAGCATTCTATCACTGAACTTACCCCTGGCTTCAGTATTTATTCTTGTGTTAGTAATATCAATGATGTTGATTCT
This sequence comes from Marmota marmota marmota, assembly GCF_001458135.2. Classification (NCBI taxonomy): domain Eukaryota; kingdom Metazoa; phylum Chordata; class Mammalia; order Rodentia; family Sciuridae; genus Marmota; species Marmota marmota. The sequence goes on along the minus strand of NW_025999900.1, from coordinate 57,929,999 downwards.
CAGGAAAGAGTAGAGAGAAATAGAAAAGACCACACCAAAAACAGAGCATTGGGGCAGCCTGTGTTTTGGTATGAAAGGAAAAGGAGTCATAAATGGAAAAACCATAACATATGATGTCCTGAGGGAAGTAACTGTTTCGAGAAAAGTGATAATTCTTAATGTCATGAAGACTTCAAAGAAGGAAAAACTGGGGAGAAACATTCAGTTTGGAAAGTTTCATTAGGGAAAGGTTTGCAAATTAACATCTCCAGCTTCATTTAAAAGGGATTAAGATGTAGGATATTGAGAAGTGAATACCAGAATATATATATTACTTTTAAGAAATAGTTGGTAAAAGGAAGGAGAAGACTGTAACAATATTCGAAGATATTGAGGTAGAAAGAATACTTGTTTGACTTCAGTGTGAGTTGCTTAGGGCCTCTGTCTCCCAAGCCACTGGGATTACAGGCATGCGCCTCTGCGCTGGGCTTGACTTCAGTCTTATCAGTGAAGTAGGAAATGAAGTTATCTGCTGAGGGAGGTAAATGAGCAGGAGACTGGAAAAAATTGGAACAGCTATAAAAGGAAATTCAAAAATAGTTAAATCAGATTTTAAGATCTAATGCAATACAAAAATTAAAGCTTACTTATGAATTTGATCACATCTGAATTATCTATATAGACAATTTCTAAATTTTCCACAGCAAAATTATGATTCTTTTACCATCCTGAATATGAAATATCCCTTTATCTCTGCTAATTAGTGTGTTCAGAGAAAGGAAAAAAATTTTACTAATCTAGTCATGCATCCAGCAAAGTATATTGTGCACTTACTATATGCACCACACAAAGTTCTGGCTCTGGAGATAAAACAGTGAAAAAAAAAAAAACCCCAAATCCACCCTTGTATAGTTTATGGTGGAGAAAGGAAAAGAAAGAACAGAAAATAAACAAAAAGGCAGTGATTCCCAAGAAGCTGGCTCCTGGCTCAGCTTCCCACATATGATATAGTCTCACTGAGTTTTCCATGTGGACCTCAATATTGTGACCTTCTAGTCTCAGACTCCCAAGTACCTGGAACTACAGATTTCCTAAGGGTGCCGTCGTATTTGTCTTTGGATCTTCAGTATGCCAGGCATGATGGTTAGATTAAAATTGTTTACCAAGCCTGTTGATGTCAATTTTGGACCATTGTAAACAGGAATCTTCTAGGAAATAGCTTCAGATACTTCCACATTCTCATTCCATTTTGTGGGGACAGGTAGGAGGTAGAAAGGATTTCTGCTTAATTATCAACATATTCACCAGTACACCTCTGTACATAAATTATATTGCTGAATTCCTACCAAGCTTTGTCTGATTTCTTAAGGGTAGATTTGGCTTTGAAACTGCAGTATCTGAAATAGTGCTACTTACATAGAAATTGTTCATCAAAGACTGTCAATATGAAAGTTGGACAGTGAAAATAGAAATCTTTCAGCAAAATAACCCCAACATACCCATTTTCACAGTTTTTTTTTTTTTTTTAATGGAAGTGCAGATTTGTGAGGGATTTCATAGTATGTATCCTGCACCACATGGCCTTTGTTCAACTCATGTCCCACCACTTTCTAGCTGGGTGAACATGTCATTCTTATGTAATTACTTCTTCCTCAGTTTAAATCATGAGTAGAAGGAGATTGGATGGTACTTTGCTGCTACTGTTATTGGAGCGTGCATGCAGATATGTGCGCGACCCATATGAAGCACTATAGGAGTGTTAGTTATTGGTTTATTATTTGTCACTATCTAATCTTGGCTTGAGAGATTTAATTAGTATACTGAAGATTTCCTAGCTTAGATTAAAAAAAAAAATCCTTATATAAGATTGGCCTCATTTGTCAAACTTTAATTATTGGATATTAGTAATATTATAGTTTTGGATGTTATTTTTTTTTCCACCTTCTATTTTCTCCAGCAATTCCTTTTTTGATGTTTTTACATTCATAATCTCTTCCAGGAAAGTACATAGACAGCTTGTAGGGCCTCCTTCTCAATTATTTGTAGTAAGAAATGCCACATGTTTTCATTTTGTTCCCAGATATGTGTGTTAGAGAAAATAGTCCCACCATTTCAATAGTGCTGGGGCATCTTTTACATAAAATACAGGTTATTCAGTCAAGTCCTGAGAGATATGCAGCTGCTGGGCAGTAGGAACCACATCAAATGTCCTTCAGTTAATCTTTCATATGTATCCAGAGTTCTGTGGGTACATGGTGACATCACACTGAATAACAGGGCTATGGGTTGACTCAGGAATTTTACTCAGTCATTTTATCCCACACCTAAAATTTTGGATCTGTATAACACTGTGAAAGTGGCTAAAATTTCTTCTTCAGTCTCCATATGAATAGTAAGAATGATGGAATAAATGATTGAATGGTCAGAATGGTCAAAAAAAGAAAATAATCAAAGATACATGTTAGTTTCACTCCTAGTTATATACTCAAAAGACATGAAACATGTCCAGTTTGTACAAAAATGTTTATAACAGCATTATTCATAATGACAAAAGTGGAAACAATTCAAATATAATCTATCAATGCATGGATGAATGAATAAAAATAAATGTAGTCTATCCATACACTGGAATATTATACAACAGATAAAATAGAAATGAAATGCTTGTACATGTTCCATTTTGGATGAACCTTAAACATTATATTTAAATGAAAGAAGGTAGTCACAAAAGACCATGTGTAATATAATTCCATTTATGCCAGTGTTCCAAAATATATAGAGGTAGAAATTTGATTAGTAGTTTTTCTACAGTTAGGGAATTAAGGGGAAGTTGGGAGTAACTGCTAATGGTTATGGACCTTTTTGGAGGTGATAAGTGTTCTAAAATTGGTTATGAGGCTCCATGAACATAATAAAAAGTACTGAATTGTGAAAACAGTCTTTTTCTGTGATTTTAAAGATGATTAAGTAAACTTAGAAGTTGAGAATAACTGAGGTCATGTTCGCTAGAAAAAAAAATTTAAAAACAGCTTGTTTGTCTCAGGTTTTCAGAGGTTTGTTACCAACTGATTAAATCCATATTTCTCTTAAGAGAAAATGTAATCAGGAATACATGGAGAACTATACTCTGAGAGTCACATCTTACATTAGCACAAGAGAATGACATTTGGTTCCTTAAGAATCAACAAAGGAGGGGCTGGGGTTGTAGCTTAGCGGTAGAGTGCTCGCCTAGCGCGCCCAAGGCCCTGGGTTCGATCCTCAGCACCACATAAAATAAATAAAGGTAAAAAAAATAAATCGACAAAGAGGGGCCAGGGTTGTGGCTCAGTGGTACAGTACTTTCCTCACATGTGGAAGACACTGGGGTTTGATCCTTAGCACCATATAAAAATAAATAAAATAAAGGTGTTGTGTTCATCTACAACTAAAATAATTTTAAAAAATCAACAAAGATGCCACTCCTTGGAAGTTGAGTGGTTCATTTATCAAATCAAACACACAGAAGGGATTGTGCAAGTTTTAAGTATATACATTGCAAAAATAAACAGATGTGTCAGATATTCCTGGTGCGGGACAGTGTAAAGTGCATCTTTGCCAGCTGGTGATGGAACTCAGGGCCTCACACTTGTTAGGTGCTCTACCACTGAGCTAAGGGCTTGTGGTTTTTTTTTTTTGTTTGTTTGTTTGTTTTTTAATGGTTCTGTCATGGAATACTGCTGATAACGGTGACTGGGCATGAAGGAGGAGAGGAATGAGCTGTTTGGCTATTTGGTCGAAGGCTTTTCCAGTTGGAAGGGTAGCAATTACTAAAGCTCTGAGGTGAGAAAATGCATGGCATGTTTTAAAAAAGAACAGCAGGGAGAAGATTGTTTCAAGTGGAGCAAGATAACAGGAAAGTGATAAGGTGAGTTTAGAAGGTAATGGATAAACATAACAGAATTTTTGAAGCATATCTATTAGAAAAAAAAATGTGTATTCCAAATTTTATGTGTATTTGCAGTTCAGGGAATTGTTCATATTGCTCCAGTTTTTTTTCCCGGGAGAGTTAATAGTTGACTATATTAAGAATGACATTTTGGGACTGGGGGTGTAGCTCAGTGGTAGAGCTCCTGTTTTGCACATGTGAGGCATTGGGTTCCATCCTCAGCACACCACATAAAAATAAAAATAAAGATATTGTGTCCATCTACAACTAAAAATATTTTTTTAAAATGTCATTTTTCCATGGAAATTTAATAGTCTTTTAATTTTACCTTGAAATTGCTTAACTGTTAAACTATTTGTGTTTACATTAAGAATGGAGTCAAAACATTTTTGGCTAATACTTGAGTTAAAATTTGACATATTTTTAAAAATGTGAAAAATACAAGGCTGTTATTTGAGAGATTATTTCAGTGTACTTTTTCTGTTTGTCATTTGTGTTTAAAATTTATTATTATTTGAAAACCTCATTAGCATTTAAGAGTTTGTGGCATAGGCAAGCTCTCATCTGCAATGTTGTCCATCTTTTAGTAGTTGAGGCTCTACAACCTTTAATACCATTCACTTATCTGCTAAGCTTCTGGCAACCTCAGCTTACATGAACATCTGCAAAGTTATGAGTAAGTAAACTTTTAAAACTATCAGGTCAAAATAACATGAATCCTGCCATGGGCAGTGGCACACGCCTATAATCCCAGCAACTAGGGAGGCTGAGACAGGAAGATTGCAAATTTGAGGCCAGCTTCAGCAATTGAGCAAAGCCCTGTCTTACAGTAATAAGGGCAGGGGATGTGCCTCAGTGGTTTAAATGCCCCTGGTTCAATCTCTGGTACCAAAAAAAAATAATAGTAATAAAATAAAGAAATAAGTATACTTGAATTTCTGAGGTATAGTTATGACAAAGCTTTTACTTTACCACTTGAGGATAGAGATTTCCTTATTTTGGCATAATGTTTTTTCATCTGACCCTTGTCAGTCCTTATGTGTTTTCTAGTTTGTAGTCGAAAACAGAAAGGCATTAACAAAAGCTTAGGAAAGGCAGTTTAGAAATGGTTTAGGTAGTACTCTAGAGGTCAGGCCTATTGATGACTGAAGAGAAATACCTGTTGTACAAATAACAGGACAAGGGCTCAGAGGACTCAGGAAGTTGAAGTGGAGGACAGGCTGAACACTGTGCATTTCTGTGGCTACTCAAAGCATCCTTCAGGTATTTAGGAAATCTATCCATCTCATTTCCCAGAAACAGGTAATTGAGTTATAGGTCATATTTAGGATTTAATAAAAGTATTTGAAATGGTACACTGAATTACCTAAGCAATAATAATTGTACTATAAACTCTAATTTGAGCTTTCTGTCCTGATTAAAGTGTTTACCCTCGTAGTCTAATTTAGAGATTATAACACAAATTGAAAGAATTTTATCAAATATTGTCGTAATTCCTTACATATAAATTTGTTTTCTGACAAAAACGTTTACAGCAAGAAATGTGAAAGCCAGAAGTTGAAAAGGAGAAGACTGACAATATTGACTATGTAAAAAAAACAAAAAAAAAAATCTGGGCTGGGAATATAGCTCAGTTGGTAGAGTACTTGCCTTGCATACACAAGGCCCTGGGTTCAAACCCTAGCACCACCAAAAAAAAAAAAAAAAAAAAAAAAACCAAANTATTCGGCTGTTCTTTTAATTGATTTGCAACACTTTCTATATTAATGTGAAAATATAAAGAGACTACTCAAATTAACTTGTTAAAAAAAGAAACCTAAACATTTATGACAAAAGCCATGAAGTTTTAACAAGTTAATTTGAGTAGTCTCTTTATATTTTCACATTAATATAGAAAGTGTTGCAAATCAATTAAAAGAACAGCCGAATAGGAAAAAAATGGGCAAAAATTATAAAGCAATAAAGGGACTGGGGCTGGGATTGTGGCTCAGTAGTAGAGCACTCGCCTAGAATGGGTGGGACCCGGGTTCGATCCTCAGCACCACATTAAAAATAAATAAATAAAGGCATTGTGTTGTGTTCATCTACACCTAAAAAATAAATATTAGAAAAGGGACTAATAAATATATTGAAATTCGGGTTCCCTAATAATTAATAATTAAAATAACAGTGGCATCATTTCTCATCTATCAGATTGCAGAAGTTAGTAACGCCCAGCGTTTTGTACATTTTCATGAAAGGTGCCATAAATATAAATTGCACCTTTTCTGACAGCACATCTCAGAACTAGAAATATATATCTTTTAATCTAATAATCATACTTTTTGAAATTTATTCTAATGAGATTGAATGGGTAAAAATGTAACAGTATTGTAACACCGTTTATAATATTGAAAACTTGGATGTGAACCTCTATAGATTTGGTTGTGTAAATTATGGCGTATATACATAATGCGGTTCTATGTAGACATCTATTTTTTTAAATATTGTTTTAATTGTCAGTGGGCTTTGTTTATTTATATGTGGTGCTGAGACTCAAAATCAGTGCCTCACTCGTGCTAGGCAAGCAATGTACCACTGAGCCACAATTCCAGCCCATAGTTTTGAAAGAGGGGCTCACCATATTGCCCAGGCTGGTCTTGAATTACTGAGCTCAGGTGATTCTTCTACCTTAGCCTCCTGAGTGTTGGGATTACAGGTTCATGCCTTAGGATTTTTAAAGACAAAGTAAAATTTTTTATGTGGCAGTGTTCCTACAATGCTGATATGCTATGAAAATAACTTTTCACAAAACTCTTGTTATATTCTATTTAAAGTTATGTTAAAACCCTAGAAAAATTGAAATTAGATTGTTCAAGTTATCTTTGTGGGGAGAGTAGATTTTAGGGAATTACCTTTCTCTATACTCTTATGAGTAACGTATTATTCTTCTAAATGAGGTTAGGAAAAAATTAAGATTTTGGGGTAGATGGAGAAGAGAACATTTAGCAGATATGCTCTTTGTATATTGTGATATGTTCCTGTAACCTTTAAATTTTCTTAAGACTCAGAACAAATCCCAACTTTTCAAACTCTGTTAATAGAAGGCAAAGCATTTCCTTAAGGGTAACCATAAATATTGACATACTAATTAAAGTAAATCTTAATATACATCTGATTACACAGTAGTTTTCAAGTTTAATATTTAATATAGATTTAATTTTCATGAATGAGAAAATACATATACCACTCCTGGTTATTTACCTGAAGGAATCAAAGTGGGCATATAAAAGAGATAACCTGCGTATCCATGTTTATCGCAACACTGTAAGTTATGGAATCAACCTAGGTGCTCATTGGGGGATGAATGGATATAGAAAATGTGATACACAATGGAATAATAGTATTTACCCAAAAAGAAAGATTATGTCATTTGCAGAAAATTATGTCATCTCCAGGATGGAACTAGAGACCATCATATTCAAGGAAGTCAGTCAGACTCAGAAAGACAAGTGTTGATGTTTTCTCATGTGGAATCTGGGAAGAGGGGATGACAATGTGAAAGTAATAGGGGAACTATCAGGAAAGAGGAAGAAGACCAGGGTTAGGGTGAAGGGGTTACAGGAGATAATAGGGAAGATGTGATCAAAGCATGTTATATGCATATATGGAAATCTCACAGTGAAACTCATTATTTGGTACAATTAATATACACTACTGCTGATAATTACTTTAAAAACATCATTTTAGAACTCTAATAATTAAATATCTCTTTTAATGATTCTTTTATTGATTTGGGTTTTCTTACCCTCTTTAAGAAATATTATCTATAAGACTTCCTTAGTGACTATTCCTAGGTTATAACTCTTTGAAGATTTTCTTTTTCAAATAATTTTAAAAAGCTGAGAGAATGAACTTTAGACCATGCTTATTATGTTTATAGCAGATATTTTTTTCCATAACTGGGTTAGAATGCTTGTTTAGCATGTGGTGAGGCTTTACTTTCCATCAACAACACCACAAAACATTTTTTTAAAAAATTATAACTAGAAATACTAAGAGAACACTAACAATATATAATTTTATTTTAGAAAAGTCAATCAAACATACCTCCTACTCCCAAAATTAAATTAACTCCTCACTAGAGCCAAAATTCTAAACCATGTTCATCTCATGTCTCAGTGTTCTTTCCCTCATTTTTTTTTTAGCTTGAAAATTCTTAGTTACACCTAAAAGATTGTTGCATAGATTAGTATTAGTGTGATGTACTTTAATCTTCTTTTAAAAGTGCATTTTAATAGGGGAAAAAGATATCATTGGGACAGCTGTTTCAAATAATAGGTTATATTAGAAAAACTCCCACAAAGTTCTGGTAGAACTCAGCTGAGAATCTATCCTGTCCTGGGCTTTTCTTTGTTGGAATGCTTTCAATAGCTACTTTAATTTGATAAAGAAAAAAAAAAGTGAATCTTAGAACATGTCTGGCTCCAAAGGTTTCTACTTCTTAAGGGACCCTTTATTCTTTTTTTATAAGGAGAATATTATACATTTATTTAAGTATGTATTCAGTTTGGGATATCATTTCTGAAAAGAAAATTGAATTCTAGTAACAAGGACAAAAACATTTAAATTAAAAAATATTTATCATATAAAGAAAGATTAAAGGGTTTTATCTAAACAGGAAAAGCCGAAGCCTTATTTAATTTCTGCAATCACTCAAAAGGATTTTCTCCTTCACTGCTATAGGGGAAACATGTCCCTTATTTAGGGAAGAATTTCTCAGCATTGAGTGATGAGGAATGGGAATGGGCAACCGAGGGATCTTAGAGAACTTCATTTTCCAGAGAAGCATGGATTAGGCATCAAGTTGATTTATGACAGAGGCATGAATAAGATCATCTTTCCTTGTGCTTTTCAGCGTTATAGGTAAGTGAGAGACCAATTAAAATAGACGGTTTCTAGCTGTTTCGATAAAATGAATTTGTTTTGATCCTTTTTACACTTCTTTTGCAAAGACCAGATCAGCTCCTATATAAATCCCTTCAACATTATTTGGCCCTTTTCATGTGTCAGTGACAAGTACTGTATTGAGTGATGGAAATCTGTAAAGGTTCTTCTACTTTTAATAAGCCTATAGTTTGTTTGTTTTTTATTGTTGGTTGTTCAAAACATTACAAAGCTCTTGACATATCATGTTTCATACATTTGATTCAAGTGGGTTATGAACTCCCATTTTTACCCCGTATACAGATTGCAGAATCACATCGGTTACACATCCACATTTTTACATACTGCCATACTAGTGTCTGTTGTATTCTGCTGCCTTTCCTATCCTCTACTATCCCCCCTCCCCTCCCCTCTTCTCTCTCTACCCCATCTACTGTAATTCATTTCTCTCCCTTGTTTTTTTTTTTCCCTTTCCCCTCACTTCCTCTTATATGTAATTTTGTATAACAATGAGGGTCTCCTTCCATTTCCATGCAATTTCCCTTCTCTCTCCCTTTCCCTCCCACCTCTCGTCCCTGTTTAATGTAAATCTTTTTCTCATGCTCTTCCTCCCTGCTCTGTT
>NW_025999900.1:57906357-57919443 GCF_001458135.2 Marmota marmota marmota | reverse complement strand
CTACATTTGCTGTTGTTTTGCTCTTCCTTTTCTAGGGTTTTGAGATGAAGTGTGAGCTCATTTTTTTGTTGTTTTTTTCTTTTTTTGAGGAGTGAACTCCAGGCAATGAATTTCCCTCTTAAAACTGCTTTCATTGTGTCCCATAGATTCCGATATGTTGTGTCTGTATTTTCATTTATTTTTTGATTTACTCCTTTATGTCTTCTGTAACCCATTGATCATTCAGTAACATATTGTTCATTTTCCAGGTGATGCAGGATTTTTCCTTCCTTCTTTTATCATTGATTTCCAGTTTCATTCCATTATGATCAGATAAGATGAATGGTATTATCTCCACACCTTTATATTTACTAAGGGTTGCCCTATGGCATAATATATGGTCTATCTTTGAGAAGGATCCATGTGCTGCTGAGAAAAATGTATATCCACTTGATGATGGTTGATATATTCTATATATGTCCATTAAGTCTAGGTTATTGATTATGTTATTGATTTCCATAGTTTTTTTATTCAACTTTTGTTTGGAGGATCTGTCCAATGGTGAGAGAGGTGTGTTGAAGTCACCTATCTATAATTATTGTGTTGTGGTCTATTTGATTCTTGAACTTGAGGAGAGTTTATTTTATGAACGTTGCAGCACCATTATTTCGTGCATACATATTGATAATTGTTATGTCTTGTTGGTGAATGGTTCCTTTTAACAGTATATAGTGTCCTTCTTTATCCCTTTTGATTAACTTAGGTTTGAAGTTGATTTTATTTGATATGAGTATGCCCACTCCTGCTTGCTTCCGAGGACCATGTGAGTGGTATGATTTTTCCCAACCTTTCATCTTCAGCCTGTGTATGTCTCTTCCTATCATATGAGTCTCCTGAAGGCAGCATATTGTTGGATTTGTTTTTCTAATCCAGGTTACTAGCCTATGTCGCTTAATTGGTGAGTTTAAGCCATTAACGTTTGGGGTTACTATTGATATTTTTTGTTTGTACTTCCAGTCATGTTTGTTTGTTTGTTTTAATTTGGCTTGTTTTTCCTCTTTGATTATTTTCCCCTCTTTACTGAGTTACCTTCCACTGTTGGTTTTGGATGCTGTTTTTCATTTCCTCTTGTAGTGTTTTGCTCAAAATGTTTTGCAGTGCTGGTTTTCTGGCTGCGAATTCTTTTAACTTTTGTTTCTCGTGAAATATTTTAATTTCATTGTCAAACCTGAAGCTTAATTTTGCTGGATACAATATTCTTGGTTGGAATCCATTATCTTTCAGTGTTTGAAATATGTTGTTCCAGGATCGTCTCGCTTTCAATGTCTGTGATGAAAAATCAGCCGTTAACCTAATTGGTTTACCCTTGAATGTAATCTGCCTCCTTTCTCTTGTATCTTTTAATATTCTCTCCTTGTTCTGTATGTTGGGTATCTTCATAATAATGTGTCTTAGAGTTGGTCTGTTATGGTTTTGTATGTTTGGCATCCTGTAGGCTTCCAGGGTTTGGCAATCCATTCCATCTTTCATGTCTGGAAAGTTTTCTAAAATTATTTCATTCGACAGATTGTTCATTCCTTTGGTTTGGACCTCTATACCTTCCTCTATCCCAATGACTCTTAAGTTTATTTTTTTTATAACATCCCATATCTCTTGGATGTTTTGCTCATGATTTCTTACCAGCCTTTCTGTGTTGACTATACTTTTTTCGAGTTGATATACTTTGTCTTCATTATCTGATGTTCTGACTTCTACTTGATCTAGTCTACTTGTAATATTCTCATTTGAGTTTTTGATTTTGTTTATGGTTTCCTGCATTTCTAGCATTACTGTTTGATTTTTTTTTTTTAAATCTCACTCTCCTGGTAGAGTTGATTTTTTGCTTCTTGTATCTGTTTATGTAATTCATTTTCAAAGTATTCTCTCATTGTTTGGACTTGCTGTCTAATGACTTCTTTAATATTCCATTCCATCTGAGTCAGGTATGCCTTGAGTTCTTTATCTGTCCATTTTTCTGAAATCTCTAGGTTCTCCTGTAAATTTGAGTTATCCTGCATTGTTTGTAATCCTTTTTTCCCTTGTTTTTTCATGGTGGTCACGTTACTTTCCAACTCTGTTTGACTGCTGTTTCTGTTTTCTCCTATAAATTTGTTTTGGATTTGTATAGCTCCAAGATCTCTCCTTTGTGTTGGGAGAGAATGTTTAGAGATGTTGGATTTAATTGTGATTTAAGGTAAATTCATTAGTTTCATTAAAGGCCTACAGATTTTGATGGCATATAGAGAATTGAGGTTTGAACTTAGGATTTTATGTTAAGGTCGGGAGATATGATGGTATGGAGGTTAGTATATCTTAGCTTCTTTGGGGGTTGCTCAAATGCAGGCGGATATTAACAAGAGAATAGACAGGAGTACTTGGGGGTAGTTAAGGGCTTAGGCGGACTATAGACCGACTCGTAATATTCATCTATTTGCATTTAGTAAATTACTCGTAATCGGAGTGATCATGCTTGCGAGGAAAGATAGGGAAAAGGTAAGGAAGCAAACCAAGAAAGAGAGAGGGAGAGAAGAAAGAAAGAGAAAAAAAAATAGAAAAGAAAAAGAAGAAATGATAAAAAATAATAATAAAATAAAGTAAAATAAAAATTACAATTAAAAAAATGCACTGTTAGGCTTCTATTTTCTTCGCTTCCAGTAGGTGGAGCTGTGCTTTCCTGACCAAGATTTTGCCCTCAGGCTGTAGGAAACAATCCGTATGAGGCCGCTCCCTCCTCCCCCACCTGGTGTCTCTCCAATCCAGTTCACTTTGGGTTGTTCTTGGCCTCCAGTTTCCTCACTTCTCCCGCCAGCTAGGCCTTCCCCAGTGTGGTACCTCTCCACAGTTCAAGCTACACTCTGGGCCTGCAGTTTCCTGGATGTGGAGTGCTGGTATTGGGAACCGGCCCCCTATTCTTTCGATTCCCTCCAATAGCCACTCCTCCGAGAGCTGGCGAGACAGGTTTCGTTTTTGCTGCTGGTGGGAGGGGGGAGTTGAAGGTCAGGTGCCTTTAGCTTTCCCCTCGCCTCTATTCATGCTCACTCTGATAATCATGCCCCCGGAAAGCCGGGGAGACATTTTATGCGATTTCCCCGCTGTATGGGAGAAGGGCTAAATGTCACACACCTGTTCTATGGCTGAACTTGCTGCAATGGTGACGTCAGCTCCCCAATATGGTGGCTGCTGGCTTCCTCCATGGGGTGTCCAGTGTGGAGGGCAGATCTGGACTGTTTCTGTCCCCCGTCACAAACCCAGAACTCAGCCTGGAGCACTGTGAGGACACAGTTGGCAGGACCCCACAGAATCCGTAGCACCATTTCTCTGAGTTGCTGGCACATCGGCGTGCAGGCTCCAGCTGCTGGGTGGGCCGCTGATCAATCGGCCTGAATCTCCAGGCGCACGGTTCACTCGTGATTGAGCCACAGGAACTGATCCTCAGGTGTTGAAATTCTTTCTCTAGGTTTCAGTGCACCCCAATTTTGCTGGACATTCCTAACAAGATAGCTTCTGACCGTTTTAAACTCGCTAATCACCTGCGCAGTGACGCGGTACACGGGGGTGTCCAGCCTATAGTTTGTTGAGGGGAAAATATTAGCAGCTAGTCACTGTCTAATAATCCTTTACTGTATGTCAAACATTCTGATATTTTATTATTTGTTTATTTATTTAGAGTACCCGGGATTGAACTCAGAGGCACTTGACCACTGAGTGACATCCCCAGCCCTATTTTTTTTTTTTGTATTTTATTTAGAGACAAGGTCTCATTGAGTTGCTTAATACCTCACTTTTGCTGGCTTTGAACTCATGATCCTCCTGCCTCAGCCTCCCGAGCCGCTGGGATTACAGGCGTGCACTACTGCACTCGGCTATATTTTAAATGCCTGACTTTATTTAATTTTTACAATAATCCTAGGATGTATGTATTAACCTTATCTTCATAATACAGATACAGCAACAACAATCCAGAGGTTTTGAGAGGCAGAAGAACTCACTCAAGGGCCCATAACTTGTGGAGCCACAATTCATGTAAAATGTACCTGCATGTGTTTGACCTTTACTCTACATCTCATACTATACTCCAGATAGGTGATACTCATAATAACAATAATAGAATGCTTTCAGGAGTGAGGATGAAACAACCGATTTCAATTTGGAATCATTGGAAATTTTTGATAAAAAGTCATTGTTTTGGAAGATAGCTAGCTGTCAGCCATAATGTGTGTTCCCTCTTTCACAGTGGAGCTATCACTTGGGAGTAGTTGCTCAATTAGGGATGACATTTCCTGACCTTGTCCTGGATGGCTGGTTCTCATAGTCAAATCTGAGTGGAAGTGATGTTAAGTCCTTTTTTTATAGAGGCAGTAAAGATGCAGATGTACCTCCACCTTTTCCTTCTTCCTGCTGCCCAGAATAACTATAAAACTTCTGGTTTCAGAGGGTCTCAGTCCATAGGGGACTGGTTCCATTCCTCTGGGCCCAAGGTAAAGCAGAACATCATGTCGGAAAGATGTGGAGGAGGAAAGTAGCTCTCAGGATATGACAATCAGGAAGCAGAGAGCTATATTCTTTATAATGGTCTTTAGTACTTTAAACTGGTGATAAGTGTTAAATACATATTTTGCTGATAGAACTAAGATTGAGACTGAAGTGTATAATCACTGTATAGTTTTATAAATTAGTTTATCAAAACAGGAGAGAACATGTAAAATGTACAGGAAGCTCACTAATTACCTATAAGCATTAATTAAATAAAAACATTACTTTAGCCAGGTGCCTGTAATCCCCATAGCTCAGGAGGCTGAGGCAGGAGGATCATGGGTTCAAAGCCATCCTCAGCAAAAGTGAGGTGCTAAGCAACTCAGTGAAACCCTATCTCTAAAAAAAATACAAACTAAGGCTTGGGATGTGACTCAGTGGTCAAGTGCCCCTGAGTTTAATCCCTGTACCACCCCGCCCCGCCAAAAAACTATTACTTTAGATACTGGGGAGAGACAGGAGGAAGAAGTTACTAATTTCAGTATTGCTCACAGTAGGAAACCAATGGATAGTAACCCCAAAAGAGAATTTGGAGTATGTGATAAAAATATAGAAAAATTATCTATGGGGCCAGGAGAGACTAGTGTAGACAGGGATAGCAACTAGTCCTTTTTAAAATTTTTTATTTTAACTTGAAACCCACTTAAATATTTATATAACTAATGTAATAAAGTTAAATTTAAAATACAATAACTAAAGTCAAAGGTAGTAAATCATAAAGTGATCTATTTAGTTATATATATATATAATCAGAGTTAACTAGTCCAGGTGACTTACATTCGCAGTAATTTGTAAAATATTCCAAGTTGGTCATATCCCAAGGGTAATTACTCAACAAGAATTTTAATTTATCACATTGTTGATGGTAGTGTTGATGCTTTTATACTTAGGCTGTTGTTTGAATATTGTGGAATAAAGTAAATGAGCAATTTATGGCCAGCATTGAGAATAGTGGGTTTTACCATATGAGAAGGGAGAAACAGATATAAGATCAACGAGTAAATAAAAATCCTATAAACCAGAATTTGAATTGGAAGCATTAGTATAAATTTATGACATGTATGTTTATGTACATGTGTAAATACATATGTGTGAATATAGTTTTCTTAATTGTGTATGCTGAGAATGTCATGAGCATCCCTCAAATCAAGACTGGGGCTTCTGGGATTAGATCTTCTTTAAAGAAATGACTGGTCCAAGTCTAAGGCAAAAAAAAAAACAGAAAAAACAAGATATGCCTAGAATAAGATATAACCTCAAAAAGTAATGATTCTTCATTAAAGGTGAGTAAGGTTGTATTATAAGGTCCCAGGAGTCAATTTGAATAGACTTATACTGTTCAAAGATGAGATAATTTGGGCTGGGGTTGTGGCTCAGTGGTAGAGCGCTTGCCTTGCATGTGTGAGGCACTAGGTTCAATTCTCAGCACTGCATATAAATAAATGAACAAAATAAAGGTAAAAAAAAATTTAAACAAGTAAACAAAAATTTAAAAAGTAACAAGTAAAAAAAAGAACAAGTAAAAAAAAATTTAAAAAGATGAGATAATTGGAGGTAAGGATAACTATATAGGGTTAAAATATGTCAAATATGTAAATTTAAATCCATGAATTCATAAATTATTTTTTTAAACTCACTATTTAAAGGATACTAAGAAACTAATTGCTAATGATTGTTTGGAATGATTCTTTATTTACCAATTTTCATTTATTCTCCATCTATACAAACTGCACACAGAAAAAATGAAGCTCTTGAGTTTCTATAGAACTATTCCAGCAAATGACTAAAGAAGGACTAGTAGTTCACCATTTTGCAACTTCTAATGAATTAGTGACTCTGGTGTTGATCATTGATTTCTGTTAATATCACAGAATGAGAATTAAGTAGATACTTTTTTCCTGATATTGGAAGCACACACTACAACCTCTGAGGCAGTCTTGACAAAACAAATAAGTATAAAAATTATCCTGAGTCTTTAGGTCTAATAACTACCAGCTGATAATATTTGGCAAAATCCAGACTATGAGAAACTACCCGATAATCTGATTTCTTTAATGACAACTTTTTTCACACGGAAGAAGAAGAAAGGAGGGAAAAATTAAAGAAGATTCAAGAGACATGGTGCCGGGAATGGTGACGCCCGCCTCTAATCTCAGCAGCTCAGGAGGCTGAGGCTGGAGGATCACAAGTTCAAAGCCAGCCTCAACACCTTAACAAGACCCCAAGTCTGCCGCGCGACCAGCACACGAGCTTCATAAAAGAGGTTTGAAGCATAGAAATTAACTAGTGAGTTTTAAAATTAAAGAGACATACTCTCGTTACCTTTAATGCCCAGCTCCGGAGACGGCTTCTCCTAGCTCCCGCCTCCAGCCACCTAATGCGGTGGTGAGGTTTACACAAGAGGAGAGAGAGAGAGAGAGAAGGCATGCCAGGGAGAGAGCTTTTATTGGGGAACAAAAAATTCAAGGGAACAATCCCATCCAGTGAAGGTCGAGGGGGGGCAGCATTCCAAGGTCAGGGTCAGTGATTGGTCTTCGGGTTAGTGGCCAGGCACACCTCTACAGGGACAAGCCCTCATACCTGGGACAGGGTGGGGAAGGGTCTGACACAGTTGTCTAAGCGCCTCTCACCCAGCCAGGGAGGTAATTCAAATCACATGCGAGAATGGCTTCCCACACCTAAGCAGCTCAGTGGAGGACAATCAGATGCATCAGGGAGACCAGTCAAAGCTCCCAGCCAGTGACAAAAAGCTGGACTGTTAGCCATGCCCTGGGGTAACACCACCCACTCATATCTTTGGTTTGTCCCCTGGAAGTTAACAGAGGGAACAGAGAAGGCAAACTTCTCGCAGTCCTGGGGATCAAGGGGAATAGAAAAGAAGCAATCCTTGATATCAATCACAATGAGAGTCAAATCCCAAGGGATGGAAGGGATCCAGGGTAGCCCTCTCGAGGGAGTACCCACGGGAATCATCCGCTTATTAATCTTTCTTAGGTCCTGTAACATTCTCCATTTCCCTGTGGCCTTTTATATAACAAATACAGAACTATTTCAAGGGCTCAGGGGCCCCTAATATGCCCTAGGGTCAGTTGTTCTGGTATTATCTCTTAACTTTTGTAGTTTATCTAGGGGAAGTGGCCACTGTTCCACCCACACTGGAGGGCCCCAGAAGCTATTGAATGGTGGGTTTGGTAGGAACAGTGGCCTTTAAGATTGGGGGTGAGGCCTCAGACGGGGTGCAGGAGTGTTCCGCCTCAATGTCTCAAAAAATAGATCCCCCTGGTAATTGCTAAGGGGACCTCATAGGCCAAACTGTTGCTGGTACTCCTCTTCCTCTGGTATATCGTCATATATCCCTTTGTGATCTGTGGTGATACACACCTCAGCTTCCCCCAAAATATCCTGTCCCAGCAGATTAGCTGTTAGGCCAGATGCCACCAGAGGGCGAACCTCTCCCTGACTACCATCTACATCCTTCCAAGTAAGCTAATCCTTGGTTTCTTCAGACCTTGTATCACCTCCCACCCCCAATAACTGAGGTCCGGGAATCAGCTTCCATTTGGGGGAACCTCCTCTTTCCTTAATACTGTCCGATCTGTTCCAGTGTCAATCAAGCAGCGGAACTTTTCCCCTGCTATGAAGATATCCATTTTTGGCCTAATTCCCGGGATTATTGGGACTGTCCAGTGGGCCCTAGGCAGGGCGCCTCCTTTGGGTGACAGGGCTGGAGGGCGCCCCATTATTAATTTAAAGGCTTCCCCTCAATATCAAATTTTGACTTACAATCCGTTTGCCAATGAAATTCCTTTCTACACCGGGGCCAGGGCGTCTTAGGCGGATTTTGACCTTTAGTCTGGCCTGTGGGACGTCCCTGCGGGGCACCTGGTCTTATTCGGCCTGTAGGACACTCTCTCTTGAAGTGGCCCTACTAACCACTTTCCCAGGGCCATAACAAACCCCTTTCCCAGGGCCACTGGAAGAGGCGAGGGCGGTAGTAAGATCCTCAGCAAGCGAAGCCTTTGGAGGCTCTTTTCCACCCTCTCAGTGAAGGTGGCAAGATCCTCCGTAGCCCCCTGAGTTTTTTTTTTTTTTTTTTTTAATAAGAGGGCAGAGAATTTCCATGGGGGGGGAGAGGGGTGACAATATGGCGGAGGCCCATCCCGACTGTCTGACATGTGTTCCGGGACAGGGGCACTTGGTGTGGAATTCAGGGGGCCAGGCCAAGGATTAGTGGTAGGAGGAATAGGTGTCTTAAAAGGTCTTTGTGTTCCTTTTGAGGGGCCAGGGGAGTAACAGGCCTTAAGGGGGGTCCTCTCCCAGGTTAATCTCCCTCTTCCTCACCAATTGTTCTGCATGGTTCCTGGTGGCCCAATGCCCGAGGGGGGAGTGGGACGGGCTGGGACGCTGGGGCCGGCGGAGATAACTACCTGGACTTAGCTCCCTCTCGCAAACCTCTCCCTCCTCCTCCCCCTCAGCCATCAACCAGGGCACAGCGTTTGTCAAGGTTTCCCAGACCTTTTCAGCCTGGACATCCAAGATCTCTAAACCTCGGCTTTTGAGCATGGATCTCAGCACTTTAAGAGCTGGGTCGTTATGCTTAGTGTGAGATTGCCCCATCTTTTCAGGGAGACCCTTACCTTTGAACTCGCTTGGCTTGGCTCGCCGATACTTTAACTTTTGGTGAACCAATTTCTTCATGTCCCTGTTCGGGCGCCAGATGTCCGGGTTTTTAGCCCCCCCTGTTCCCTCCTGACCTGCGGGAGAGATGGGGAGAGCATGCCCCGACCAGGACGAGCCAAGAAAGGAAAAGGCCAACTGACCGCCCGCACCCAACCCTCCCTCTCCAGAGGACAATCAGACTCGGCAGGGAGACCAGTCAAAGCAGGATCTCAGTTTATTGAGAAAACACACACAGCTAATATAATGTACAGGAGACAATCAGGATGAAGATCAGCAGGGTGGGGACAGTTCATGTGTACACCCATCCTACAGGCATGAGCTGTTCACGAGGGCGGAAGGGTTCTGAGCCTATCCTAGAGGTGGTCCAATCTTTCGTCACACCCACAGCAGCACATTCTGGCTGATCGCCAGGTGCTATCTTAGCCACATGTGGCCCCCAGACCTGGAAGCGGGTAGCAAGTTAGGTTTCCTCTTTTCTGATGCAACATGCCCCACATGTTCTATCATGCGCTACAGGGGTAGGGTATACTCCCTAAATTAGTGATTGGTAGATCTGGTATCCAGTCTTGGCTTGGACATTCTTCTGTTTTTGATTTAAGTCATTTTATCCTCCACCTTAAAATGATCCAGGAATAGAGAGTGATGTCTGTACTGTCTACATGGAGGACCTGGTGTGAGAAGAAAATGACTTAATGCGTGAAAAAGCCCTTTGTACACTAAATACTTCTGTTTTGATATAAGATAATCCCATTATAGTCGATGAAAGAACTGTTGATTGGGAAGAATATTCTTTAAAAGAAAAAAAAAGATAGGTCAGTGCTTTTCTGTTTTAATGTTTTTTTCTTTTTCTTTTTTTTTTTTTTAAAGGTAGACTCAAAATATATGGCATGTCAGTATCTGTTTTTCTTTTTTGTGGTGCTGTGTAGGGATCACATCTGGGGTTTTGAACATGCTAGGCAACTGCTGTACCACTGAGCTATACCTTAAGCCCCCAAATACATAACATGATATTTGCCATTTTTACCAGTTTTAGGTTCATAGTTCTGTGACATTCACACTGTTGTGCAACCATCTGTCTTCAGAACTTTTTCATCTTCCCCAAATGAAACTCCACAACTCCCTAAACCCTGGCAATCACCATTTTACTTTCTTTTTCTATGAATTTGACTATTTGCCTTATATACATCATATCAAGTGGGATCATACAATATTTGTTCTTTTGTGACTACCTTATTTCATTTAACATAATGTCCTCAAGATTTATGAGGACATGTTTTAGTATGTGTCAGAATGTCTATCCTTCCCTTCCCCATTCCCTCCCTTTCTTTTTTTTTCTAATACTTGGGGAGCAAACCCAGGGCCTCAAGAATACTATGCAAGTGCTCTACCACTAATCTAGATACCCCTAGATCTCCTTTCTTTTTAAGGCTGAATAATATTCCATTATATATATAAAATACATTTTGTTTATCCGCTCATCCATTTATGCATACTTGATTGAGTTGCTTCCACTTTTTGCTATTATGAATAATGTTACTATGATTGTGGGTGTATAAATATTTGTTTGAGTCTCTGTTTTCACTTTCTGGGGTGTTTATCCACAAGTAGACTTACTGATCATATATATAACTATTTAATTTTTTGAGGAAGCAGTGTATTTTCAAATAATTTTTGCTTATATATTTGAAACATCTCAGCAGCCATATTTGAGGCTCTTTTTACACTGTGATACAGGAGTCTTTTCCAGGAAATTATTCCTCCCCCCTCCAAATACTAGTTGGATTTTTTAATCACACTCTTCCAAGAGGCTTAGATTATAAATAAAGAATATGAATCCCAAGAAACAGTTTTGGGACTAAAAAGATTAAGGAATTATTACAAATAAATCTTATATTGCTTGATGTGTATTTTTTAAACTGATTTCATTCATCTATTTTTAACTTAGACAGTTGACAAGCAAACAATATATAATGTAATCTCAAATGATGAAAAATAAATGGAAGAAAGGATAGAGAGTGATGGATGGGATGGATTGTTACTTTATGTGGGACAGTAAATAAGAAAGGTCTCAGAGGGGTTGGCATTTTAGCAAAGACTTGAATGAAATGAGAGCAGGAACCACATGAAGAGTGCATAGAAAAGTTTTCTAGGCAAAGGAAATGTCATAGAAACAGGGAGTGCTCTATAAAGGAGGCAGTTCGGTAACCAAATAGCCTATTTCAACCAGTCCCCATGTGAGGAAACATGTTGGTTTAATATCACCCATTAGAAAGAAAAGCAGAGGAAAATTAAACCTAAGAAAAGGCCAGGGGTAATTTTTTTGTATATTATGTTAAAAATTTTAGAAAACAGCATGTTGATTTGTGGGGTGGGAGATGCTGGCAAGATATTACTACTGACAAGATATTCTAATAATAATTACCACATAAAAGACATGTCCTCTTCCTGTGAGATGTTATTTTCTTGGCATGTGAACATGTGCAATAAACCCAAAAGTATATTATCTCTGTTCAGATAAGGCAGAAATGAGACAACTGGTAAAGAGAATCTTGATTTCAGGAAGTGATATCTAAAAATCCCATTTAGGGTAAGATATGTAACTCAGTGGTAGAGCACTTGCCTAGTTTGTAAGAGGTTCTAGGTTTAAAATCTCCAGAATTATAATAAATAAATTATTTTACTAGTCAAGATATTTTACTGATATTATATATGACAATAACACAGGTATTATTGGAAGACCACAGAGATCTCCAGTAGAGCTTGGAGATCACCTTTATTTTGCTGGATGCTGTGCAGTAATGCGAAGTTATGCCAGAAATAACTTTGACCCTCAAGGAAATTATTACCATCACTTTCCAGACTCTACATTCATCTTTTTGCAAATGTTGATAGGATTATTTTTGGGGGGAGGGTATTAGGGATTAAACCCAAGAGGTGTTTTACCATTGAGTCACATCCCCAACCCTTTTTTTTTTTTTTTTTTTTGAGACAGGTCTTGCTAAGTTACTTAGAACCTCACTAAATTACTAAGGTTGGCCTCAAACGTCATCCTCATCCTCATCCTCCCAAGTCACAGGTGTGTGCCACTGTGCCTAGTTATAGGATATTTTAAATCATACCCGCAGCCAGAAGTAAATAATTATCATCTGTAGAAAATGCTGCATTTTAATATAAGACCCTTATCTCTAGAAATGAAATATTAGTTTTAGGAAACTCTTGTTTAAATTTCTATGTATGTTCTGTTTGCTTTCTGGGTTCTCACACCCATTACCCCAGTTCACCCACAGATTGCTTCACCTCACCTGTATTTCTTCTTGGTTCACAGCATTGATAACCACCCAGTCACTCATGCAAGATAAAGAGAACTCAGTCATCTTTTCATCCTTTCTTTCTACCACTTGCAAATTTAGTGAGCATTCATTGTGAGCTCTATGACAAAGATTTGATATGTATTATCTTAAATTTTTATTACAGATGCAAAAATAGGGTTTTAAGATACAGACTGCGGCTGGGGATATAGCTCAGTTGGTAGAGTGCTTGCCTCACATTCACAAGGCCCTGGGTTCAATCCCTAACCCCGCCCCCCCCCCCCCAAAAAAAAAAGATGTAGACTTTCATTGCATAAACAAGCCCTAGAATGTCTGTTCTAGTCTGGTATCTGAATGGTAATAGCCTCTGCCAGTTCTTCTAAAAGGGCATAGCATAGGATGAATGGTGGGGGTGAAGAAAAAAATTATTCTAGTTCTAATATTGATTATGAGGGTTAGAGTTTTGTCTTTTTTTTTTTTTTTTTTTTTTTTTATTGTGGGTTGTTCAAAACGTTACAAATTTCTTGGCATATCATATTTGACACTT
>NW_025999900.1:57899256-57905586 GCF_001458135.2 Marmota marmota marmota | reverse complement strand
TTTTTTTTTTTTTTTTTTTTTTTTTTTTGAATTGTTTTTCCTAAGAGGCCTTGTTTTCTCTGCAAGAGCATCGTTTAGAGCTAGTTCCACTGGGATCACTGTATACAAGATTCCTTTTTTTTTTTTTTTTCTTCCCCTTTCTTTTGTACTTGGGATTGAATCCAGAACTTTGTGCATACTAGGTAAGCACTCTACCACTGGAACTACCCCCAAACCGAAGTAAAATAAAGAAAAAAATAAATTTTTACTTTATTTTATTCTGAAACAGAATCTCATTAAGTTGCCCAAGTTGGCCTGGAATCTGAGATCTGCCTGGCTCAGCTTCCCAAGTCCCTATGATTACAAGCATGTATCACTGTAGCTGACTATAAAATTCTTTCTAACTGTAGACTTCAGGAGACATTTAGGAAGAGTCAGGCAACTTAGCAAGACCCTGCTCAAAATAAAAAGGTTTGGGGATATAGCTCAGTGGGCAAATTCTGTAGGTTCAATTTCTAGCATTATGTGTAAAAACAAAAGTCTTCATTTGACATGCCAACAAAGATTCTACAATAGCAGGAACTCTGATGGGCAGAAGATCATGAGAGTAGAGTGCCATTAATAAGCCGTTATATAGAGCTTTTATTTCCTTTTCACTGAAAATTTAAAGCAGTGGGTTTTCTTTTATACATATTTGGTCTCTTTTGGTCTAAATGTGAGAAAAAATTGAATTATCTCCAGTTCCTAATTACTATATTCCTAATTATTAGAACTTGAATAATTCATAGGACCATGCACATGACTATTCCCTTGAATAGTTTGGAATTTCAACTGTCCTAATGAAGACTGCCATGGATGAGAGCACTTTAGGTGTCTGAATTCATGTTTCTGTTTTCTTTATTTGCTTCTTCTCCATGTGCGGGCTTACTATCAGGTTCACCCAGCATGTTTTCTTATTTTATCTCTCCAGCTCTACCAGTGGAACTCATAATAACCTGTCATGAAGAAATACACCCTTGTTTGTTTGTTTGTTTTTTATAGTTGTAGATGGACAGCATGCCTTTGTTTGTTTAATTTTTTATGTGGTGCTAAGGATCAAACCCAGTGCCTCACACATGCGAGGCAAGCGCTCTGCCACTGAGCTACAGCCCCAGCCCACACCCTTGTATTTTTAACATTTGCTAGGTCAATGTCAGAAACTTTTTTGAGTATTTTGGTTTTTAGTGGAGTTTATGAGAGTTTTTTTTTCCTTCTTTTAAATTCAGTAGCTTAAAATGTATTCATTTTTAATTATTTTCTTATTATAATTTGTTATATATTTTACAATTCATATTATACATATAGAACACATTTTTTCATATCTCTGGTTGTATACAAAGTATATTTACACCATTAGTGTCTTCATACATGTACTTCGGGGAATGATGTCCATCTCATTCCACCATCTTTTTTTACCCCCATGCCCCCTCCCATCCCTTCCCACACCTTTGCCCTATCTAGAGTTCGTCTGATCTTCCCATGCTCCCGCTCCCAACCCCACTATGAATCAGCCTCCTCATATAAGAGAAAACATTCTTCATTTTGGTTTTGGGGATTGGCTATCCCAATGCTAGGCTTCACTTAGCATTATATTCTCCAACTCCATCCATTTACCTGCAAATGCCATGAGTTTATTTTCTTTTATTGCTGAGTAACATTCCATTGTGTATGTGTACCACAGTTTCTCTATGAGCTTTGTTTTGCTCTTCAAATCCTCTGTAAGCACAAAGCCAAATTCAGATTTCTTATCACCTTCTCTTAATCATCCAGAGCTGCCTTTCTGTATTGCTAATAGTAAAAACCATTGCCCCTGATTTGTTTGGTTAAATATTATATGCCTGCTTCAGAGCTAGTCTAACAAACACCATTACTCTGCTTATAGCTTTTTTTTTTTTTTTGTAGCTTTTGAGAAAAATAATTCCTACTCCTTTCAGAGCTGCCTCAGTTTGCAGGGAGATAGCTGCTAGGAGAAGACAACACAAGCTTTGATGCTGTGCATGACTTGGCCAAGGCCATTCCTGTGCTAGCTGCTATGGACATCACTGCTCTGGCCCTGACTGCCCCACTAGGTCTCAGTTACCTCTCTGGAAGACCCACCTCCTTCTTAGAGGTGGCCTTTTCTGCCCTTTTCCCATTTCGTCCCTTATTTCAGAAGGATTTTCTTAGATTGTAGGTAAGGATGAAGCATTTTGAGTATAAGATCTGTAAAACTCGCCCCGTCTTCACAATACAGCCACATAGAAACTTTACTCACAGCTATTTAGGAAATACTCTTCAGCTTTAAATGCCTAGAAACCAAACTTTTCAGAACACCACAACATCTTTAAGATGTATTTTATCCACGCCAGGCCTGGCAGAAGCCCAGGCCCCTTAAAAGATGGCATTTCTCTTATAGTAAGCTGTTGCTGTGGCTTTCTAGTGGCAATCAGTATCATTTTATTTAACTCTTCAAACAGCCTGGTGAAGTAGGTAATATTAGCTCTGTTTTGGATATGAAAAAAGCCAGGTCCTTTTAACAGTTTTCTGAACTGTAAGCAATATAAGTCTTCCGCATAAGGGTTTTCGCTTTAAGGATCTTGCCTTCAAGTCATACATAATCTTTTTTTTTTTTTAGAGAGAGAGAGAGAATTTTTTAATGTTTATTTATTTTTTTTAGTTTTTGGCAGACACAACATCTTTGTTTGTATGTGGTGCTGAGGATCGAACCCGGGCCGCACGCATGCCAGGCGAGCGCGCTACCGCTTGAGCCACATCCCCAGCCCCATACATAATCTTTGTAAAACACAAGTATGCTTCTCTCTGACTAATCTTTGCTTTGCTCTATTAATTCCCCTGTTGTGTTCTGAACAAAGCCATCCTTATTAAAGTGTATTCTTTCCCATTATTCAGTCAAATATTGTATGTCTGACCCAAAGCTAGTCTTTTGGTAGTATGGCATTGGTATGGCATTTGAGATTTTTTTGATCTTTCTCCTATGTATGTTCACAACGTACTTGAACCTCTTGGGACTTAGACGTGTTATTTATCAGTATTCATGGCGATAGCTAACATGTTTTCATTCACATACTATGTGCCCACTTGGTGTTCTTAGGTGGATGGTAAGGATTCTAAGATTACTAAGCAGAATACCTATCCTTAGGAAACCTACAATTTAGTGGAAATATAAATAATTATGCTACAATATTAGTTGATGATAGAGGGAAAGAGTTTCAAAAACTGGGAGTGGGACCAACTGGAACATGAGTTACGCTACTTATGTATCCTCTGTATTCTACCGCTGAGCCACAACTTCAGCCCAGCTTCCCTTTCTTTTTTTTTTTTTTAAAGAAAGTGAGAGAGAGGGAGAGAGAGAGAGAATTTTAATATTTATTTTTTAGTATTTGGCGGACACAACATCTTTGTTTGTATGTGGTGCTGAGGATCGAACCCGGGCCGCACGCATGCCAGGAGAGCGCGCTACTGCTTGAGCCACATCCCCAGCCCTTCCCTTTATTTCTATAACAAGACAATAACATTATTTCTAGTATCCAGTTGCACCCTATACTCATTAACCATCTCCATCCCCTTTCCATCCTCCCCTCTTCTGCACTCCTCCCAGTCTCTGGTAATCATTATTCTACTTCTTTGAAATCAACTTTTTAAGCGTCTTCCTATAAGAAAGAATATGTGATATTTGTCTTTCTGTGCCTTACCTATTTCATTTAACATAACACAGTTCCATCCATGTGGCTGCAAATGACAGAATTTCATTCTTTTTTGTGGGGGGAGGATTGAACTCAGAGACACTTGCCATTGAGCCACATCTCCAGCCCTAATTTGTATTTTATTTAGAGACAGGGTCTCACTGAGTTGTTTAGCACCTTGCTTTTTGCTGAGACTGACTTTGAACTCTCAATTCTCCTGCCTCAGCCTCCCAAGCCACAGAGATTACAGGCATGCGCCACAGTTCCCGGCCAGAATTTCATTTCTTTTTACGACCCAGTCATTTTCCATTATGCTTATACACCATATTTTCTTTATTCATCTGGTAGTAGATACCTAGGTTAATTCCATATCTTAGCTATTATGAACAGTGCTGTAGTAACATGTAAATGCAAATGACTCTGACATACTATTTTCAGTTCCTTTGAATATATACCCAGTAATGGCTTGCTGGATCATATGGTTAATTCTATTTATAGTTTTCTGAGGAACCTCCATTCTGTTTTCCACAGTGGCTTTACTAATCTACATACATACCACAATTTTTTTTTTCTTTCTTGGTACCAGTTCTAACTGGGGAATGGCAGCCACCATTCTACTATCTATGAATGACTACTTTAAGGGTATGGCATGTAAGTGGTACAAAATCTTAACAGTATTTATCATTTTGTGACTGATTTTTTTCACTTAACATAATATCCTCAGGGTTTATCCAAGCAGAATCACCTTCCTTTTTTAAGACTGAATAACATGCCATTATATGTATATACCACATTTGCTCATCATTCTCTGTTGAGAGGTACTTGGGTTGTTTCTACTTTTCAGCTTCTATGAATAATGCTACTATGAACATGGATGTACTGATGTCACTTCAACTTCCTGCTATATCAGTCAACCAACTGTTCACAGAGATTCCAATTTTTCCACATTCTCACCAACACCTTTCGTGTGTTTATAGTAGCCATCCTAATGGGTATGAACTGGTATCTTGTTTGACCCAGGGCACTTAACCCCTGAGCCGCATTCCCAGCCCTATTGTTATATTTTATTTAGAGACAGGATCTCCCTGAGTTGCTTTAGGGCCTTACTAAGTGCCACAGTCTGGCTGGGCACAAATCACGAGCCACTCAAGCAGGAACAAACTTTATTTCCGAACTCCCACGAAAGCCACCCACACGGCCCTCCTAGGCACACCACACACCAACCAGAACTCCCTCCACCGGAACGTCACCAACCAGTGCGAACTCCCCAGGAATCCCCGCGAGAAATCCAAATTAGCGGGTGCCCAAGGTGGACAGGCAGGGGTCTATATACAATTGAATACACAGCATGATTTAATCCAGCATCATTTTAATGGCTCGCCTCTCAACCATTACTTCTGGCAAAATGCCAGGGACCATTCAAACTCGGCTGTGGCTCTCAACATCTCCCCGCTTCTGTTTAATTAAACAACAAGCATGTGGCTTGGGGACCGTGCCTGTCTTAGGTTGTCCAATACTACATATGGTCCTCACCTGTCATCGGATGAGATGACCTCAAGGCGTCAGCCTCCTGTCTTAGGTTGGTACCACTGCAATTGGATCTTACCAGTTATTGACTACCGGTCCAGCATACAGCCATACTTGTGGATAGGCCTTTGCACCAGTGGGGCGGTGAGGTTCTTTGCCTCACCTCTGTTGGCCCCCCAATTTGGCCTTTGCACCAGTGTCGGGGGGATGAGGTTCTTTGCCTCACCTCTGTTGGCCCCCAAATTTGGCCGTTGCACCAGTGGGGGGGTGAGGTTCTTTGCCTCACCTCTGTTGGCCCCCAAATTTGGCCTTTGCACCAGTGTGGGGGTGGTGAATTTGGATTTGAGGACCTTTTAGGATATCAAATAAAGGTCTCAACTCTCCTGTTGGTATGCCTAGATAAGGCCTTATCCAATTTATGTCTCCTAATAACTTTTGAAAGTCGTTAAGTGATTTGAGTTGATCTACTCGTATTTGAATTTTTGGTGGACGGACCATGGTTGAGGATAATAGAACTCCTAAATAATTAATTGGAAAATTTAGTTGTACTTTATCTATTGCTATCTGTAGATTATAATTTTTTTAATAAGTTTGTAAGTGTGGCATAACATTCTAGCAATGTGTTTTTATCTTTGTGTTCTAATAATACATCATCCATAGAGTGAAATATTTGTAGTTCAGGATTTTGATTTCTAAGTGGCTGGATTGCTTTGTTAACATAAATTTGACACATAGTTGGGCTGTTAGCCATCCGTTGAGGGAGTACTTTCCATTCATATATCTGATCAGGACCTTCATGATTCATTGCAGGAATAGTAAATGCAAAATGTGAACTATCCTCAGGATGAATTGGAATTGGAAAAAAAAACAATCTTTAATATCTATAGCTAAAACATGCCAGGTTTTTGGCAAAGCAGACAATTGAGGAATCCCCGACTGAGCAGGTCCCATAATAATCATCTCATTATTAATGGCTCTTAAATCTTGCAATAATCTCCATTTACCAGATTTCTTTTTAATGACAAAAATGGGAGTATTATGGGGAGATACGGAAGGTTGTATATGTCCCTCTGCTAATTGTTGTTTTACCAGGTCATGGGCT
>NW_025999900.1:57844437-57898516 GCF_001458135.2 Marmota marmota marmota | reverse complement strand
CAAATGCCAAATGTCTTCTTTGATATAAGGAGAGTAACTAAAAAATGAGTAGGGAGGAAGAGCATGAGAAGAAGATTAACATTAAACAGGGATGAGAGGTGGGAGGGAAAGGGAGAGAGAAGGGAAATTGCATGGAAATGGAAGGAGACCCTCAGGGTTATACAAAATTACATACAAGAGGAAGTGAGGGGAAAGGGGAAAAATAAAAAAACAAGGGAGAGAAATGAATTACAGTAGATGGTGTAGAGAGAGAAGAGGGGAGGGGAGGGAAGCGGAGGGGGGATAGTAGAGGATAGGAAAGGCAGCAGAATACAACAGACACTACTATGGCAATATGTAAATCAGTGGATGTGTAACCGATGTGATTCTGCGATCTGTATGCAGGGTAAAAATGGGAGTTCATAACCCACTTGAATCAAAGTGTGAAATATGATATGTCAAGAACTATGTAATGTTTTGAACAACCAACAATAAAAATTAAAATAAAATGTCCTGTTTGTTCACAATTGTAGCATGTTTTTGGCCTGGCATCTAAAGCCTGTTGTACTGCCGCTGCAAAGACTTGCCCTTATTCATTAATGTCTCTACATAATTTAATATATGTGTTTAAATCTTCATGTTTCCATGGTCTGATGGCCTCCTTGCACCATCGATTTGCTTGCTCAAAGGGTAGCTGTTTAATTAATGGTATTGCTTGTTCTGTATCCCCAAAAACTCTGGTAGCTGTTTGAATAAGCCTATCTACAAATTCAGCGTAAGGTTTATTAGCTCCTTGTATTACCTTAGATAAGTGACCTTGTAAATCTCCATGTCTTTGTAAAGTCTTCCATGCCCTAACTACATCTGCAGCAATTTGTGAGTATATGGCAGGATCATATGCAATTTGTTGCTGCTGACCCTCATAAGGTCCCTTTCCTAACAACATATCTAGATTTCTCTGAGGATAACCGGCTGATGCTTTTGCCTAGCTGTCTCTGTGCAAAATTCCTCATTGGCAACCTTCCATAACAGGTGTTGTCCTCCATTTAGCACAGCTTTACACATGGTAGCCCAATCTGCTGGCGTCATGTCCAAGTTGTTAATGGATTCGACCATGCTTACAGTGAAGGGTGCTTGGGGACCATAGGTTGTTACAGCCTCTTTTAACTGTTTCACTGTTTTGAAATCTAAAGCACGGTGAATTCGCTGCTCTCCTGTCTGCTCAAATACAGGGCATGCTAATCTTTGAGGTCCTGTCTTGCTGAGGGCCATTGCTAAGTAAGAATGACGCATGGCATGACCCAGGTCATTTGCAGTGACATTGCATGTAAGGTGACCTTGCTCAAGGACCATGGCGGATCCGGGTTTAGGGCGGATCGGGGTTTAGGGTGTTCCCGGTTTAGGACAATCCGGGTTTAGGGCGGTTCCAGGTTTAAGGTGTACCCTGCTGGGAATAGGGCGTATCCTGCTGCCTAAGGAGCGCCTGCTCCTTGAGTTCCCGTTGAGTTTTCACGGGATTGAGAGAGTATTTGGGATTTTGCCCAGAATGTGATTTTCTACCAGAACGTGTGTAGAGTGCCGGTGTGAGTTTGGGCATAAAGAATTGCTGTTTGAATCTACAAGGCTGTGAGTGGCTCGTGATTTTGTGCCCAGCCAGACTGCGGCACTGTCTCAGGATCCCATCTATCAACTCCGGGGTTGGGGGCCCTCCAGCATATGTTGTCTCCATAGGTGGAGCTGTTGGTTGGACACTTACGCCCTCTGGTGATATAAAGGTGTTAGTAACAATCTCCTGTTGTAACTTTTCCCCTGATAGCCCTTCCTCCTTTAAATTTTCTTCCTCTGACTAGCTCGAGAAACCTTCTCTTTTACTTGATCTAAAATGTCTTCTACCATAGTCTGAACTGAAGACTTTGGACTAGGCAAACAAAATCGTATCATCATCCACAATGGCAATGTGCCAACTGGCAGAGTTCCTGGGTTTTTCTTTTCCCTCTCCCTTAAATCTTCACCATGATGGTCCTATTGTGATATATTCAACAACTCCTCCTTAAAAAGCCATGGGCTACATTTTTGTATTGTATCAACATATGCCCTAACTGTTCTTGATTTTACTGGGGTTCCTCCTTCCTCTAACAATTTACTTAACAATCTTTCGGTTTGTTTTTCGCTAATTTCTGACCCTATATTTCTGCTACAAGGATAACGCAACTCAACAAGATAACACAAAACAAAACTGAAACAGAATGAAACAAAAACGGAACAAAAAATCATTGTATCAGTTTTTCTGTTTTCTTGATATGTGTAGCCATGGTTTATCTCTATCTCTTCCTCAGGGCCGAACAACTTCAAACCCTGAGCCAACCATTTTTCCCAGTTTGCCTGAGAAAGTTCTAGGGACAGGCAGCTTGATACAAAAACAAAACAAATCAAAACAAGAACACATTGTTTTTTGAAATGGTCACCCATTCTCTCGCCTTCCCTCAGGGGCGAGCAATTTCATTTACCTGCAAGCTTCAGGCGTTCCCCGAATGGGCCACCAAATGCCGCAGTCTGGCTGGGCACAAATCACGAGCCACTCAAGCAGGAACAAACTTTATTTCCGAACTCCCGCGAACGCCACCCACGCGGCCCTCCTAGGCACACCACACACCAACCGGAACTCCCTCCACCGGAACTTCACCAACCAACACGAACTCCCCAGGAATCCCCGCGAGAACTCCAAAGTAGTGGGCGCCCAAGGCGGACAGCAGGTGTCTATATACAATTGAATACGCAGCCTGTTTCAATCCAGCATCATCTTATTGGCTCGCCTCTCAACCATTACTTCTGGCATAATGCCAGGGGCCATTCCAACTCAGCTGTGGCTCTCAACAACTAAGTTGCTGAGGCTGGCTTTGAACTCACGATCCTCTGATCCTCTTGCCTCAACCTCTTGAGCTGCTGGAATTACAGGTGTGCATCACTGCAGCCTCATTTGGTTTTGACTTACATTTCACTCATTATTAGTCATGTTGAGCATCTTTTCAGGTTATGGCCATTCATAGATAATCGTTGTAGAAATAACTTCTTTTTCTAATTTTGAATGGAGTTGTTTATGTTGAATTTTAGGAGTACTCTATTCTCGACATTAATCATACATGTAATAACATGTATGATTTACATACATTTTCTCTCATTTTTCTGTTTAAAATAAGATTGATAATAAGTTTGAAACCTCTTTCCAGTTCCATGATTCTGACTTCCCTGCCTTAGTAAATATGTGTGGTGGAATACAATTTAGCCTTTCCTTAATGAATTGCCACTATCATAAATATTGTTATTCTATGCCATTTTAGGGTTTTCTGTGCAGGGTAGAGGTCATGTGTCTCTATGTTAGAATGCCCCAGAGAGATGTATTAGTCTAGTTGTGGCATTCTAAACTTCCCATTCAGTCTCATCTTTTTGAAGATGGCCTTCAAAAGGTAAGGGTTTATTGCTGACGGCTTCTGCTTGCTGTTCATGGTCTCTTTTTGTCTTGTTGGACTTGAACCATACCTAAAGATAGAACTTCTGAAGGTTTACAGAGAAACAAAATAATCCTAGCTCTTTCACAAAACATCTGTGTGCCCTTAGGCAATTTACTTACCTCTCAGCTTCATCAGTAAAAAAAAAGTTATCAGGAGATTGAAATGAGTTAATATGTGTGGAAGCTTTTAGACCAGAGTGATGCAGTAAACCTCAATAAGTGAGTTCTTAAGTTAGCTAAAACATGCTTGTCATATTGAAACTGGAGTTTCTCTACTACTTTTGGCAGGAGGGGTCTGTGTAAGCTACAGACCTCTATAGCCCAGAAAACCCACTTTAGTGTTAGTAGCTAATCAATGCAGGGGATACCTGCCAGCATCAACTCCGATGGTCACAGTGGGCAAAGCCAGAGAGTGACACTTTGTAGTTCTTAATGCCAGACTATGCCCTCCAGTGTTGAAGTAGACCTTAGTTGCTCACCACCAATTTCTTCTTTCACTGTTCTTGTCTCTCTAAATACACAGACAACAGAAGGCAAGAGTAAAAGGAGTAAGATTTATTGAAATTGGAAGAATAGAGAACTCTTGACAGGATGAAAGGGGACCTGATTGCAGGTTACTACTTGAGTGTGCTAGTTTAGGGCTTTCTATAGCTCTTAGGTCAGCTATTAGTTCCAAATTTATGCTAATCAGGTCTTGGAAAGTACCAATGCTATTGATTGGCCCTTGAGTCTGAACTTTCAGGTCTGCCTCTTCTGTTTTATTTCCACTCAGGGAAACAGAAAGTTGAGGTCTGTGGATCATGGATGCTTGGTCTTCTGGGCTACCATGTTTTGTGGACCAGGAATCCGCACTGGCCCAGACCAAGTTGCTGCTGTGTGACACATCAGAGTGTTTTGGCTCACCTCTGTTCTGGCTTGCTGGGCCTAAGGCCTGCACTGGCACAATGAGTTCTGCACGGCCACAGCCCATGCTTGCCACCCCGTACTCCAGCCCACCAGGTCTGTTGCTCCAGGACAAGGGCTTGGCTTCATTATGAGAAGAATATAGGAAGTCATTTTCTTTTAATTTTGGTTTTTGGGTTTCCTTTTTTAATATAGTCTTATTTCTAACTCGTCTGGCAATGTGAGATTTAGCTACAAGTGACCATCCTACTTTGCTTGGTCACAACTGGGCTACACATGTGCTGGCTTCCCATCTGGTTTGTATGCCTTTTCACTCACATTCATTCTAGTTTGAATGATACATTCATTATATGGTGACCTTAGATTTCACACAAGTGAAAACTAACAAACTGTAGTTTTGAATTATGAATTACTTTTAATATTTGCATTTGCTCCATATTCTTATCCTATGCATAATAATCAGACAAAGGGGAAATATGTTTAAAATACAAGGTCCAAGTGCCATTTCTTTTCTGTGTACACTAACATTTAGTATGGAAATAACCCCCATCACCATCTTTATTTCCTAAGTTTTAGGAACTCTTTTTCAGCTTCCCTATTTTATAGATGGGGAACTGAGGTTCATCAAGTTAAGTGACTCTTTCTACATACCTTGTAAATCAGTGACAGAGAACTCAGTCTGATACTTTGATTCCCACTATTCTCTCTACTATATAAAGCAGTAAAAAGTGTATTATGGCAAAGAGATGCAATTTTTCCAAAGTGTTTTATGTAAATTTATTCCTTTGGTTTTATTCAAGGAACAGGATTCCTGTAGATCACGTACCCTTCATACTTTTAAGGTGCTAAAAAGTCTTGAGGTAAAGAGCCCTATCTGACTTTGTTTAACACTGCTTTTTTCAGAGTTTGGGAAAACTCTTTGGAAAATACTAACCTAGGATTTTGTTTTGTTTTGTTTTTGATGTTGTTGTTTGTCTTGGAGGATGGGGAGGAAAGAAGGAGTTAGGGTGTACAAATGTGTACGTGTTTCAATTTCTCATAGGATTTTTATTCTTGCTGTTGCATTCAACGTGATTTTTTCTGTTGGGTTTGCTGCAATTGCTGAAGCATGTCACATTATCTGATTGGGATCGGTCATGCATAGGATTAATAAAGGGAGCTCCCTAGGATGGTGGTTCTGGAAAACGGATATATCAGCTTCTGGGGCCATTTGCATCCTTTGAGCCACTCTTGTCCTGTAAGCCCTCCCTTTCCTTTCCTTTAATTTATTTTACTTTGCTTTGTTTTGCTTTCCTTTTCCTTTCCTGTTACATCATTCAAAGATTAGGTTTCATTCTGTTGTCTGTAGGAAACAAACCAGACTTGCCTGGAAAGCAAACATCTCCTAGAGAGATGAAAATGTTATTAATTCTCATTTCTATCATCTAAATGCGTCAGATTAGATTAAAAAATAAATACATTCTGCTCCATTTGCAATAGATATTTGGTTACCTGAGAAGCAGTGAAATTATTCCCTGGGGATTTTGAGAAGAAACATGGATTTGGAACTGGAACTGCTCAGTCAGTCAGGGTTACCCCCAGGATTTGGAACTGGAGGATACAAGGTGGATTTAAGGGTTATAGCTGACAAATCCACCCCCATTTCTATATCTTTGTAAAGCCTGTGTTTATTTTAGTATTCATGCTTCCATAGGGGATGTGAATGTCACCCAAATCAGTTTATCCTAAAGTGAAGGAGGAGCTACTACCACAAAAAGAGCTACCACAAATTTGTCCCTAAATTTTCCAAAGACCCTTTCATTTCAATCCACCTCTCCAGGTGAAACCTCTAGCTCTTCCCATACTACTTATCAGAATGATGAATAGCCAAGCATCCTTAGCTCAGCTTCTCCTCTCCTAAAATGCTTGTTATGTGCTTTTGTTTCTCCATTGCTAGGCTGGCTTTGAACCTGTGATTCTTCTGCCTCAGCTTCCCAAGCTGCTGAGATTATGGATGTGCACCATTGTACCTGGCCAAAAAGCCATTTTTAAAATATATATATTTTTCAGTTGTAGTTGGACAACAATACCTTTATTTTATTTATTTTTATGTGGTGCTGAGAATTGACCCAGTGCCTCACATGTGCTAGGCCAGCGCTCTATCACTGAGCCCCAACCCCAGCCCCCCCCCCATTTTTTTTTTTTAATGGTGCTGAGGATTGAACCCAGGGCCTTGTGCATGCAAGGCAATCACTCTACCAACTGAGCTATATCCCCAGCCCTCCAAAAAGCCATTTTTGATGTGGTTTAAATCCCAGACAGACCAATGTAGTAGTGTCTTGACTCCTTACAAATTATTCAGAATTTTCAGTTGAAAATAATTCTCATGTGTGTGCATGCACATATTTGTGGAACTAAGAGTAATCAAGTCTGTTCACTTCCCTGGACCCTCCTTATATTTCTTCATCTGGAAGCAGCGCTCATTCTTCCTGAGTTTTAGCAAACTTTGTGCCATTGGCAGGCTTTGTGTTCTTAATGAATTTGCTGTTTAGTCAATAGAAATTAAGAAAGTAAAACTAACAAAAATGAAGCAGTAGAGAACTCCAAGAATGCATACAGGAAGTAAAAAGCAGCCTACCACAGGAGTGACATCATGAATTTGTTTATTCAGAAACTTCTTTGACCCACAATTTTCATATCTACCATTACTACTAAATTCAAATTTTATTTTTTAGCTATTTTTTTCTCCTTCATTTTAGTAAAGGCTTTTTATTTTGCATAATGTTTTTATTCTGGATTTTTCTTAACATATTTCATACATTTTGAAAAAGTTTTGTCCGTGCTATTTTTGCTTTAAATGTAAATTTTTAATGAGTAAGATTAGGATCTGACCTGTATACAAAGCACATTTGGTTTCTAGGACCCTATTTTATTTGAAAGAGTGCCTAAAAATACCTGATAATTTTTTTTTCCTGGTATTATAGATTGAACCTAGGGGTACTTAACCACTGAGCCACATTCCCAGTCCTTTTTTATATTTTATTTTGAGACAGTGTCTCTCTTAGTTACTTAGGGCATCGCTAAATTGCTGAGACTGGCTTTGAATTTGTGATCCTCCTGCCTCAGCCTCCTGAGCTTCTGGATTACAGGCACATGCCACAGTGCCCAGCTTGAATCACCTGAGTTTTCTTTGGGGCTCAACTTGAAAACTAGGATTTATCAGAGTTAGAGTTTAAGTTTGAACTGAAATTGATAGTCTCAGTTTCTATTTTGCAACATTCAAAATGAATTACCCAGGGGGAAAAAAAGACATCAACTTTTTCTACATTTCTATTATTCAGGGATGGAAAGCTGTGACACTCATCACCAGACTTTTTAAAAATTATCTATTTTCAAACAGACTTTGCTGGAAGAATTAATTTATATATGTAGTGCTGGGGATCAAACCCAGAACCTCACAAATGCAAGCACCTTACCACAGAGCTACATCCTCAATCCTATGGGGTGTTTCTTGTTTGTCTTATACCACTTAATATATAAAATAGTATAATAAATTCTTTCGCTTTCTTGCTGTATAGTTCTTTTGAAATGCACTGTAATGTCTCATCTCATATTTCCCATAATATACACCATAATATACACTGAAGCAAAATGTAGGGGGGATTGTATTCCCATAGAAAGGCAGGTAAGTTTCAATAGGAAATTTATTCATAAATGATTTAGTGGAGTTAATTACCATACTGCTACTTTACATTATCTACATCTAGTTACTCGGAAGTTTCCTGGTCTTATCCTGAATACTATAAGTAGAGGTCTGCATGCTTAGGTAAATAAATTTATACATACACAAGTGTTCATACACACACACACACACACACACACATACATATCTGTGTGCATGTGTATAATAAGAGAATACAAATGTTAATAATGATTTTTTAAAATGTGAATTTCCCCTACCCCCATACTGGGATTTAACCTCAGGGGCACTATACCATTGAGTGGTACCCCCAGCCCTTTAAAAAAATGTTTGTTGATTTTTGAGACAGTATCTCCCTAAGTCGCTGAAGCTGGCCTCAAACTTAAAATCCTCCTGCTTTGGCCTCCCAAGTTGCTGGGATTACAGTCATACACCATCTTACCCAGCTTAAATGTGTATTCTTTAGGTTATGCTATATCAATAATGAGGATCACAATACATTTCAAGAATCTGGACACCATTCTATTTTCCAGTGATTATTTGTATTTATTTGTTAACAACTTGTTAAAATACTTTGTTTTCATTTTGAGTCTCGATTAGCTGCCTGCTTGCTGATTTATTTTCCTAACAGTTTCAATAATAGATTTTAAGTTATTTTTATTCTTCTTAAAACATTATCCCTTTGAGTCAGATAAATTTTATATAGCCAGATGGTATAAAGGTTTAGGTGTGTTCTTGTTAACCCTGTGTCCTCTCTTAAAGAGTTTCTTCTCTTTCAGCATGTATCCCCTGCTAGCAGCTCTGAGAGTTGAGATTCCGTGATTCAGAATTCAATCTGTAATTGCCCAAATTATCTCTTATTGCTTAGATGCCCTATCCATGCTAATCACAATATCAGATAATAGTAGTATTTTTATTTTCAGGCTTTATGAGGAGTATAGGTTAAAAATTTTTTTTTCTTATATGTCACTCCATTTATAATAGCTTCTCTCAAAATTAAACTCTACTTAGCCTAAACATATTTAGCTTTGTCCACCTTTACTTCCCCCTCTTTTAGTAAAATGCCCAATTACACAGATGAAAGATCAATTTAAGCAATTTTATCTTAAAGTAGAAAAACAACAAACCAATCTTTTAATTATCCATCTTTGTATGTCTAGTACTGGTATTGACCTGTTAAGTGTTTGTGAATTTCCTAGAATGTTAGATTATGATTACTGGTGATTGCCTCTAAGCATTTTTATAAAAATTAAAAAATACTTTTCCCTGCATTTTCAAATACTCTTCTTATAACTGTAATTTAAATTAGTCTGATATGTTTCTTGTTTGCTCTCTTAGAAAGTACCTAATTGATACATTTTATGGCTCAAAATTGTAGCTAGCACAGTCATAATTCAAGGTTAATGGTTCCTTTACATTTTCTGAAAATTTTATGTGTGAACTTGACAGCATATCATTATTTGCAATAAAAGCAGTTTTCAGTAAACTTGCCTTGTTTCTGTGTGACTTTAGATACATTTGAAAAAAATAAATAAAATTATTTTTGTTTCATATCAAGAAATGGATGAAAAGAGGCTGCTGGATCCAGGGTTGAAAGTGCATAAAGGCCATTGGGATTATACTCTGAAGAACCAGCAGATGGAATGCCTGAGTGACTGAAGAAAATGGGTGCTAATGCATCTAACTATCCTCACTCATGCTCCCCGAGGGTAGGGGGAAACTCACAGGCCCAGCAGACTTTTATAGGTAAATTTTAGTTTTTCTAACTATATTTTCTATATTCAACTATAAGTAGAATTGTGTTTTCAGTGGTCTTTGTGGATAAAAAGAGAATTGAGGTATGGGAAAGTTATTGTAGATCATAATTCTACAGCATTTAGATTCCCCCAAACATATTAATCTGATTTGTGTGAGTTTTATTATAAATAATCTGCTTATAGCACAACTGACCTTTTCTTTGGTTATCTTAACCAAAATTGCCAATTACTTACCTAGACAAACTAGTAATCTCCATTTGTGTGTCCTGGTCTATTTACTTTCCCTATTCAAGTGCAGCCTTAGTGTAGTTAAGAAAAAGAAGTATTTCACAATTATATACAAGTGATATTCTTAATTTACAGTTCTACCTATGTTTCATTTCCTAAAAATTCATAATTAAGATCCATGATATCAGCCTTTGATTGCCAGAGAAGCAAAGGCATTTTAAAAAAATTTGGACTGATTCATTCTATTTGTCTTTATTTCTTTTTAATATAAAAATTATTATAATTTTAATATAAAAATTGTTTGAAATTTTTATGTTCCCTTATAAAAATAAAAGATTTATTTGAGTGGTCCAGAAGTGTCTATAACATTTTTGAGCATTCAAACAGGTTATGTGAAAATGAATGTTAAAATAAAAAGAAACAAATTATCATGTATTTAATTTTCTTCTTAGGGACATCATCCTATTCTCAACAAGGCTATGGTTGTGAATCAAAATTGTATAGCCTTGAACATGGCCATGAGAAACCACAAGACAAAAAAAAGAGAACCTCTGGCCTTGCCACCCTCAGAAAGAAGTTTATTAAGCGTCGAAAATCTAATAGGTCTGCTGATCACGCCAAGCAGATGCGAGAACTCCTCTCTGGATGGGATGTTAGAGATGTCAATGCATTAGTGGAGGAATATGAGGGAACTTCAGCCTTAAAGGAGCTTTCTCTACAAGCCAGTTTGGCTAGACCAGAAGCCCGGACATTGCAGAAAGATATGGCTGATCTTTATGAGTACAAGTATTGTACTGATGTAGACTTAATATTTCAAGAAACTTGTTTTCCTGTTCATCGTGCCATTTTGGCAGCAAGGTGTCCATTTTTTAAAACACTGCTTTCTTCCTCACCTGAGTATGGGGCAGAGATAATAATGGACATCAATACAGCTGGTATTGATATGCCCATGTTTTCTGCTTTGTTACACTACCTTTATACGGGTGAGTTTGGAATGGAGGACTCGAGGTTTCAAAATGTCGATATCCTTGTTCAGCTTAGTGAAGAATTTGGAACACCGAATTCCCTTGATGTAGATATGCGTGGACTTTTTGATTACATGTGTTATTATGATGTTGTCCTTAGTTTTTCTTCAGACTCTGAGTTGGTTGAAGCTTTTGGAGGAAATCAGAACTGCTTGGATGAAGAGCTCAAAGCCCACAAGGCTATTATTTCTGCACGGTCCCCATTTTTCCGAAATTTATTACAAAGGAGGATACGGACTGGAGAAGAAATCACAGACCGAACTTTGAGGACTCCCACAAGAATTATATTAGACGAGTCCATTATACCAAAAAAATATGCTAAAGTAATACTACACTGTATGTACACTGATGTGGTTGACCTCTCCGTTTTGCACTGTAGCCCCTCTGTGGGGAGTCTAAGTGAAGTTCAGGCTCTCGTTGCAGGGAAGCCAAACATGACCAGGGCAGAAGAAGCCATGGAACTTTACCACATAGCACTATTCTTGGAATTTAACATGCTTGCACAAGGTATGAAATCCTGATTTTTAATTTTTATTTCTAAAATTACTTCCAAATTGTACATACAACCAATTTCTTTCTATGGTTTCAATGTTTGGTATGTTCAGGGTCAGTTTTGAGCCTACAATTATGACATCTGTGACAGATAAAGGGTCAGTATTAATGTGGTTCTTTATTTAATATTAAAATCAGGCATTCAGTAATAGTGACTAAGAGCATTAGATGCGATTTGAGGCTCTTTCTTTCCTAATGTAATATTTAGGAATATGTAATTTAGATTTAGGAATATGTAATTACCCACCTGTACTCTGTCTGGTATTTATATTTTTTTTGCTTTCTTGATCCTTAAATATTTGGAATTAGAGTAAGTTCATTACAAAATGAAAACAACAACATTTGGATATAAATTTATTTGAATCAATTGGGGTTTCTATTTTAAATTTTCAAATATTTAGTATCTTATTTTTAGGCTTAATTTGTATATAAAACAACAGCCTATAACACAGAACTGAACTCATTTGCCTTTTTCAGTTACTTTTAAACTAAAAAATTTAAATTAGGAGAGTACTTTTTTATGTTATAAGCGAATGGAAACATGAAAGTTAAATTAAATTAAAAGAAATATATTGGAGCTGGGGGTGTAGCTTGGTGATAGAGCATGTGCTTTAGCATGCTCAGTACTTTATGTATGATCCATAGCACCAAAAGGAAAAAGTAAGGGGGCTGCGGTTGTGGCTCAGCAGTAGAACGCTCACCTAGCACGTGGGAGGCCCTGGGTTCGATCCTCAGGACCACATTAAAATAAAGGTATTGTGTCCAACTACAACTAAAAAATAAATATTTAAAAAGAAGGAAATGAACAAAGTATGTATCTGTTGGTAAATGTTAGAATCCTAACATTTCAGAGATGGAAAGAGATCTTCAGTGCTGGGTACAGTGGTGCACACCTGTATTCCAGCATTGCAGGAGGCTCGGGCAGGATTGCAGATTTGAGGAGGGCCTGGGCAACTTGACCAGTGAAACTCTGTATCAAAGTTTTAATAAAGGCCTGGGGATGTAGCTCATTGGTAGAGTACCAGAGTTTTAATCCCCTGTACTGCAGGTTGGGGGTGGAGAGGCTTTTTATAGGAGAGCAAAAGGAGTTTACTAACTTATGCAAAGACTCTTAGCATGTTCAAGACCCCTAGGTTTCATTCCCAACACCCCAAAAAAGGGAAAGAAGGGAATACATATGAATCAATTAATAGGGCTTTGAGAAATTAAAAAATAAAAGTCCCAGTTAAATAACAAGGCCAGTCATAAGATGGGAAGAATAGTACAGAAGGCACCAATAAAAATAAATTCAAAAATGCTATGGTTTCTTTTATGTAAACAATCTTTTTAGATATTTTATTTCACCATTATCTTTTTAGTAATAGTTTTTTTTTTTTTTTGCCACAATGAAAATGTCATTAAAATACATTTTTACTAATTCAAAATAAGAATTATTACGTTAATAATAGTAAGACAAGAAAAATGTTTTTGGAAGAAATCTAGCAGTTGACCTACCATTTCTTTGTTGTATAAAATCAAATTTGTCGGAGGCTTTGAATGAGAGCCAGATGCAGTGATGCATACCCGTAATCCCAGTGACTCAGAAGGCTGAGGCAGGAGAATGGCAAGTTCAAAGTCAACCTCAGCAATTTAGCAAAGCCCTAAGCAATTTAACGAGATCCTGTCTCAAAAGCAAAAATAAAGGGGCTGGGGCTGTAGCTCAGTGGTAAAGTGCTTGCCTCACATGTGTGAGGCACTGGGTTTGATCCTCAGCACCACGTAAAAACTAAATAAAGTTACTGTGTGTCCATCTACAACTCAATAAATATTAAAAAATATATAATAATACGGGCTGGGGTTGTGGCTCAGTGGTAAAGTGCTTGCCTAGCACATACAAAGTCCTGGGTTCAATCCTCATCACTACATAAAAATAAATAAATAAAATAAAGGTATTGTGTCCAACTACAAATAAAAAATTAATAATAATAATAGGGCTGGGATGTAGTGATAAATTGCTTTTGGGTTAAATCCCAATACCAAAAAAATAAATAAAAGAAGAAGAACTGAATAAAGAGTAAAATTGTAAGCCAGTTTTGGATCTTTGAATGATACTGATTACTTATCTTTTCGTAAATGAGAGGGGTTTTTTGGCTTTTTGTTCTGTTTGTCCTTTAGCTAGAAATTGTATTTTATATGTTATATGAAACAAATCTTGTATTAATCTAGTTACTCTAAACAAAAACAATATTATATCTGCTTCTGTTTCCTTCTATTATTCAAAATACAGTTTGGAGCTTTTTTTAGTCTGCTGTTTTGTTGTGTTCCATGTGGGATATATCTTTCCCCCATACCTATGATAATATTCAATTAGAGTTTATAATGCACCATAACTTTGCTTAACTTTTACCTCATTTCCATGGGAAGTAGACTATTTGGTCATTTGGGGAGTGATTTTTATACCATAAAACTTAAGATCTCAGGTTCTGAAACCAGACAGGCTGGGTTTGAATCCTTTTCCATCATGTCTTAACTTTTTTGTCCTTAAACAAATTGCACAACCTCTCTAAAGCCATTTTCTCATTTTTAAAAACAATAATATTAATAATAAACTGCAAGCTTTATGAGGA
This sequence comes from Marmota marmota marmota, assembly GCF_001458135.2. Taxonomy (NCBI): domain Eukaryota; kingdom Metazoa; phylum Chordata; class Mammalia; order Rodentia; family Sciuridae; genus Marmota; species Marmota marmota. The sequence goes on along the minus strand of NW_025999900.1, from coordinate 57,884,279 downwards.
TTAAAGGAAATGATGAATGGTGCCTGATAAATTCAATAATTGTTAGCTGCCAAGTGATAGTCATTATGGCAACATAAATCTTTCACTACCACTTTGTCTTGTCTTTCTTTCTTTCTTTCTTTCTTTCTTTCTTTCTTTCTTTCTTTCTTTCTTTCTTTCTTCAGTGCTAAGCATTGAACACAGGGCCTTGTATGTGCTAAGCAAACACTACCTCTGGCCCTTTTTTTCTAAAAATAAATTTATTAATCAAACACATGCTAAGCATATTTCATAGATTTTTACTAGGCAATTTTTGATTTTAAGATTTTCTTATAATTTTATCACTATAGGATGTTGGTATGTACCTCTTATCATTGCATTTAGAAAACTATTGTTAAGTATCAGGTTGCTTGTCACTCTGCAATCAGCTTCTCTCAACAAGGATTCTGTAATCTGAACCTATAATATGCTGAGACATTTATTGTGTATAATGAATTACTGTCTTTCTCATGCATCTAGCATGGTACTAGTTATATACCATCTTGCAGAGAATTGAGAAGTCATTTTGTTCTTGTTTTGTGATTCAAATGAACAAGGCTCATTTATAAAGATGAAAGGAGTTATAGAGATGGATGATGATGATGATGTTTGCACATCTGACTGTATTGAATACCACTGAACTAAACACTTATAACATTAAATTTACCACTCTATTTTTATGTATTTTACCATAATTTAATTATTTAATTTTGGTACTAGGGATTGAACCCAGAGGCCCTCTACCACTGAGCCACATCCCTAGTCATCTTTTTAAATTTTTTAACAGTCTCAGTAAGTTGCTCAGGGTCTCACTAACTGGCCTTGAGATTGTCATCCTCCTGCTTTAGTCTCCTGAATTACCGAGATTATAAATGGGTGCTACTGTGCATGGCTTACCACAATTTTAAGAATTGAAAAATAAAAATAAAGCCTAGTTTGAAAAGGATACACATTCTAACAAGGGGGGCTGGGACCCTGAGACTACCTACACTCTTCAAGGTAGACAAAGAAACTTAAGAGCAATATTTAAAACAAGCAGTAGAGGCAGACAACCAGGGTGGTTTGGCAAGGAAGTAAAAGAGAAACTTGTTGCCCTACACAGACTGCTTTTTATGCAGTGGCATTAGGCAAGAGCAGCCAGGAGGCAATCTCAAGTAGGTAGGAGGGCCTCATCTATAGCTCTATGCCTGGCATTTTAGGACCAGATTTAACTTCACTTGATTTCCATGTATATGTCACAAATTGAATTTGAATTTATTTTTGTTTCCCTCAACGCCCTGGTATTCTTCTAAAGGAATAAAAAAAGTATAATTTCTCCAGGAAAGGAGAATCTAGAAGAAAATAGCAGTTGGATAAAGGGATATTGAAAATTTTAGAAGATAAAAAGTAAATAGAGAAATAATGATTAGCATAACAGAGACAGGGGCCTGTGATTTTAGAGCTTAAGGGGGCTACTCCAGAGAAGGGAGGCCATTCATCCACAGAACTCTGGAATGACCTAGACCAGTTGGTACTAAGTACTCTGGAAAGAAAAGAGAAGCAAAGTGAATAACTAAAGATAGGGATTCAGATTTAAGTCTCAGTATGGAGTGTTTGGGCCCTTTCCTGCGCCCTGGAATTCATCTTTGTATTATGCTATTAGAAAGGGATGCAGTTTTGCAATGCTCTATATATTGAGCTGAGTATCCTCTTTTTTTTTGGTACCAGGGATTGAACTCAGGGGCACTTGACCACTGAGCCACATTCCCAGCCCTATTTTGTATTTTATTTAGAGACAGGGTCTCACTGAGTTGCTTAGCACCTCCATTTTGCTGAAGCTGGCATTGAACTTGTGATCTTCCTGCCTCGCCTCCTGAGCCGCTCTGATTATAGCCTCCCAAGCCACTGGGATTGCATGTGTGCACCACCGCACCTGGCGAGTATCCTATATTAAACAAGCCATTCCCCCTTAATTTGTGCTACCTTTAAAGTTCCTGTGTGTACATAAATTCTATATATAGGTCAGTACTCATTCTTTTGTTTTGTTCCAATAATCCATTTGCCTGTTTTTGTATTAATAACACTGTAACCAAGTGATAAACCCTTTTCTTCTCCCTCACTTACCCTATCAATTGCCCTCTCCAACCAAACATAAAAACAGACCTGAAATTCCCTAAAATTTCCGAACTTTGTAAAGAAATTGAGCTAGAGAGATTCTCAATTTGGAAATACCTGTAGAGGAGTATTGGAATGAGCCACAGGATTGAAATTGGGAATTATGTGAAAGCCTACAAACTAGATGGTAAGATCACCTACTCCTTTCCCCTGCTCTAGTACTAGCCAGGCAAGTATAAGAAGGAATTGGAGCTCTGGAATGATGAACAGCCCAAAAGTATAGATACTTATAGGTACTGATGTTTTGGGTTTCCACAATGAAATTAGACTCATTGCACATTGAAAACTCCAGTTTGCTTCTATTTGTTGTACAAGTAAGACTACAATCAGCAATCCTTCCTACACAGCAACGTTTCCAGTTATTTATTGTTTACTTGAACTTATATATATGAAAACCTGTCCAAGGTCACTAGACATTTGAGGAAAGCTAACTAATTGAGACAGATCAGAATAAAAATAACAAATTAATAGCAGAGACAGAATGGAGAAGAAAATTTCCATGGAATTAAAATTGTCCATATAAAAAACAACATTTAATGGAATCAGTGAGACATATGTGGGATGATATAAAAGTAAAAACATGGCTCAGGGTATAGTACAGTAGAGCACTTGCCTACTGTACACAAAACCGTTGGTTTCATCCCCAGCACTGCAAAATAAATATTGAATATAAAAAACAAAAAAGCAAAAACAGGAGCTCTTGGAAATAGCAGAATGAAAAGTAAAATTAACTGTAGAAAGTAGCTAATAACAAAGATGGTCAAAAAGGGTGATTATGTAAGAAAACTAGAGTATTTATCTGGAAGATCTGACATCTTAGAAAATAGTAATTTTAGAATTTTACATACCAGAGAAGAACAAAGAAAAGATGATATCTAATAAGTAATGTAAGAATTATGGCCCAAACTTAAAGGAATTTCCATATGAAAAAGTTCCTTACTTTTCAGAACACTAAGCCAAAAGAGATGATTCTAAAATTATAATAGGGGAAAAAATAGGTCTTATAATAGAGAAGTAGGAATCAGATGGTTTTAAACTTTATTGTAGCAGCTACTGAATACTACAATACACAGGTGTAGTGCCTTCAAAGAGCTGACGGAAAATTTTATATTTAGCTAAATCACCAATCAAGTGTAAGACTAAATGAGGACATTTTCAGTCATGCCTCAAAAAATCTATCTCCCCTGCTTCCATACTCAAGAAGCTACTGAGGATGTGTTCCACCAAAGAAAAGAGAGGTATGAGATCCAGAAAATTGGGGTCCAGCACAGGAGAAAAGCAAAGGGAAACCTTAGTATGAGCTGAGTAGTTGCTCTAGTGAATGTCCAATCCAGACTGGACTAGGAGGGTGAAAAGCTTCAGGAAGGAGGTGTCTGGGAGGAAATCTGAAACTCACATGTTTCAGCATTTAAGTAGCACTGAAAGAGATTTTATGGATCTTTTGCATTCATGAAGAATTAGCATTAAATTCATAGACAAGCAAATGGTTAAGAGAAAATATCTCTAAGTAATTTAAAATTGCATGTGAAAGAAAATATAATTCTAGTATACAGCTTTAGAGCAATAAGCATTATTTAATCATGAACACAGAATAGTACTTTAGTAAAACTTATAATATGGAGGTAATATCTGAAGAAAAAGCCAAGGAACTGGCAGTAGTTGCCTCTGGGGAGGAAGACTAAGAGTGGAAGAGATACTGTAGATTTTCTTAGAACTTTAACAACCCACAGGCATAAGTACTACTGACCTCAGAACAAAATAGCTCAGAATTATCAACATCTACATGAATATTTCAGTGCTGGACATTTTACAGAGGGGAATGTTTTTGGAGTGTTTAGTGCTATTAGACTTAAAATTATAAGAACATACAACTTTGATTCAAAATTAATTTTTTAATGAAGAAAAAAGATGTGACATCAGTGCCTGTTATAGACCCAGAGAGACCTAGAGAAGGCCACAGTCCTAAAGGACTGAAGAATTTATCATATCTATGAGGATTGTGAACAAATGAGATCATGTTTATAATCTTAGTTTACACAGGGCTTTTTCTTTTTTGGTCATTCTGACAGTATTGTGGGGCTCAGATTAATAACTAGTCTTTTCCCAGGCTTGTAAGGGATGAAGTTGTGACTCGAACCAGTTCTGGCTCCAATCTGAGGCCAGGAATTTGGGCATGGTTAGAGAAAGGGGCATTTGAGGACAGATCCCAGGGTTGAGGGTGGGAGGCTGTGGTCTCATCATAGAAATGAAATAGCAGACTACAGTAATGCTTGAGCATCAACTTGGAAGACTCTCAGTCCTGAGCCCAATTTTTCACTGAACTGTTTGGGGTGTGGGGTAATGTAGGCCTTGGAAGGAGGTTTAAAAAACTACGAGGATAGGGACCTGTGTGGGTCACCACTCAGGCTGCTCCAGAACAGTTAGAGGACAGAGGGTTTTGTTCTGTTCTTTGCCATTCTCTTTTCTATTTGTGTATGAGTCTTGACTTGTTTGGCTGCCCAGCATTAGAACCTTCTTCCTAGTTTTGGAGAATTCTTCATGGTATAGGTCTTAATAGATGGCAGTGCCCACTTACCAGTGGAAAAGTCTAAAGGGCCAAAGATTTGCTTCCGAGTTCTCTGTGAATAGGGCTTCAACTTGTCAACTAGGCTTTTTGAAATAAGATCTAATGACAAAAGCAGACTATTATAGAGAATTATTTCTGGAAACAGAATGGAGCATCAACATCTAGTGGAAAAAGAAGTCACATCACAACTGTGATGTGGTGCTGACATTCACTGTCCAGACAGAGCAGGAGTCCTTGTGGCCAGGGTGCCATGGTGACTCATTGGCCATGCTTGGCTTCCATTTGGTGGAGTCGCTACCTGGCAGCCCTCTGTCTATCTTATTTACTGGACCTCGTTTCCAGCTTTCCCAGCAATGTTGTGAAGATTTTTGTGGGTGTTTTGTTGTTGTTGTTGTTTGTGTTTGTGTGTGTGCGCGCGCTACACAAAAAACCTGATTGATAGCAATGCTTGTGTATAAAATTCCAAAATAAATGACTAGATTGGAAGAATCTTGCAAGAACTAGGTGATTGATCACTTTGACAATGATCTTAGCACACTCTGGTAAATAGTTTTGACATTGTGAAAACAATGAGGGTAACCTCTTATTGTTTTACAGGTTTTTGAGAAAAATGCCACACTGTAGAAGAACTGTAGATTTTCTTAGAACTTTAACAACCCACAGCTATTTTGACCTCAGAACAAAATAGCTCAGAATTATCAACATCTACATGAATATTTCAGTGCTGGACATTTTACAGAAGACTTTAAACTTTTTCTGGATCAAAAATGCATTTTTAATCTTTGGAAGATGAAATTTATTTATAACTTTCATTCCAAAATGGACTGCATATTGCATTTGCCATATTTTTAATCATGAACATGATTACATTTTATTGAATTAAAAATCTGATAGAGAAGCAACTGAACAAAATGACCTAATTTTTCTTTAGCAATTTGGTCAGCTTCCAAGAGTGTGTGACTTGAAATAAATGCAAACTAGCAGACTCACTGTCCCCACTCACCCACCCATTACTCCCTCTTCTCCTCCTCTCCATTGTTCCAGTGTTGACATTCTTTCTTCTGTCGCAGTTCAGTGGATTTGGCAGTTCATTTTACTTCTGTTTGTAATTGTTTCCTCTTCAGCAGATTAGTCTGAATGTACTTCCTAGAGAATAATGGAACTAAGCTAAAGACCATTATCAACAGATCAGAGTAGTAAATGCAGGTTTCAGTTAAACATACAACAGATTAAAATTAATTTTAGCTTCTTGAATGACAGTTAAGGGACTCTTGAGATTATATATCTGTAATCATAATGAAATAACATTTTAAAACAATTTTTACTTAAAGTCTGAGTTTTAAAGCATAGTACTTGATTGCATATTTTATTTTCAAACAAACCATTTTTTATAAACTCTCCCTCTGGGCTTTGTTTTTCTTTTTCCTGGAGTAGATTTGCCTTTTATTGCTAAATCTTCAAATTCTATCTAAACCTTTTAAGACCAAACTGACATGCTACTCACATACCTTGTTTCATCCTAGTCATTCCAAGTTAAAGATATTTTCTACTTCCTGACAACTTTCAAAACATTTATTTTTCTTAGTTTTTTTCAATTTTCTAACTTGTTTGCAATTACATATGCACCTGCTTCATTTACTCTGTCACCTAGTGTATTATTATGTTGTGTAATAAGAGGTGGTCATCTTTGAATCACCCAAGATCTTACACAGAGCTTTGCTCTTACTAGACTCATATTTTGAATTATTTTTAATACCTATGAAAACTGAGTAACCTTTTTACAAAAAAGAAAAAGGGGGACTTGAGAGTGTGGTTCAGTGGTGAAATGCTTTCCTAGTATGCACAAGACCTGGATTCGATACCCATTACTGCAAAAAAGGCAAGGGGTGTGTGTGTGTGTGTAATGCTTAGCCCTAGAAGTTGCAAACAAAATGAAAACACTTTAATTCCAATCCAGGAGATAAATTTGAAGTATTTAGAGACATAAATTTAAATATAGTCTAAACAATGTGTAACTGCCTTCTAACTCAGAATTTTAAGTTACATTTCAAATAAAATTGTCTCATCAGCTGTTTACTTGTTGTCCATTGATATGAAGTAGAATATCAGTTGAATTTTAAATGACACTGTTTTGTTTGTTTTTGTTTGGATTGAATCCAGGACTTTGTGCATGCGAGGCAAGCATGCTACCAACAGAACTGTATATTCAGCCCACCGCTGTTCATATTCAGAAGCCAAAATAGTTTAATCCAAGGTCAACCATAACCTTTTGCGCTAGTTTACAATTTAGATTAAATAATTAATCATGCATCTAAAATTCAGAAATAAAAATGTATTTACAGTGATTATGACAATGATTTATATTCACAATAAGTAATATAACTCAGCATTAAAGTAACTTGGAAATTCTTACTCTAAATTACCTTTACTTGTTTAATTTATTATGGGAAAATAAAATTGTAAGAAGTCGCCATATTTGTTTCCTGTCTGTTGAAATGGAATGTTCATTCACCCCTGTTTATAAACATAAAAGACAATACATATAAATGAATAGTATGGCTTTTTATATGACTTTTTAAATGTAAATATATATCTTGTGTCTTATAGCCATAACAAGAAGTGTTTCTAAAATACGTACAGTTCACTTGTAGTAGAATCTGTTGTGTTTCTTCTTTTTTTGGTACCGGCAATTGAACTCGGGGGCACTCAACCACTGAGCCAGATCCCCAGCCTTATTTCGTATTTTATTTAGAGACAGGGTCTCATTGAGTTGTTTAGGGCCTTGCTTTCGCTGAGGCTGGCTTTGAACTCAAGATCCTGCTGCCTCAGCCTCCCAAGCTGCTGGGATTACAGGTGTGCACCACTACGCCTGTCTGTGTTTCTTATTTTTATTTAAAATTATGTGGAATTTAGTTAGAAGTCTTTTCTCAACAGTAAGCAAACCTTTTCTCTGTGATAATGAAATTCCAAGGATTGCTAGAAGGAAAAGGTAAAATAGCAGGAGATTTGTAAATTTTTGATACCACATTTTATTTCGAATTATTGAGAAACTGTCCTTCATTATACCTTGCACATATCACTATTTATATATAACTTTCAAATTAAAGTACAATAGTTAATTAACATTCGTTGATCAGAACTTTTGATGTCAGTCTTAAAATAAGACATAGAGTAAGCTAATTTTTATATTTAAGGTTACCATTTATTGAACATCATTGTTATGTTATTCCAGGGAAAAGAGAAATGAAACAAATAGGTTTTGAATTCCACGATGCACTTAGCTTCATGACAGGCACTTCACATATGTTGTTTCATTTCCTCTTCATTGCCCTGAGAAGCTTCGAAAATGGGTTTTCCATTTGTACAGGTTCTGAGATAAGTAATAGTGCTCCTATACAATGGTATTTTGTAAACATGAGCTTTGAAATTAGACCTGTGTTCCAATCCTGGCTCTGCCACACACTAACCATATAAACTCCATCTGGGCTTCTCAATTTGAGCTAGTTTCCTTATAGATGTGCAGGCACTGACCACTGTTGTGGCTCACAGTGGGAGGGCCTTCTCACATGTGTTTTAAAAACCGACTTGTGTTAACAGTTCTGTAGGAGTTTTCTGTTGGTAAGAATTGTTTTCTTTGCACATATTTGACAGCACAGTTCCAAGTATAAAAGTTCACCAGATTCAGACTCTTTAAACATTCAGCCTCAGCACTTACATGATTACAGTTTTGAGGAACATTCCAATTTTGATGGTAGAACATCATAAAAAATGGTCCATAGAGCATTCCCAAGGTAGCATAGGTATTATTTGGTATAAACTCCCACTCTAATTTGATGCACTTAGAGCCCCCTTTTCTCTTAGAGAAATGGCCTAATTGTCACCTTTCTTAAAGTCAGTTTATTTTGTAACTTGCCATTGTCAAATTTTGACTACTCTTAGGCCTTCCAGTGCAGAGGACAAAAACTAATGGGAGTCCAAGATGCGGGTTATTTGATATTAAATAAAATAAGATTGGGGGAGTATACAAGTGACTAAGGTAGGAAAATGACAGAAGGAGGGGCTGGAGTTGTGGCTCAGTGGCAGAGCACTTGCCTAGCATGTGTGAGGCCCTGGGTTCTATCCTCAGCACCACATAAAAATAAAACAAAGCTGTTGTATCCAACTACAACTAAAAAAATAAATATTTGATTAAGAAAAAAGACAATGACCGAAGAAGGAAGACACTCTGGGCTTTTCAAACCCAGAATTATGGTACAAAGTTGAAGTTTCAGCTTTAAAATCAAATTCTGCTGTTATCCCCTAAAATATCCAAAGGATTCTGACCAAATGTAAGCAGTCTGTCTACTTTTGGCTTTGGAAGTGCTTAGAAGAAAGTATTTAAGACTCTAGATGAGTAATGATCTTACTTAACTATTACTGTGGGAAAGGCACTGGGCTGAATTTTTTTTTTTAAGGGATACTTTATTTGGTCTTTATAGTGACCTATGTGGTAGCTGCTGTCTTCTTCCCATTTTAGAGATGAGGAAGCAATTGCCTACATTGTTTTCTCCCCAAGGCTACTTCTGTTGACCAAAAGATGGACTTGAAAGCAAAAATAACTAAATACCTACATACACTCAGGATCTGAGCTTCCACATACAACTTGTACTTTCAAAGGCTTTAGATTATATGTTTTATAACATTTATAAATAAACCATCCTCAACAGCTCTATGCCAAAACTTTAAATTTGAGTTAATTCATTTCAACAGCAATTTGTGCTTATTGTTGAAAAAGTGGGAAATGATACAGAAATATGATATAAAGTGTATTTTCACCCATGACCACTGCTTTCCCCGGACTCTTATCAATGATGCTCTGAACAGGGGTTTCCTTACAGATCTTTGTGTGTGCATGTGAGTATGTGTTTCACATACATATCTTGTTTTGTTTTATAAATAGCATCACAATATACATATCACTCTGTCTTCTCTTGTTCATATTTAATAAATCTTGGAGAAATTTTTTGTTGGTACATTTAGAGCTTTTGGTTTTGTTTTGGTACCGTGGATTGAACCCATGGATGCTTTGCCAGTTAGCTACATCTCCAGCTCTTTTTATTTTTTATTTTGAAGCAGGATCTCACTAAGTTGCTTAGGGCCTTACTGAGTTGATGAAGTTGTCTTTAAATTTTTCAGTCCTCCTACCTCAACCTCCCAAGTTAAGAGATTACAGGTGTGTGTTATGATGCCCAGCTACAGTTTATTTTTAATAACTATATTAAGTTACTTTCTAAAAATTATAAGCAATAGATGCACTAGTGGCTGGATTCAGGCAGTAATTCAGAATATTTCACAACTCCTAATCTCCCTTCCAGTGATAAGTACTGTTAACAATACTACCTTTTTATCATTGTCTCCAAAGGACTGCTAAAACATTGAGTGATTATAAACTGTCCAGAAACTACATGATTTTACATTTTTTCATATATTTCAGGGTAATGACTATCAGGTTCTATTATTAAAATGATGTGGGTTAGTATGTCCCCCAAAAGGGGGATGACTTTGTTTTATTAAAAGACTTCAAGTTCTGTTGTAGTTCTTTGCACTAAAACATTTTTATTCACCTCATACTTAGTATTGATGTATATTCAAAACTGCTGATAATGTTTTACATCTCATAGTATTTAAAGGTAAATGTCCGCATATCTGAAAGTGGCAGTAGAAAACCAAAAATATGTAATGACAAATCCTATCTTTTTTGTGGGGGAGGGGTATTGGGGATTGAACTCAAGAGCACTTAACCACTGAACCACTTCCCCAGCCCTTTTTTTGTATTTTATTTTGAGACAAGGTCTCACTGAGTTGCTTAGGGCCTCAGCCTCCCAAGCTGCTGGGATTATAGGCATGCACCACTGGGCCCAGAAAATCCCATCATTATTTATAACTACAATGCACCAATAAAAAATCTGGAGAGGGGAAAAAAATACATTTATACATTTAGATGTTTTTGTTTGTCTTTGTTTCTAAACATATTTCTCTTCAGCCTCAATAGAATTAGACCTTTACTAAGGTGATTTTTTTAAAGAATTTAACCTTTATTTTATTTGTTTTTTATGTAGTACTGAGGATTAAACCCAGTTCCTCACCTATACTAGGCAAGCACTCTACCATTGAGCTACAACCCCATCCCATGATTTGGTTTTAATATTAGGTTTCTACTCAGTTTTCCTTACTAATTGAAGTTTACTTCAAAGAGCAATGCTGGATTTTGAAACTGATCCATTACAATGATTCTAGAAAGTACATGAACATCACATTGTTTTTCTAAATCTATTAACATTTGAGCTTATATTTACTTATGAAAGGTTTAGAAATTTTCTTAAGCTAAACTATATGACTAAATAGTTTTGTTATCATTATACCTCGTTTTTTAGTAAATTGATAGTTTTTTTTTTTAATATAAACCTGAAGTCTTCACTGGTGTGAATACTACTTCTAAGCTATTTTTTAGATGAATTGGATTAAATAGAAGTAAATGAGACTGGGAGTATAGTTAGAGGTGGAGCGCTTGCCTAGGATACAAAAGGCCCTGGGTTCCATCCCCAGCACTGCCAAAAAGTGGGGGGTGGCTTGAGGGGGGAGATGGATGCAATGTTGTAAGTCTTATTATCATAACAGGCCTATAAACTTGAAGGAGGAGCTGCTGCGTGAATTTTCAAGCAAATAAAGGTAAAAATGGGACATTATTGAAGCAGAAAATATATAGCCTGTCAATTCATACAGGCCCCTTGGCATAGAATTACATTATGAATTCCTGTATTTTATTTATTCTGCAAACACTTACTTAGCTCTTACTCTGTGCTAGGCCCTGAGTTTAAAGTAATGGGTACAATAGTCCAGTGGCAAGTACCAGCCAGCAATTATAGCAGAAGTGCCCTAATGAAACAGGGTCCTAGATTCTAGGAGAGCACCTAGGAGGAAGAGGAGTCCCAGACCCAGTGAGGAGAGTAGGGATTGGAGAACATCTTCAGAAACTTCCCAGAGAAGCAAGACCTGGAGAAAGAATAGGATTTAAGTAAAGATTGGAGGTAAAAGGAGCAAGTCAGACAGAAGGAACAGCAGCTTTGAAGGCCTGAAGAGGAAGGCACTTTGGGCTGGGGAAAAAAAAAATGAGGTTGCAAAGATAAGAGGGGTGGGTAAGAAGTGAGGCTACAGAGGCAAACAGGGCTAGATGATATAAAGAAGTTTGTATGCCATGGTGAAATCATAAAGCCTCATCCTCCTGTGCATGGTGGTGCATGCCTGTAATCTTAGCTATTCAGGAAGCTGAGGCAGAGGATTGAAAGTTTGAGGCCAACCTAGTCAACTTTGTGAGACCCTGTCTCAAAATAAAATTTTAAAAGAACTAGAGATGTAGCTCAGTGGTAGGGCACTTATCTAGGTTGTGCAGGCCCCATGTTCAATCCTATCTACAGCAAGCTGTGTAGCCTGATCACATTTGCATTTTCCGAAAGCTCTTTTGGCTACCAGATTTAGAAACTGTAAGAAAGGTTCTAGAAATCATGGGTTTAAAAAAGTGCATACAGGGCTGGGGTTGTGGCTCAGAGGTAGACGACTCGCCTAGCATGCGAGAGCACTAGGTTCGATCCTCAGAACCACATAAAAATAAACTAAAGATATTGTGTTCACCTCTAACTAAAAAATAATTATTTTTTCCAAAAAAAGGTGCATAAAATTCTGTAAGCAGATTAAAATCTATAAATTAAAGCTCACTTTTTTTTTCCTTTTTGTTTGGAATCACACTCAAGGCCTTGCTTGTGCCAGACAGGTGCTCTACTCCTGAGCTACATATCCAGCCCCTACTAATTCTTTAAAAAGTTTTATACTGTACTCACTTATTCAGAAGAATTTATTGAGTATCTGTTCCTTGCCAGCCACTGTGTTAAGCACCTTATTCACATTATTCTCTTTAGATATTATCCCACACATGAGCAAAGGTTCTATAACCTAGTTTACAGCTAGGAAGCGTGTGAGTGCCCCTTCTGACTCTGGAGCTGCTCTCATTTGGGATTAGAGGGAATATGTCTCCAAGAGACACATTGTTGTAAAGTCAGCACATGATCATGTAAGAGGTGACCATCCAGGAGACGTCCAGAGTTTTCTGAAAAGCATAATCATGGTTCTACCCCACTAAGTTCTAGACTTTTTCCTTTTTTATTATAATAGAAATAAGACTACTAATTTACTATTTGTCACTAGTGGAATGGTGGTTTAAGAATAGTGATCATGCTACAGTTATCTTTATACCCAAGGTAAACCACCATCTTCTGTTTTTAGATACAGAGGTATAAATCTACTGAGCTTTTCACATACTGAGTAGAGTTTGTTGTGTGGTTTGTTTTTTTTTTTTTTTTTTAATTTAGTACTTTGACAAATCTGCAACAGAGAAGTATATAATACATTTAGGTTGTTAATATTTCAGTTCCCTTTATGGATCTTTAATTAGCTCTGCTCTTAGGAGACTATACTTCCTTCCTACCCTCATATTCCCCACAAATCCTGTGCTTGCTCTTGATTCAGAACATACCAGTATTGTTGGTGTCCTTAAATGCCATTTATATAATATTTCCCTTAAATTAAACATTAGTAAGTGCCATGTATGTGTTATAAAATGCTCAAAATAACCAAATGAGATATACAGTATCATCCACATTTTTCAGGTGAGCAAATAAGTGAAAACGTCACACATCTCACAGATAAAAGAAAATTAGAATTGAGTCTCTGGTCAATTCTAGTGTAGTGGTGTATCCTGTATTTAAGAATGTGTTCATTTTCAGGGTATTCAGGCCTCCTATAGGTCCTAGTTTCACATTTCTCTCTTACACACACACACACCTTAACCCCACCCAATCCCACCCTCTCCTCCCCCATATAGCAAAGGATTTTTACATGCTGTCTACATACAGAGAACTTATACCCTCATGAGTATATTTCCCATTCATATGCTGCTCTCCCCCAGAGCACTCACTATAAACACTTAAAATGTCCTGCTTTATAAACACTAATTTATAAAGTAAAATAGAGGAATATCATTAAGTATCTCAAGGTTTGTTAACCTTGAGAGAGAGAGAGAGACTGTGTGTGTGTGTGTATGTGTGTGTGTGTGTATTTATTTCAGTTTCATGGTCTAAAGAGAAATTTTGACTCCTGTCAGTTTCCTGTGTTTTACCCTCTTCCTTTTCTGAGTTACCAAAGTTTTTCTCCAGAAGTTTTTAGCATCTTTTCCATCTTTGTCTGCTTTTCTCTCTTATAGGGCTTGGCAACATATATAGGAATAAAGAGTATAGCACTCAGTGCATATATTCATATTCTCATTCTCTCTCTCCATTTACAGGAATAAAGAATATAGCACTCAGTGCACATACTTTATCTCTCACTCACACACACACACACACACACACACACACACCATGAATGTCAGTGATTGCCTCCTTCCTGTAAAAGGAAGTAATGTTCTCAGGATACAGAACCTTCTCATTTCCTTTCCAACATTTGCTTAGGTTTTGTGGTCAGTGGTTGATTTTACTGAGTGATAAGGGAAGGAATTCTTGGCAACTTCCATAGCATGGTGGTGGTGGTTAATTTTTGGAATAGGTAATATCTTCACATAGGACAGAATTCAAAAAAAGTGAAGGTTCTTGCCCTTTCAACCTTGTCTCCCAGCCACTCAGTTCCTCTCCAGAGACAGTGTCACCAGTTTCTTGTATATCCTTCCAGATGGGCAATCCAGAGAGTGTACATGACTTTTAAACCACATTAAAGGGGAACACAAAATATTTAGGTGATAGCTACAATATGACCAATTACTTCTGGCATTTAGCTAATGCAAGAAAATCTCATAAGATTATAATAGGACCAGACCTTGGAAGATGCACTTCCGTGTGGCGAAATGTTACATTTTAAGACAATACCTTGATCATGCCTCTCTACCCAAAGGAACAATAAAATTCTGAGTATCAGCTACATGAATATGAGCAATAAAACCCAGAAACACCCAATTTAACTCCCCACCATACTCTGATGCATACCTAAAATGTTGATAGCATTCTTACCTCTCTTTAGAGAAGTAAAATTAGATATTCTGCCGGGAGGAACAAAAATAGATGAAAGACACGGGGGTGCTTAAGGGCAGAGTAAGTGATAAGGCTTGTCTGACTACATATTGCTTAGGTGGTCATAAATGTACTGGAACAGGTAGACAAAGAGGAGGCCTTCAGTGGTCCCTGTGTTCTGGTATTCAGACTGTTATGTAATCCCCTCTTCCTATGTGTAATCTGTGATCAAAGGCAAAACTATGGGATGTCATTCCTATGATTAGATTATCTTATGGAACTCCATTTCAAAGCCAACTGGTGCTAGAAACTCTTCCCCAGCTTGGTGAGATCTCATCTTTGGTGAGATTGCCTGATAAGAAAACCACAAGGTGAGAATTGGGCTTAGTCTACCGCCATAGAGAAAGAAGTCTGCCAACAGTCTGAATTAATTTGGAGAGGCGTATTCTTTTTATTTATATATATATATTTTTTTTATTTTAGTTGTTGATAGACCTTTATTTTATTCATTTATTTATGTGTGGTGCTGAGAATCAAAACCAGTACACATGTGAGGCAGGCACTGTACCACTGAGCCACAACCCCAGCCCCTGGAGGCATATTCTTTCCCAGTTGAACCTTTAGGTGACATGCAAGCCCAGTTGACACCTTCATTGCACATGAACAAAACCCTGACTGAAGAGCCAGCCAGCTCGCCATGCCCAGGCTTCTCCACACAGAAAGTACAGGATGATAAAAGTGTTGTTTTAACCAACTAAGTTTATGGTAATTTTTACTCTGATAATATTTTCATAGGTCAGATCAGTTAATACCAACAATTTTTTATGGATTAATTAAATAATTAGAAGAAAACAAATTTATTGAAGCCTTATACAAGTACTTTGATTTTGAAGAGAAAATTTTATTTTTTTTCTAGGAGAGTGGGTTCAAACTATTTGAAACACTCCAGGTGACAGATTTATAATGCTGGTGGGATGTAGACAACTAGAATTGGTGAAGAGAACTAGATTTTATTATAAATATTCTTCTTCTTCAACAAACCATTTTTTGAAACTACATATTCTGTGGTCACTTCAACAGCTGCTACATGCACGCACGCACGCACGCACGCACATTCTTCCTTTGCCTGGAATACCATTTCTTCCCATTTCTTTAAAAAGGTGTATTTTCAATGTCGCCTCAACTGAAAAGCTATAGTCACCACAGCCTTTTGTCTATCCCTCTTATGGCTTATTGCATAGAGGTGAAATCACCTACTTTCTTTTCTGCTTCTCCTAGAATTTTGTTAGCTTCCTGAGATCAAGAACAGTATTGTTTATATCATTGTATCTCCTGCATCTAATATAGAATCTGGCACATGGCTCAATAAATAAAGATTTTTAAATAAAAGCCTAGAAAATTAACCTGAAATCTAAGGCTGAATGGACCATTAGTTTGAGCAAAACCCAGAGTAGCAATTTAAAATGACTTTCTTATTGACCATTGTCAGGAGTAGGGATTTTTTTATCTGTTCTATGTTAGTCTAGCTTCCTTCTGAAAGTGAAATCTACTATAAGGATATCCATGTAGATAGTTAATTTGGGGAAATTCTTCCAGAGAATGGGAATGGAAGACTGGGAAGAATGAAATTAAATGAGAGAACCAATTCAGTTTTGCTCTGGACAGCTAAGCTTTATCCTACTGGAACCCTCTGAGGAGCCACATGGAATGTGTTTCAGAGTTGTCCACATGAGGAAAGAGAAAGCAATTATTCCCCCAGCCTCTGTGGAAAGTATTTCTCATGGGGTGTTTACTTCCTTGCATCTCATGGTTTTCATATGTATGGGTGCCTGGTCAATTCCTAGGAGTGCCTATTCAAGGTATCAGAATTTCCACACCTGAATATAGAAGATACAAAAGTACAGTTGAGGCAAGGTCTTTTAGGATACTGTCTTTGAAACTGGCTTGCTGGGGGTGAAAAGCAGAGAAGACATGAGGTAAGCATGAAATGCCCAATTCAGTCTGCTTGAGTCACTCAAATTAGTTTGTGTACTCCATTAATCCAACTCATGTGGCCAGTCACAGCACAGCCAGAGACTTGCTTCAGGGAAATGGTGGAATTAGCCACATTCCAGCTGCCACATCTAGCTGGAAGCTCTAACTCATGATCTTACAACTATCAGAATTCAGTCAGGGAAGCTGAGCAACTACAACATATGGAATAAGGATTTGAAGCTTATACAGTTGCCAGAGAAGCTGAGGAAGTAAAGATCTGAAAGAGAGAGTGGCAAAGGACCAGATGAGTTGTGTACGTGAGAAGCCACACATGTCCAGCCTCCAAATTGGGACTGGGGAAAGGGACTCATGGAGATTGGCTGTTGTGTCAGTGGTACTGTATCCATGCATCTAGTGGTAGGCATGAGGATGGACTTGGGTGGGACATCTGGATGCAGAGAAGAAGCAAGGACAAGTCAGAATCCACTAGCACTTCTGTGACATGTGTCACCTAGCTATAGTAACTTTTAGAAGGTAATAGCTACTTTCTTCTGCCTTCTAAGTCTCACATATTTCTTTTTATATTTTTTATTTTTATTTTTTATATTTTATATTTTTTTTATCCCTACAGGGATAGAGATTGTGAGAAATTATTCAGGTTAAAGCCAGTTGGAATACTATAAATCAGACCGATCACCCTATTGTCCCCCTTTACCAATACTTCAGCACATCTGGGTAGTCTACCAGGTAAGGTAACCCAGACTTTTATCCCAGGGGTGTCCGAGCTCTTGTTCCGTCATTAACACTTGCTACAGTTGCTGAGTCTTTGTTATCAGGCAAAGAAGCACCAGAAGATGCCCCTGAGTATCCCTTGGGTTCTGAATGAGCTCCTTCTTACTGCAGCACACTCAAGATGCACAACCACAAGTTGGCCTGCCAGTACATAGATGGTCTTAGAGTTCTTTGGGTGTCTGTACTCCTACCTTCTGACACAGGAACTCTATTTTCTTAATCAGACAGCTATAAACCTCATCTGGATTGTTGGTTTGGATGTAGTGGGAAGAAGCAGGAGCAGATCTTGAAGAAGACAGGCATGATCTTTTCAGGGTCTCCAGACAAAAATATGCTGTTGTTTTCCAGCTGAGAGTTGGAGGAAGCTCCTTTTCCTAGACGAGAAAATTTGGGCAAATCTTGGGATGTAACAACATTTCAGGTCACTGAATCAAACATCCCCATTTTGGGTTTCTGTGTCCAAATATTCCTATCAGGACCCAGGTTTTATCATAGAAGACTTAGTGAGGCTTTCATTCAAATCTTCTTTGTAGCTCTGATGTCCTGCAAATTAAATCTTGAGCATGAGTTATGGCAGTGCACCATGCAGTGGCAGGAATAGGGTTTCTTTAAATACTGACCTCAAGGTCTCCAGACCTTGAAGAATGCCTAGGTTTAAGAGTTGGTTAAGCTGAGCCAATAGTTTTCTTTTTGCATGGCTTCTAAAGCTGTTCACTAAAGCCAGCCAGTATCAGGGACTTATGTGCACTAATGTTCTCATTCCATTTAAGTGCCACCATTTCTGCTGAGCTAATTCATCTTTCATTTACACATCATGTTAATCTGCTCCTAGTGAAAATCCTCCTGTTGTCCTGTTGCTGCCAGCAGAGGTTATCACCTCCCTCACTTATAAGTGTATGGGTTGGGGGGGGATCTAATTCTGGAATATCATTCAAGAATCTTGTTTTCTAGGGCCATTTCTAGCTATCTTTGGGTATTTCCTCTCATTCCTAATGATCCCTGATGCAAGCACAGCCCTACATCTGAGCTTGAATGCAGATCATGTATTTGGTAGGTTCTCCCAAGAAAGGGTGAAGCTGGGAAGGCAGGAGAGCAGTATATATATGAGTGGTTCCCTGAGCTGGTCATGCCTGGGAGGTCTGGGTTTAGACTCTTCAGAATTGTACCCCTAGGGAGAGGTAGAGGGGAGCATATATGTATCCACCCATCTCCCAGATGTTACGATCTGAGGAAGGCAGTTTAAAACATTGAGGCACAGGTTGGCTTGTCTTCCAACCCATATGTCTTGACTCGCATTTTCTGCCTTAGATCTGGAATTCTTAGCTCCGTTTGTAATAGGTAAGTAGGGATGATGTGGTGATAATGGCATTTTAGAAAACATAAACCTTTCAGCCATGTAGATTGGAATATCAGAGGGAAGGAGAAAGTAGGAAAGCTTTTCAAGAATTGATGTGTGAGGTGCTTAGAATTTGAAAAGAGGTGGTGTTTGTGCCAGTACGTATAGACATGTCTTAGAGGTAGAATTAAAGAGGCTAATCAAAGAGTATTTTGAAGGAAGAATCGGTGGAACACATTGATTACATATAAAGGTCAAAGGAAGATGGGTAGGACGTAGAAATTTAAGGTTTTCTGTCCTAGAGAAAGGTACAGTGTTCACCATTATCCTCTGCACAGTAATGGATTGCTTTAGCCTGCATATGAAGAACTAAGTCTTTTGATCCAGCACAGGGTGGTAAGAGTGAGTCAAGAGTTAGTAATGCAGCTGTCTAAATTGAAAGCCTCTCTTTCTCTTGCTTTCTGCCACCCTCAATTCCTTCTTGCCTCAAGTCCCACAATCAGTCACCATATAGGTTAGCAGGGAAGAATCGAAACAACTTTTCTTCAAGCTTGTTTGTACTTTTAATCATATTTCTAATCTGGTGCCATTAAAGGGTCACCATGCCTAAGGCCAAGTCTAGGGCCAGCCTTGTCCAAACTTATAATATTCTTTTATGTTGGTTGTTGAACTGTCATCTCCCTCCCACAGTCCCTCCCTCTCTTCTGTCATTCTCTTCCCAACCAACCCCAGTATGAAACTCTGAATCTGGAAGCTGCTTATATATTTCCTGATGGCCACAAGGCAAGGTGAGGTTTCCCTCTGGCATTGGTTAAACAAGTAAGATGTTATACCCGAATAACCACAAGTGAGAGTGGAGAGCAAAGACAGATCCTGACAGTGTGCCCAGAGAGCTGTCAACATTGAGGCTTATATTTAGTTACCAGAGGAACATAAACAGAACAATTTTTTTACACTTTTTAAAAAAAAATTTTTTTTAGTTGTTGACAAACCTTTATTTTATTCATTTATTTATATGGGGTGCTAAGAATTGATCCCAGTGCCTCACATGCAAGGCAAGTGCTCACCACTGAGCCACAACCCCAGCCCCAGAGAACAATTTTGATAATAAAAACAGAAAACAATTCTGTTTAACATGCAGGATCTTTTGAAAAGGGGCATTTTTTGCCCACATTAAAGAACAGAAAGCATGCTGGCAAGAGAATAGAAGAAAAGATTAAACAATTAGGAGATAGATCTATAAAATTTGGTTATCACCCAAGCAAAAGAATTATAGAGGGCTAGGGTTGTGGCTCAGCCATAGAGCACTTGCTTAGCACGTGCAAGGCCCTGGGTTTAATCCTCAGCGCCACATAAAACTAACTAAATAAAATAAAGGTATTGTGTCCAGCTACAACTAAAAAATATTTTTTAAAAATTATAGAAAGATGACTTCACATAATAAGCCAAGCTCACAACAGTATGGTTGCAAATCTACCTAAACAGAATATGTTGGTGCCTTTTTCCATCTATCAGATTTCTTGGCTATACGTGGAGTTCATTTTATTATAAGAAAAGTATCTTTTTAAAATTTTTTTTAGTTGTAGATGGACACAACACCTTTATTTTATTTTTATGTGGTGCTGAGGATCAAACCCAGTGCCTTCCACATGTGAGGCAAGCACTCTACCACTGAGCTACAACCTCAACCCTATTATAAGAAAATTATTAATAAAAGCTTTTGAATTCATTTAGAAAGTTTTATGGGTTTTTGAGTCTGTCATCACTATGCAGCAAAACACCTGAGAACCTCAGTGATGTGTAACAAAAAAATGTTTAAATAATGTGTGCTTCAGTTTGCAGCAGCTGGGGCTACTGTGGTGGCCACTGTGCGCAGCAGGGGTCCTTTGTTCCCAGTGCCACTTGTTATCCTCTTTGGACCAATAAGCTAGTAACCACAGTGTCTTTACATGACAGAAGACAAACCTCAGCTCAGGAGACTAAGGCAAGAGGATTGTGAGTTCAAAGACAGCCTCAGCAACTGCAAGGCGCTAAGCAAGACCCTGTCTTTAAACAAAATATAAAATAGGGCTGGGGACATGGCTCAGTGGTCAAGTGTCCCTGAGTTCAGTCCCGGGAACCAAAACAAAAAGAAGCAGCAGCAGCAGAAGGAGGAGGAGGAGGAACTCTTATGAGAGCAATTCTGTTCAAAGTATGACCATGGTGAGATAAGCACAGAGTATCCATATAGAAAATATTCTAGCAATTTGACATTGCCACAACATTCAAGTAGTATTTTTGTTGTATTTTATAAAAATATTGCATCCATGACAGATTGGAAGTTTATCCAATATTCTATCTTATTCTAGTTTATCATATATTCTATCTTAGCAATTCTCAAACTATCCTTGACCAGAGATAGTTTGAGAAAGCTTGCTAAGATAGAATATATGATGTTCTGATCAGTAGAAATAAATACCTGCACTTGCACATATACGGTCATTCTCATCTAGGCACTGGGCTTAGATTTGTACAGTATTTTTTTTTTTTTAAGAGAGAGGGAGAGAGAGAGAAAATTTTTAATATTTATTTTTTTAGTTTTTTCAGCGGACACAACATCTTTGTTTGTATGTGGTGCTGAGGATCGAACCCGGGCTGCATGCATGCCAGGCGAGCGCACTACCGCTTGAGCCACATCCCCAGCCCAGATTTGTACAGTACCTTGTCACCAAAAATCTGTCTTTGGGCTAGGAATACAACTAGGTGGTGCAGTGCTTGCCTAACATATCTGAGGCCCTGGATTTATTATTTTTTAAGTTGTTGATGGACCTTTATTTTATTTATTTATGTGTAGTGCTGAGAATCAAACTCAGTCTCTCACACATGCTAGGTAAGCGCTCTACCACCGAGCTACAACCCAGCCCAACTGTTGGCATCTTGTTTGCTAGCCTTCCCTTGCCAGCCTCCCCTCTGCCTTGCTATTATCTGCATATTTTCAATCCAGTGTTTTTTACTTTGATAAAAAGTATATTATTGCTAATTTAGATACTTTACCATAACATGAAAATGTTAATTTTGACAATATAAGATAATTCTCTCTTTTAAGCTAGGTGGGCCTGCAGAACAGGCAAGGGCCAGATCATCAAGAGATACATAGTTTGTGTTTTTTTCTTGAAGTCATTTGCAAGCTATTGAATAATTTGTTACAGAGGCATACATAATTTGCATTTTAAAGGATCATTCTGGCAACAGTAGAGAACAGATTCAAAGGGACAAGACTAGAGATGGTTTTCTTTTTTTTTTAAGGGTGTTTCAATTGTATAATTGTATAGGGAGAAAATATGGAATTTTGAAAACAGTGATAGAAATTGAATAGAGATCCTGTGGAGGGGATGGATTTAAAAGTATAATGAACAGCACTTGGTGATAGATTTAATAAGGGCTTCAGGAGAAGGAGTCAATAATATTACTCAGATCTCTGGCTTTGATGACTGGGTAGAAGTGATTCCACTAAAATGCATTAAGAAAGGGAGGAGGCTAGATTTCCCAGAGGAAATGAACTGACTTCTATACTTGAACTGTTTGTGGAACATCCATCTGGAATTGTCCAGTGGAAGTAAGGAATGACTAAAGGCATCAAGAGATCACCCTGGGTTGGAGCAATAGCTGGGAAGTCATAGGGGTGCAATGGGAGTGAAGGCTGTAGAGATGGACGACATCACCAGGAGAATGAGCAGGAAAAGGAGCTGTGTGTCAATATCCCTCTGCCCCAGTGTGCATCCGAATGAGCATCAAGGGTGCAGCTCATTTGGACTCGTGACAACCTTGTGAGGTGGGAGATATTATCTCAGCGTTAGAGATGAGAAAATGTCAGGCTCAAAGAGTTAAGTGATCTGTCCAAGTGTCAGAGCTGGAATTTTTTTCAAGTCCAATCTGTCTTGATTTGAAAGCCCATTTTTTCCTGCCATATCCTGCTTCTTTGTAACCTCAGAAATTTAAATATATGATCCACATTATCTTTGATTCTTTTTCTTCACCTCTGCTAATATCCTGGTTTAGTAGGATTCTGATACATGCTTTCCTCCTACCTACCCCCACCCCAAGCACTGGGATGAACCCAGGGTCTCATGCATGCTAGGCAAGTGCTCTTTGCCACTGAGTTACATCCCTAGCCCCACATTCTTTCCTCTAATATCCCCCTACTTCATTCCTAAGCGCATCTATAAGATTGCCTTTCCTATCAGGTTGACTTACACTGCTGACTTCTATTCCATCAATTGCTTTAAACATCAGCCCAACAGAAGTTGTCCACTGGCTGGAAGAGATCTGCTCTAGCTTGACATTCAAGGATTTCCATAAAATCATGAAGACTGTTCAAAACTTTTTTGTATTTCCCACTTATCAGCACTTATTCATGCCTTTTGGTTTCATTTTCATGTAGATCTCATTGTGACCTCAGTGTTTCTTATAAAGGTATTAATATTCAGATTAAATAAATGAATCTTTGTTCTCTTACCATATTCCAAAACATGATTCTATCTTTGTGATGGAAGCAGCTTGGATGTCCTCTGACCCTAGTTCTTACCCAGTGTTAAGTATGTCCCTAATGTGATGAGCCAGACTCTGCTGCTACTATTCTAGAAAAAAAAATTTTTTTGAGGGGAGTGGGGTAGAGAAATTTATAATAGTTATAAATTTCTTGTTATTGAACCAAAATTCTCCTTTAACACCATTTGTTTCCCAGGACCTGCCCTTGGAACAGCCAATGTCATTTATTTCTCTTCTACCTCATGAGGACTGATCGGATGTTTAAAAACTGCTCTTTCATCTCTACTCAGGTTTCTCTTACATAAGCCAAATACCCTGTTCATTTGAAGCTTTTCTCCTATGACAGGTCTCAAGCTCTCTTCTAGAAATCTTGTGGTTTGACCAGTGCCCATCCAAAATACAGGGCCCAAAACAGCACAGGAGAATAGGGTTACATGAGTCTCTGACGAGGTCTTGATGCTTGTACCTTAAAGGCCTAAAATTGCTTCAGCTTTATAGCAGCTGTGTTACCTTTTGCATTCATGCAACTAAAATACCCAGATATTATTTTATGTTGGTGTATTTAGGGTAGCTTGCCTCTTATCTAACATGCAGTTGATCTTCAATTTTAAGTATAGAACTTTCTAGTCTTCCTAGTTACATTTCAACTTCATTTTGGCCAGTCTTTATATTATAGCCAGTTATGTTTCTGCTTTGTTCAGTGTCATTAACTGTGTTTCCCAGTTTTAGGGTCATCTGGAGATTTAGATGCTTACTTTCATATCTTCATTCAAATTCTTGATAAACATAGCAAGGACAGAGACTTCCACTGTACCCTCCAAGTTAAGTGGTGCTGCTTCTGAATGGTTTTGTTAACCACTGTTTTGTCATCACCTCATATCTGCAAGGATCTCATTTGTATGTCCACTACAGCTTTATTTGACACCCACCACGTGCAGGAAGATGCTCAGACACACTGAAGACAGCAGTCCCTGTCTTGTGGTGCTAACAAACTAGCAGCATTATGAAATATTTTGTTAAGTGCTTTGTGGAAACCACATTATACAATTATCTATG
This sequence comes from Marmota marmota marmota, assembly GCF_001458135.2. NCBI lineage: Eukaryota > Metazoa > Chordata > Mammalia > Rodentia > Sciuridae > Marmota > Marmota marmota. Next base: position 57,859,765 of record NW_025999900.1, on the reverse strand, counting down.
ATATTTTTCCTTATCTGGTACCATAGCAGAAAAGGGAAGGGAAGCATTACCTTTTTTTTTAATATTTTTTAGTTGTCAATGGACTTTTATTTTATTGATTTATATGTGGTGCTGAGAATTGAACCCAGTGCCTCACACATGCCAGGCAGTTGCTCTACCACTGAGCCAAACCCCAGCCCCTGAGGCGTTACTTTTTGTAGATGCCTTATTGGCTGGCCACTGATCTTGTTTTATGGTCTTAGAGATAGCTTTGAATTTTGAAAGTCTGGAGTTCATTGATACCCTTTCTTTGGGCTTTATCTTTTAAAACTCTAAGGTAATTGGAGAACAGACTGTGTAACTGTATTTTTTTCATTGTTGGTGATGATGTTTAAATGCCTTTTTTTTTTTTTTTTCTTTTTTGAGACAGGGTATCTCTAAGTTGCTTAGGGCTTCATTAAGTTGATGAAGCTGACTTTGAACTTGCAATCCTCCTGCCTCAGCCTCCTGAGCTGGGATTACAGTTGTGCACCACTGCACACAGCATTTCTTTCTTTCTTTCTTTTCTTTTTTTTTTTTTTTTTTTTGCATATTAATCAGAATCACATTTTATTTTATAGTAAACCTAGTGAAGAAAGAGTTTCTGCCCAACTTCAGCTATTTTCCTTTCCACAATGTCACTCAGATTTTACTTATATTTATCTTTATATTATCTTTTTCTAAGGAAAACAACTGACTATCCTCAGATTTCTTCCTTTTCTTCTTTGAGCTTTTAAAATGCCAGAAGTTACTTCTTCTAGGATCCTGGCCCTTTTTACTTAAGCCACTTATTTCTTTTTGAAAGAACTAAGGCCAGATGAATATAGAACTTTTGATATTTTGTCTGTTTTTGGAGAGATTATGAGGACAGTACAAAGAACAAATATTCCTTGTCTTCTCATTAGGTAGGGATGTTCTGTCCATCAATTGTCACCCATATCCTTCCTCTGGCCAGTTCCCACAACTGTATCATTTCTTCCTGCTCTTCTTTCTCTTTGATCCAGTGCTTTCCATAATACTGTCTTATTCAAATTATTGGATTTGCATATAGATATTTATTTTCTTGAACAACTGGGAGGATTCTCTGCCTTTTTCTACAGCTCGCTCGCTCTCTCTGTAGGGCAGTATATTTCCTAAAGATGTCATAATCTATTGCTATCCCATCCCACCATGTCTTGGTGATTTTCATGAGATTTTATCTCCTTGAGTTCTTTTTTACTATTGCTACTTTTAAGCCTAACACACTGATGTTCAATAAGTAATATTTATGATTAATCTCAAGAAGTGTTTGCCTTCTCTTTTAGGCTGTGAGGATATCATTGCTGAGAGCATCTCATTAGATACCTTAATTGCCATCCTCAAGTGGAGCTCACATCCATATGGCTCTAAGTGGGTGCACCGGCAAGCTTTGCATTTCCTCTGTGAGGAATTGTCCCAGGTCATGACTTCGGATGTTTTTTATGAACTCAGCAAAGACCATCTGCTTACTGCTATCCAGTCTGACTATCTACAGGTAATCATTAACACCCCCTCTCAAATTCATTGTCATTCATATGTGCACCAAGAAATACATCTGTATTCTGTTATTCTTCTGTCTGGGGTAGAGTAGGGGGAGAGAAACAGGCTGTGCTCAAACCACCTAGGAATGCCCTTTTCATATTTGTACAACACAGGCTTCTGGCTCACTGGCTCCTCATGCACACTGCTACTGTGACTTGACATTATGAACGAAACCAGGACTTAACCAACTACACCAAAAGAGGTGAGGCAGTAGGCAAGGTCAGAAGCATATTCCAACAGCAGTTTTCTTGGCTTCCACTAAAGTGGATTCCCTATAATAGTATCTTACTTCTGCAGTCTCAGATATTTAGATTGTAGGCAGTAGTTTAAGCAGAACAAAATACAAATAATATTCACTTTCTCATCTGCTTAACTGATTATAAAAACTCAGTACATGTGTTCTGCCAAAGTAAATACTAATGTTTTCAACTATTCATTTTTAGTAAAAAATAGTTTTTAGTATCTTGTATCTTTGACTATATGTTAATCTTATTTGGTGATTTAAAGTCATAGAAGATTTTAAGTATTGCAAGAAGTATTCAGGTAAAGTATATCCAACTAAATTTGCTGGGTTTTTTGTTGTTGTTGTTTTGCATTGATTGTATGAATTTCATGCTAAAACTAAACAACAGTTTTAATGCTGCAAACACACAAACTCATTGAGACAATTCCTATGTCTTTGTACTAGAAGAATTATACAGTCCTACCTACCATCTCAATCAGAAAATGCAGCGAAAAGTTCAATAATATACTCGGCATCAGTGCTTTCCTTCAATATTGATCTGATTGCAGTACAGATGTTGTCACACTTGGACTTGATGTATGGAAGGCTTTTGTTTACCAGCCTTCTCTCACTGTACTGATCAAGCCTGGATGCTTTGTGTTTAGGGGAGTTAGAGTTTGTCAGTTCTTTCAAATTATTGACTCTCGGAGCTTTGCATTCTGTTTTAGCAATTTAAACTCGGGGAGCAGTTTAAATTTGCTCTGTGATTTTAAATAAGGTACAAAGAAATGAGGGGTACATTGCCACTTCCCAGGTTGTGCTTGGAGACTCTCTTACCAACCAATAAATGCTTTGTGGAGATTGCAGTTTCCTCTGCCACAAATTGCTACGTATGTATTTCCCATCCTTGAAGGAGATAGTATAACTATCACTGTACTTTTACTTTCATGTGTTTATTTCCATCTTGTTTCAAAAAATAAGGTAATTGTATAGAAACTATATGGTAAGATAAAATAAATAGGGGAAAACAGGACAAAGGCAAAAAAAATATATGGAAATAAAAATGTTGCTGGAGCCAAGAGTTATTACTGGATAAATATCTATAATGTGGTTTTGCATATTTGTTGTTGATGGACAACAGATTTAACTCTAAAATTTCTAACAGCTGACAGAAAGAGGGAAACAATGGTAAGTTGCAACAACCTAGGAAAAGTTATCAGTGAAATTGATTAAAATAAATACAAACCATTTTTATTGCAGGCAAGTGAACAAGATATCCTTAAATATCTGATTAAATGGGGAGAGCATCAGTTGATGAAAAGAATAGCAGACAGAGGTAAGTTCAGAAAATTAGTTTGTGCTAATCAGCATGTGTAACTTTTTACAGTCAGAAAAGTAGAGTATAGGCTGTTAAAGTTTTATTTTGCAACTTTAAAACGTAACTTGGGGCTGGGGATGTGGCTCAAACAGTAACGCGCTTGCCTGGCATGCGCGGGGCGCTGGGTTGGATCCTCAGCATCACATAAAAAAGTTTCATGTAAAGATTGAAGTGTTATAAAGGTGTAATGTTGCCACTTATGGTGTCGCATGCCTATAATCGCTCTGCTTAGGAGGCTGAGGCAGGAGGATGGCAAGTTTGACACCAGCCATGGCAACTTTCTGAGACTCTGTCTCAAAATAAAAAATAAAAGACCTCAGGGCATAGCTCAGTGGTAGTACACCCCAGGTTCAGTTCCTAGTAACACACACACACACACACACACACACACATTGTTGATTAAAATGTAGTATTCATAGATGCACAGTAATATGTATGTCTAAAAGTCACTGAATTGCATGCTTCAAAATATTTAAAATCAATTTTATTTTAAAATGTTATGGAAGGTAAAAGAATATATTTGAGTGACCTCTAGCTGGAGTGTTACATAAGTAAGGGTAACATCATCATACATAGGGAAATGGAAATGGGCTTTTGACTTTGGCAACTTAGGATTCTATAGCAGTCTTTTATTTGTTAGCCACTCACCAGTTCCTCTCACCTCATACAGTGTTGTTTTTCTCTGTATAATGAACCCAACTAAAAGATTTTAAATTGGAAAAATTAAATAGATTTCCCTTTTCTATCATTTTAAAATAAATTTGTTTACTTATTTGTTGTGGTACTGGAGATTAAAATCAGGGACATTCTACCACTGGGCTATACCCCAGCCCTTTTTATTTTTTATTTTGAGCCAGGAGTCTTGCTAAGTTGCTGAGGCTGGTCTCAAACTTATGCTCCTCCTGCCTCAGAATCTCAAATCACTGGGATTACAGATATGCACCACCTCGCCCAACTCAGTAGATGTATTTAGATATAATTTATAATACGTTCTAATTTGTAACCATAAAGTGCACCTATTTAAAATATTCAAGTAAGTGATTTTTAGCACGTTTACATAGTTGTTCTGTCACATTTTTAAATAACATAAAAATTTTGTGCTAATTCAAACCTTCTTAATAGTGTCCCTTAAACATGCTATTACACAAGTACTAGGAAACAAAACCAGTCCTCCTATTGTATTTTTCCTAATTTATTTTTCTGTGGCCTACAAAAGCCTTTAGCCTTCTTCAGATTTGAAATTCAAAATATAAAAACCACTACAGTTAATTCAGAAAGCTTTTCAAATGCCAGTATACAGTCTATTATCATTTGCAGATTCTGTATTAGTGAATTTATCTACTTGATAAAATGCATTTGTAACCTCAAAAATTCATATTCATGGCACTGTGAAGATCACTAACGCACAAGCACAGAGCTGTAGAAGTTTTAGTAGTCCACCGAGCGTGTTTCCAGCTAAGTCCAACAAGGCAGCAACATCTCACCTTATTCAGATTTACTATAATCAAGGGTTCTTTTCACAATCTACTTAGTGCCCTTTTTCACATTTTTGTGTTATATTTTTATGTTTTTATTAGTGTTCACACTGTTTGAAGTTGCCCCCAATTATGGTGCTAAAGAGTTGTCTTAATGTTGGCTGTGATGCACCTTCTGGAGAAAATACAGTGATTAGTGCTATAAAATTAAGAAAAGCTTCATTCAGCATTCATGAGTTACAGCACTATTGGCCATGAGTTCAGTCATATGAATGAATAATATAAAACAAAGAATCTTTAAACAGAAACACATAAAACAAAGTTATGTCTTAATCAGTTGAAAAAAATGTTGTGCCCAGAGGTGAATAGGAACCTAACCTATGCTTCCCCTAGGAGCACCAGTTCAGTATTTGCTTATCCATTGTTTTTGTCAGTATCACAACTATCACAAATTTGTAACTATCACAAATTACAATAATGGGTTGTGTAAAACTCTGCATAATTCTTAGAGGTCATAGGTGTGTTTACTAATGTAAGGCTGGTAATGATGAAAAGTCATATTTGGGGCCGGGCAATAATAAGCTTCCTCAAAGGATAAAATTTCCCTTCAAAGGTTTTCAGATTGGATTGGAATAGAGCATCCTGCAGGGATAAGAGGGAAGCTAAGCAAACCACACCTTTATTTCAGAGTCACTTCTACAAAGGGTTCTTTCCTTACCCATTAGATATTTGGGGAGTTCCTATAAGATTTTATGTGAAAACACGATGCCATGTCTTTTTTTTTTTTTTTTTAATAATACCTTTATGTAAGTATGAAGCTAAATCACAGCAAGCAAAAGGGGAAATACTTTCCCACAGACTTACAATTTTATTTTGAGTGACTCTAGAAATAGCTTAGCTTTTCAAAAAATCATACACACATACCCCACAATTTAAGAAAGATATCAGTTTGTTTATAGAATATTTAGAAATCCAGCATTTACATTTATGAATGATAAAGATCTTATTCAGTGTTGATTTTTTTTTAAGGAATTAGAAGAACCCCTTAGATTAAAAGCATGAATAAATATTTCTAAAATTATGGGTTTTTTCTTCCCATCTCTATCATAAGCACATAAATGGTTTAGATCTTCTTTCACCAATAAAGAAACCTTTATTCTCTGCTCTAAACAGTGGACATACATCACATCAAAGATCGAAGGATCCACTTATATGCAATAACATTCCTTTGTTACGGAAATTTAGGTTTTCATAAAAATCTTAAAATTAGAATGTACGTTAGGTTTTTCTCCCTTGGGTACTAAGTGATTAGTGCTATAAAATTACTATTTAAACATATATAACCTGATGAACATATTGACAACCTACCCCCCCAAAAAATATATATATAAAATATTTATATATGAATATATATGTATAAAAACTGATCACAAAATTGAGATCAGATTGATGTTAATAGATTGTCATCTTTTCTCCTTTGAGTTGGTATACAAAGAAGAATCCTTTATCAAGACAGAACAGTCCCAAAAGAATATTATTGTTCCAGGGACATGATGCTTTCTTTTTGTCCAAGAACATGTTTATTAAACAAGCTCCTTATGACAGAAAAATAATTGATTTACAGCCCTTCTAAAGCAGATGTACTTAAGTAGTGGTACTTAGAGCATATGTACTGTAGAAGAAAGCAAGCCTGTCTGAAAATTTGCATTTGGTTGTAGACTTCTCATTTTCTGTCTCATAGAACCAAACTTATTGAGTGGTACTGCTCACAGTGTGAACAAAAGGGGTGTAAAAAGACGAGACCTGGACATCGAAGAGCTTAGAGAGATCCTTTCTTCTCTCTTACCTTTTGTGCGAACTGAACACATCTTACCTATAAACAGTGAAGTCTTAAGTGATGCAGTAAGTGTCTTATTCATTTTTCCCTTTCATGGAAAGAAAAATGCCAGACTTGCTTTAATCACTGGGAACAATCTCTTCTAATAAAGTATCGGTAAATTTCATGAGGATAGAAGCAAATGTCTGTTTTGAACAACATTGTGCCCCCAGTGTCTGTCACATAATACAAATGAATATTTGGTGGATGAGAGTTGAATGGCTAACTAGGTGGTGCTTTTTCTAGACCCTTAAATTTTTAGAGGAGTTAATTCAGTCATATATCAGTGTATCACATGTATCCTTATTAAAAAAGGAAGAGGTAAAAATTGCCTCTGGAGTCTCTTTAAGAACAGCAATAAGTCAGAGAACAGAAGGGAAATTGGTTCAGTATTCAAAGTGTATTGGTCTTCTGAGACCCTCTCAGCCAGTTAAAATTAATGGAGCTGATTGTGTTACATGTATGTATTTTTTAAACTGATAGAACTGCTTGAATGAATGGATGGGGAAAAGAAATATTATAAATATACTTCATGAACTGATTTATAAAGTTTAATGTTTATAAACATAATTGTATTATTTTTGATTGTCATAATTGTAAGTATTTAGAGATATAATATGTTTTGATACATGTGTACTTTATATAATGATCAAATCTGAGTAATTAGCATACCCATCATTCTAACCATTTATCATTTCTTTGTGGTAAGAACATTCAGAATTTCCCCTCCTCTACCTTTTTGAAATATATAATAAAGTTATTTTTAACTGTAGTCACTCTACTATACAAAAGAACACTAGAATTTATTCCTTCTAACTGTAATATTGTACCCATCAACCAATCCACCCAGCCCTTTCCCAGCCTCTTATAACGATTATTCTACTCTCAACTTTTGTGAGGTCAGCTTTTTTTTTTTTTTTTTTTTTTAACATTTTCAGGTTTATCTGTGTTGCAAATGGTAGGCTCCTTTTTAAGTCTGGATAATATTCCATTATATTTTTTTAAACATTTATTTATGTATCTTTAGTTTTTTAGGCGGACACATTATTTTGATTTTATGTGGTGCTGAGGATAAAACCCAGTGTCTCATGCATGCTAGGCAAGCAGTCTACCACTGAGTCACAACCCCAGCCCCAGTTCCATTATATTTTTATACCACATTTTTTTTATGCATTCGTCTGTTGATGAAGATTTAGGTAGAACCTACATTTTGCCTCTTGTAACTAGTGCTAAAATGAACATGGGAATGCAAATGTCCTTTAGACACACTGATTTCACTGGATATATACCTGGTAGTAGGGTTGCTGGAATGTATAGCGGTTCAATTTTTTCTTTTTTGAGGAACTACTATGCTATTTTCCTTACTGGTTATACTTTAATTTGCATTTCCATCAATAACCCGCAAAGGTTTCCTTTTTTTCCACTTTCTTGCTAACACTTATTATCTTTTCTGATAATAGCCATTCTAACTAGCCATTGTGGTTTTAACTCACCTTTCCCTGCATTTTTTCATATACCTATCAGTCATTTGAATGTCATCTGCTTTTTTACCCAGGGGTACTTGACCACTGAGCCACATCCCCCTTTTGAGACAAGGTCTTACTAAGTTGCCCAGGACCTCACTAAGTTGCTGAGGCTGGTTTTGAACTTGCGATCTTCCCACCTTAGCCTCCCAAGTTGCTGGGATTACAGGTGTGCACCATGTGCCCAGCAGTATGTCATCTTTTGAGAAATTTCTATTAGAGGCCTTTTGCCTATTCTTCAGTCAAGTTATTTGGGCTTTTTTGCTATTGAGTTGAATTCCTGTATATTTTGAATTCCTTATCAGACATAGTTTGCAAATATTTTCTCCTACTCTGTAAGATGTCTCTTTACTCTGTTGATTGTATAGAGTTTAGTTTTATATAATTTCATTTGTCTGTTTTTGCTTATGTTACCCATGTATGGGAGTCTTATCTAAAAAGTCCTTGCCTACATCAATGTCATGGAGTTTTTCCCCTATGTTTTCTTCTAGTAGGTTCATAGTTCAGCTTTTACCTTTAAGACATTAATCTATTTTTAATTGATTTTTTATATAGTGTGAGATATAGGCCTAATTTCATTTTTCTGCATGTGGATATTCAGTTTTCCCAAGCACCATTTATTGAAGAAACTGTTAACAAACCAGGCTTCTTTTGCCCACCAAACAGTATATCCATCACTGAGATAAAAGTTTTGCAAAAGACAAAAGAGTTTATTTGCAAGGTGGCCAAGCATGATGGGAAAGACCCAAGTCTCAAATCCTCCTCCCTAAGGGTATGGGTTTCTTGGATGTTTGCGGGATAAAGAAGCAGAATGATTTCAGATGTGGGGAAAAGTGATTGGAAGTGAAATAATTGTAATTTATGTAATCAGACTTTGTGGCTTTTCATGGGACACATGTTCAGAAAGTGGTGGCACTAGCATGATCTGAGAGTAGAGGTTTTGACCTCCTGGTATCAAAAGGTCACCCACTGGACACTTGGGTGGGCCCAAAGAGTCAGTGGTTTCAAAGTGGCCTTCAAGTTCTTGCAAAGTAATTAGATAGTCATTATCATCATAACTCCTATATCAAGGTGTATCTACAGCAGAACTAGTGGGAGACAATAATAACATTGTTCAGTTGCATGACTGCCAAAATTAAAAATAAATCTATTTTTAAAGCCAACTGAAAGCAAATAACTAAAAGCATGAGAAGCTAGAGGGTTTATTCTGGTCCTCAACCCTCTTACCCTTCCCTACCACAGGTTTTAAGACTGTTCTGTGCCCTGCATATCCCTGCATATGTTCTTGTACCTTTATCAAAAAATCTGTAAGTGCATTCATCTGTTGTCTCTGCTTATGCCAGGACCATGCTGTTTTGGTTACTATAGCTTTGTGGTATATTTTGAAATTAAGGTAGTATGAGGCTCCCTCCAGCTTTGTTTTTTTTTTGTTGTTGTTTTTTGTTTTGTTTTGTTTTGTTTTTTTAACTTAATATTGCTTTGGCCATTTGAGTCTTTTGTGGTTCCATATGAATTTTTTGGATTATTTTTTCTATTTCTGTGAAAAATGGCATTGGTATTGTGATAAGGATTTCATTTACTCTAGATTGTTTTGGATAATATGGACATTTAATGTTCTTCTAATCCATGGGCATAGGATATTCTTTTCAGTCATTTTTTTTTTCAGTTTCTTTCATCAATGTTTTATAGTTTTCAATATAGAGATCTGTTACTTCTTGATTAAATTTATTATTCGGTACTTATCTATATTTTGTAGTGATTATAAATGGAATTGTTTTCTTCTCTTTCATATACCTCCCTATTATGCATGGGAATGCTACTGAATTTGATGTGTTGATTTTGTATTTTTGTATTTGCTAAATCTGTTTATTAGATCTAACGGTTTTTTCATGGAGCCTTTAAGGTTTTCTGTATATAAGATCATGTCATCTGTAAACAGGGACATTTAACTTCTTCCTTTCCAGCTTGGATTCCTTTCCTTCTCTTGCCTGATTGCTGCAGCCAGGATCTCCAGTGCTATATTGAACAGGAGTGACAAAAATGGGCATCTTTGTCTTGTTCCAGAGCTTTCAGCTTTCAGTGTGAAATTAGCTATGGGTTTATAATATTATTATGGCCTTTATTGTGTTAAGGAATGCTCCTTATCTACCTAATTTATTGAGTTCTTATCATGAAAGGATGTTGAATTTTGTCAAATGTCTTTTTCTGCATCTATAAGAATGATCAAATGGCTTTTGTCCTTCAGTCTGTTGATATGATATATCACATCTATTAATTTGCTTTTATGGAACCATCTTTGCATCCCTGGAATGAATTCGACTTGATTATGGTAGATGATCATTTTGATGTGTTGCATTCTGTTTGCTAGTATTTTGTTAAGATTTTTGTGTTTATGATTGTCAGGAATATTGGTCTATAGTTTTCTCTTTTTTTCATTTTTAATCATTTATTTATTTTAATATGTTATACATGACAGCTATTTGTTCATTTTTTAGACAAGCTCAGTTCTTTTTTTTTTTAGTTGCTCATTACAATGATCTTGACGTATCATACATTTGATAAGTTTTCTTTTTTTGTTATGTCTTTATCTGGTTTTGATATCAGGATGATGTTGGCTTCATAGAATTAAGTTTGAGAGTGTTACTTCCTCTTTGATTTCTTGGAATAGTTTCATAAAATTTGGTATTAGTTCTTTAAATGTTTTGTAGAATTCAGCAGAGAAGTCATCAAGTCCTGGGTTTTTCTTTGATGAAAAACCTTATTACTGATATAGTTCCCTCAGTTATTGGTCTATTTGGGTTTTCTGCTTCTTCATGATTCAGTCTTAGTAGGGTTGTATGTGTCCAGGAATTCATCCATTTCTACTAGATTATCTACTTTGTTGGCATGAATTATTTATAATATCATCTTATGATTGTTTATATTTCTGTGATATTAGTTATAATGTCTCCTTTTTTCTGGTTTTATTTATTTGAGTTTCCTCTCTTTCTTAATCTAGCTAAATTATTATTAACCTTATATTTTTAAAAAAATCAACTTTTGAGCCAGGCAGTGTCATAATGTCTATAATCCCAGGTCCTGAGGAAGTTGAAGCAGGAGGATTGCAAATTTGAAGCCAGACTATCCATTAGTAAAACCTTGTCTCAAAAATTTTAAAAAGGGCTGGGAATGTGGCTCCGTAGCAGAATGCTTGCCTAGCAAGATAGAATGTGGCTCAGTGATTAAGCGCCCTTGGGTTCAATCCTTGGTACAAAAATAAGGCCAAAAGATCGTATATCAACATAATTATAATATTGAGTTTTTTGTTTTGTCTTTTTTAAATACCATATAATGTTGTATTGGTGATTAGAAATAATTTTAATGTTAGGCTGGGGATATAGCTCAGTTGGTAGAGTGCTTGTCTCACATGCACAAGGTCCTGGGTTCAATTCCCAGCACCACAAAAATAATAATAATAATAATAATAATTTTAATGCATTAATTAGGTATTATATTTAACAAGAGTAATGAAGAAACAATTTTTGACAAACAGCTGGAACTCAAACCAAACTGAACCCTGTCTTTAATAGTTCCCTTAGGAGTTTGTTAAAAAATATATATGCCTTGTAAAACTAAAAAGAACAAATAAAAAATTTTTTTAAAGAAAATAAAATATATATGCCTTACTCTTAATTCCATGCTTAACATGTAAGTCCCCTGTAAAGGTTTGGTAATAATGTCTGCTAACCTTCACACTATCTTAGTAGATACCAAGCAACCTGCCAGGTGCTTTTGTTTTCATTTTTACTTTTATGGTACTAGAGATGGGATCCAGGGCCTCCAGGATATGTATATATGTATATATGCTAAGTATATACACTCTACTACCAAGCCACATTCCAGCCCTTGTGTTACTTTTGTTTAATACTTAACCACCACCTCAGGAACTAAACATCCTCCTAGTATCACTGAGGAAACAGCAAGGCCACCACATTCAATTAGTGGTGTAGCACCCCACTTCCCAGAGCCTTTAAGCTAAAATAAGATCTCCATGGTTGCATGACTATTAAAAGGGGAATGGGGCTTGAGCCAAATTGCCTTCTTGAAAGCCCACTGTGCTAGATTGCTGGTGGCCTTGTACTATAGATACATGCCAAGTCAGCAATCTTAGTTTGTCTTGGGGTAAGAGAGAATTGAGCAAGGTATAAAGAATCAGTTTTTCATTAAGAGTTCTACTACTCCATCAGTTGGGCATGGTGGCACACCTGTAATCTCAGCAACTAAGTGAGGCCCTAAGCAATTCAGTGAGTCCCTCTCTCAAAATAAAAAAATAAATAAATAAAAAGGGCTGGGGATGTGGCTCAGTGGTAAAGCACCCCTGGATTTAATTCCTGGTACCAAAAAAAAAAAAAGATTTCTACTACTACTCCAACTTATTACATTTTAATTAATATTATCTGTTTTTTAATCATTCCTCTATTTAGAAAAAAAATTAAAGTATAGGACCTTTTATTATTACTAAACTTTTGAGGTATTTCTAAATTTCATGTTTCTAAATTTTTATTTAAATATGAAGGTTTGTATGTTTTGATTTATAGATGTAAACATTTTTATCTTGATGATATTGTACTACAACACAGATCTGTAGTCTATTTTTTTATTTTATTTTATAAGATGAAAAGAGGCTTGATTAGTACTCCTCCATCAGATATGCTTCCTACAACAGAAGGTGGAAAGTCAAATGCCTGGTTGCGGCAAAAAAATGCTGGCATATACGTTCGTCCTCGGCTGTTCTCTCCCTATGTGGAAGAAGCAAAGGTACTAAAAACCATTTGAAGATATTAGAGAACTTTATTAGAAACCATATGCACAGATATTTATTGTAGAATTATTTAAATATTTGGTGTAATAGCCTAAATATCCAGTAATAGGGAACATGAAAGTAAATTCTAGTTCAACTACTCAACAGAGTAGGTTTTTAAAATGTTTTAAAACAAATCATAATACATTTTACATTTTTCTCATCTTAGTTGCCTTGTGAATTGTTAATTGCCTTGCAGATTATCAGTTTACTGAAATAGAGGATATGTTCTGAAATTAAATTGCAAGCATTTTATCTTCATAAACTAAAGAAATGCATAATTTTTTGTCGTTCTATAATAGCTGACTATTGAGTTTTGAGTTTAGTTTTAGAGTAAATATACAAACTTATTATAATTTCAAACCTATGAAATAAACAGTTGGCATTATTTATTCTGTAATGTAAAGAACTCCCCAAGAAATTATGATAATGTGAAAATGAAACTGTAATTTTTGTTAAATATATTCACATGTAAATACTTAAGAGTAGCTTGTGAGGAGCTAACAGTCTTTGAAAGTCAAAAATCATCAGTAAGTATTCTGAAGTAACAGGCAAAATAATGTATTTAGGGACAGAATTACATTGCCTTAAAATTTTACTTATTTTTATTTCCAGACTTCCTAGCTTTAAGAAAAATGAAAGGAGTTTATGAGAACTCTGTTTTATTGACTAGGTTGATAATATTCTTCATATTAAATGGTTGACATTCTAAATAGATCTAAAACAGGAAGAAAGCAGAATGGTCAGATCTGGTCTTTGTGCTTGAAGTGCTCATGCAGCTGAGCCTTCACAGGCCAGGTCTGGTGAGAAACTACACCAGTCCCCATTTCCTCTGCCCCAAGATGGGGTGGCTCAGCAGAAGGTCCTCTAGAACTGCCCTGTTCTCAGATGGCTGTGGAAGAAGGAATTCCCCCATTGGAAATGTTTATATAACACCTCATTTTTGCCGTTCTGTAGTGGGTGAGATAGATGCATCTGAAACTACTTTAACAAAATTGGGTTTATTTATAGTCCCATTAATCATATTTTGAACATTTTTTAATGTGATACTTAGCACATGTATACATGTTCTTTTCATTATAATAATTTTGTGTATTATTTATTTTTGATTAATTTTATATGCTTCCATCAGATTTCAAATACTTCTAATTAAAAATAAGCCTTTCCAATGATTATATCTATTCAAAAATTCTCCTGGGCTGGGGTTGTGCTCAGTGGTAGAGCTCTCGCCTAGCACGTGTGAGGCCCTGGGTTTGATCCTCAGCACCACATAAAATAAAATAAAGATACTGTGTCCATCTACAACTAAAAAAAAAAAAAATTAAAAAAAAAATTCTCCAGAAAGAGTCTTTAATTAAAGAGGAATGGGTATTTTCTTCTTCTACCACCGATTTCAGACTTATTACATAAGTGAGAAAACAATTAATGAATCCCCCTTTTCTTTCATTTATTTATTTGTTTGTTTATTTTTGGTTGTGGATAGGCGCAATGTCTTTATTTATTTATTTTTATGTGGTGCTGATTTTGAACCCAGTGCCTCACTTGTGTGAGGCAGGCGCTCTACCACTGAACTACAACCTCTGCCCCTTCTGTGATGAGATGATAATCTTACTCCAACTGTGATTTAATACAAAGAACGGATTGACTGACTGTTCATCCTGAATTCTCATTTCAGTCAGTGCTAGATGAGATGATGGTGGAACAAACAGACCTTGTGCGTTTGCGAATGGTGAGAATGTCCAACGTGCCAGACACGCTTTACATGGTCAGTAATGCCATGCCACAGTGTTGCCACATGATCAGCCATCAGCAGATGAGCAGCAGCCAATCAAGCCCACCTTCTGTTGTAGCCAATGAAATTCCAGGTAAGGCAATGCCTTTGGTGAGGCATTTATATTGAAATGAATAATCTTATCCATTTTTTTGTAATTGCTGATGTTTGAACCCCTAAATGTATGCTAATTGCTTCCACATTTCAGTACCCTTTATGCATTTATTCCCCTAGTTTTTAAGGATAAGAGTTTTGTTTTATATTGTATCTTAAGTTAATAAGTGTTTGTATGTTTTTGCACACACCCCTACCTTTGTGATAGCCTTTTGGAAACTTTCTTGTGTTTCTAGACATTGCCACATGTGCTCTATGCAGCAGAATTGCCCTTGTGTAGAGAAATTCAGTTTTTTCATCACTGCAGGGTAGTTTGCACATGTGGACTTAATATCTTTGAATCTGCTTCTGTCTCCCAAAGATATGATCACCATTATTTTCTTAGAAGTCCAGTTTCCCATGATCTGCTCTATAATGTTCACCGTAGTGTAGGTTTATGTCTTATGACTTTGAAGGAATTGGCCATAGATTGAAGTTTAGCTGTCATATCCCAAAACATCTGTTTGGGTTTTTTTTTTTGGGGGGGGGGGGGGCGTTAAGTTTTTTGAGT
>NW_025999900.1:57817508-57844428 GCF_001458135.2 Marmota marmota marmota | reverse complement strand
TAATATTCAGATATTTTCTGGGGGTCGAACCCAGGACTTTGCAAATGCTTTGCCACTGAGCTACATCCCAGCCCCAAAAAATATCTGAATATTACTTCATGTTGACTTTTAACAGTAGTCTCTAATATCAGTTTCTAAGATAAAATAAACACAAGTAATCTGGTGGTCAGAAATTTGTAGCTCTTGCCAATTGCTTTTGCAAGATGCATAGTAAAAATCAGCAGCCAGGCATGGTGGCACACGCCTATAGTCCCAATTACTTAGAGACTAAAGTGGGGAGTATGAGCCCAGGAGTTTGAGACCAAGCCTGGGCAACCTATCAGAACCCTGTGTCAAAAATTAAATAAATAAAATCCAGCAAACAATGTGCAATGGAAATAGCACCATTCATTTCTGCGTCCATATACCTGTTTCAGTTAAGAATAAATAAAAAGCATAATGGCAGAACTTCTCACTGAATACATACATTTTATTTCACAACTAGTGTTTTTCATCAATTGTTGCCTTAATAGATTTGGCTATTGTATATTTGCCTAAGGCATACATTGGATAACAGTAATAAGATAAATATTTCTTCAATTGGTTTTGTTGATTTTGAAGCTTTGGTAGTAGCACTGTTTTTCAGGCTTGAATTAATGCTATTGAATATCAGCATAATTTCATCCTAGAACTTAATCAGAAAATCCCAAAGACACCCACAAGTAAGTATTCTCAAGAAAACAAGACTTGCCTGTGGCTTAGTTAACAAGGCATGCCCCATTTTAGTGTCACCCAGTTTCTCCCATCCTTGCCCATCGCACTCAAAAGACAAGGCTGTAGCTTGTTGGAGAGGACTTACAGGCTCACAGCCTGGCTCTTTCACTTTGTGGGACTCTGGCATTCTGTGATTTCTTCCAAAACATCAATTTTCTCATCTATGAAATGAAGATAATGTTTCCTCCTAGTGTTGTGGGGATTTAATGAAGCGCCATGAATAATATGCTTAAGCATTTGCTTGGCAGAAAATTAGCATTCACCAAACCCTAGCTCCCCTTCCCCCCAAAATAACATTCAGTCAACACTGTGGTCAGTTCATATCCCAAATGTTTACAGACTTCATTGCCTCTCTCCAGCCTGTGACCACGGCATAGCTCAGGTTCCTAACTGCTGTTCCTGCCTCTTCTCTTACTTCTGTCCTTTACCCCAGGGGTCAGCACACTTTTTCTGTAAAGGACCAGATAATAGATATTTCAGACTTTTTGAACTATGCAATCTCTATTGCACCGACTAACTCCCAAATAACCACGGTGGTTCCTAAACAAATGGTAAGGCTGTGTGCCAATAAAACTTTACTTAGAAAAGCAGGTGGCGGGCGGCCAGTTTGCCTCCCCTGCTTCACATAACGTCTGCCTGCACTCACCACGTCACAGCTCTCATTCTGTCATCCCCTGCACAAGCAGCTCCCTGCTATACACAGGATAAAACTCATTCAGATCTACCCCACTCATATTTCCAGCCTCCTTTCTCAGTTCTTCCTACTTACCCGCTGACCCCAGACTCTGCCTGTGAGCCTCCTCCTTGTGTTGTGCTATTTTTCATTTGATACCATGTACATGCCTAGACTTCCTGCTCAGAAAGCTTCACGCTGCTTTCTTTACATGCCTGATTTTCCATCATCTTCAGGGCTATGCTGGGGTTCCCCCTTGTCTAAGAAGCCTTTCCCACCTGCCTTCCATCTGGGCTGGGTGCCCGTTTTTTCCAGTCTTCCAGTGTTCTTGTTTATTTTTCTCCATGAACTTTTCTGACCCTGTACTGTACTTATGGACAGAGATCACATCTTTCCTTCTGTGCACCCTAATACCAATCCTTGGTGCATAGTCAGCATTTAAACAATTGTTTGAATACAAGAACAACTTTCTTTATTTTATTTATTTATTTATTTATAATTTTTGCTTAGGATCAAACCCAGGACCTTGTACATGCAAGGCAAGCACTTTACTACTGAACTACATCCCCAACCCTAAGAATGAATATAAATTTTTAAATCATGAAATATCCAAAGATTCAGAGTACATGCAAGTAAAATCTTATTTGAGCTATAGACTAAAATAATAGAGTTCTGGAGCTGTTTGATATGACCAAGAGCCTTCTGGGCACTATGAAATTTAAAATCTTGAAAAATTTCTATTTTTCAAATATAAATCACTATGTTGCCAAGAAATTAAAATACTACCTAAAAAATTTATGAAAAGATTCTGATACCAAACATTTGCATTTTCCTTGTGCTCACTGGGCAGTCTTTCGTGTAGCTCAGGAATTTTGCCTACATGCTGTCTTTCTCCTTCTAGTTCCTCGTCTCTTCATTATGAAAGATATGGTCAGACGCCTGCAGGAACTACGGCACACTGAGCAGGTGCAGAGAGCTTATGCACTGAACTGTGGGGAGGGTGCTACCGTCAGCTATGAAATTCAGATTCGAGTACTGAGAGAGTTTGGTCTTGCAGATGCTGCTGCAGAGCTCTTGCAGGTAAGACATGGCATTGAACTGTTGAAAGGAGGGAGCCTTGATCATCAGTCAGGCAGTATATGAGACATCCCAAGGAGTGCCCCACTGCTGCTTTTTCTTCGTACGTGCCCTTTCACTGCCTCTGATGTCTTCGATAGGCTGCAGGTTTCTCCTCATGAGAGGCAGCATGGTGGAGTGGGCTGAGCACAGAGCTTGCTCTGTCCTTACTAACTGGTTAACTTGGATGAGTTACTTAACCAGTGAGCATCAGTTCCTTACCCATAAAACGGAAGATACAAGGTGCTGTGTGTCAAACAGCTGTGTATACATAACAAGCATCCAAATGGTGACTGCTACAAAGTTCCATCCCAACAGAGATGGCAAAGGAAGTAGGAAATTCTGAACCTCACTGCTTGCTCTCTGGTCACCAGATTTCAGGTTAGGCCTATTATCAGATGCCCACTGACCTTTCTCCCATAAGAAATGTTGTGCATGAAGGTTCAAATGCAAGCATGAGAATCATGGAATGAGTGCTTTTTTTTTTCAACCTAGTAGGAAACAAACTCATTTCTAGTAATTATTAAGCATAAGAACAATAGCATTGGTTTTGTAGTTAAGATAGGATTTGTGGCGTAGTCTTATCAGAGCCTTACATAAAATTTGATTTGATCTGGTCAAGTGGGGCACTTTCTTGCCACTGAATCCAAACTCCATTAACCCTGACCCTTTCAAAAGGAAAATGTGGCAGCCACCCATTTTTAGGTTCTTAATTTTTATTTTTTGCTGTGGTTTCCATCCCTAGAGTACATAGTCTGGTTTTTTGCTCTTTTCTCTTCCCTTTGCCATCCTAAATTGTCTTAATTTGATATCTTAAATTGTATAAAAATCATTGTTCTCTTGCAATGGTTTGAAGTCTTAATCCAGCTTGGTTGTGTATAATGAGCAAGGAATGGTTATTTTGAAGTTATTTCACATAGAACACATACAGATGTTGTGTCAGAGTTTCTAGGAAGCTCCTCAGTTGTATTCCTTTTCTTCCTTTGATTTAATGTTAATTTTTTTCTTAGCAAAATCATATTTCAGTTAGGTTTTATTACTTGGTTTTGCTTTATCACATATTGCTACAAGAGATGTCTGACTTGCTTGCTGGAATTTTACCTTTTACTTAATGTGGTCTTCTTAGCTTCTTAGGTATTTTACTTAACTCTCTCAGCTTGTACAATTCCATGTGTGAAATCTCCTTTTTTTTTTTTTTAATCTAGAATCCTCACAAGTTCTTTCCTGATGAACGTTTTGGGGATGAAAGTCCACTCTTGACAATGAGACAGCCTGGGAGATGTCGTGTTAACAGTACCCCTACTGCAGAAACCATGTTTACAGACCTGGACTCTTTTGTGGCCTTCCATCCACCCTTGCCCCCTCCACCCCCTCCATACCACCCCCCAGCCACCCCAATCCATACCCAACTCAAAGCAGGTTGGAAGCAAAGACCTCCCAGTCAGCACCCTTCACGTTCCTTTTCTTATCCCTGTAATCATTCGTTGTTTCACTCCAGAACAGCTCCTAAAGCTGTTCCTCCCCCAGTTTATCTGCCAGGTGTTAAAGCAGCACCACCTGACTGTACCAACCCCACAGGACTGGGGAGGCAGACAGTTGCTGCTGCTGCTGCAGCTGCTGCCGCCTCTGCTGCAGTAGCATCTGAGAAACAAATGGTAAGTCAGCACTTAAGTCACCTGCCCCAAATCAAAAGTCTCTGGGATATTAGGAGCTGTTCCCCTGGCTCCAAGAACCCACGGGACTCAGCAGTGCCCAAAAGTGTTACTGGCAGGCTGAAAGCATGCACTCGAGGGTCATGGGGAAGAAGAGAAGAATGCTAGTGTCAGCAAATGGGAAAGGACAGGAGCAGAGAGACTAGAGGTGTGTGTAGTAGGCACAAAGGCAGTGTTCTTGTCTGTAAGTCCATCTGCCAATAGCAGGAGGAGAGCAGTGACAGGTGGATCTGCATGCGTCCTAATGTTCTGTTCAAGCCCGTGTTTGAAATCTTCCTGACTTCTGTCCTATAGGATCTGTTATTCTACCAAATGCTCTGGTGGAACAAGAAGGGAAAATTACTTAGAGCTAAGTGTACCACCAGGACCAGTGTGACAAAGCCTCCCCATTCAGAAAACAGTCAGAAAGTGAGTCTCCCCAGCTCAGCCCTCAGACCCTGTCTGACTCACAGCCTCAGGAGCCAGGACAACGAGTAGAGAGACTCCACATCAGACACGGATCTTCACCTGGGTTGCACTGCAGAAGAGATTGAACTTATGTTTTATGTAACACATTTGAGAAAAACAATAGTGCTTTTTAAGTCTTCCTACTCTGTCACATGCTGTCAGCAGAATACAATAGAGAAAAGGAAAGATCTGTTATTTCAGGGAGGCTTCCTTAAAATAGAGCTCACCAGAAGTGATGGACTGGTACACACCTTGGGTCGAATTATGATCCTTCCCAACCTTCCTGTCCCTCTCTGCCTTGTTCTCCCTGCTCCCCCCAATTCCCCAAAATAAGAGATTGGTAGTATTTGATAAACCACATGCCCATTCTGTTGGTCTGGCCCTATAATTACAAAATTCTGCTATTTTGTATCTTAAATACAATTCCTCTAAAGGAATATTTTGGTTTTGTTTTTATTTTTTTTCTTTTGGTACTGGGAATTGAACCCAGGGTTGCTTAACCACTGGGGCACATCCCTAGCCTTTTTTGTTTTTTATTTTGAGACAGGGTATTGAAAAGTTGCTTAGGGCATTGCTAAGTTGCTGAAGCTAACCTCAAACTTGCAATCTCCCTGCCTCAGCCTCCCCAAGTTTCTGGGATTACAGGTGTACACCACCACACCCAGCCTCTAAAGGAAATTTGTTAGTACATTCATTGTACTCTTTATTATAATAAAAAATTGGAAATAACCTAAATGTCTGATCATAGGAGACTGGTTTATGATTTATCAGTACAATGGAATGTATTTTTAAATGATGATATCTGAGAAAAATTAATGGTAGAACTATCACTAATATATTAATTATATATGCACTAAAACTATATATGCAATAAATTTTGTGAAAATATATGCAAAGAAAAAAGGGGAGAGAAATACTTCATTATGTTAGCAATGATTATCTCTGTATGGAACATTAGGAGTTTTTTTCTGCCTTTATAATTTTCTGTATCTAAGTATGCATTATAACATTTATAATCAGGAAACCAAATCAACAAAATCAGTGAACATTGGTGGGTCTTTTTTTTTTTAAAAAAACCTTCTCTGGTTTGTCTCTGTCTCAGTGTACCCAACCTGTGCTGAATGATCTAATGCCAGATATCGCCATGGGAGTATCCACACTGTCACTCAAGGACAGGAGACTTCCAGAACTTGCTGTAGACACAGAAGTGAGCCAGCCAGTTTCTGAAGCAGGACCGGGGCCTCCCCAGCATCTCTCTTGTGTTCCACAGAGGCATACACACACTTCTCGAAAAAAACACACAGTAGAGCAAAAAACAGATGCTAGAGAAAATCAGCAGGAATACCCGGATTTCTATGACTTCTCAAATGCTGCTTGCAGACCTTCTACTCCTGCTCCTGGCAGACGCGCCCCTTCCCCTTCACAAGGTGGATATTTTGGTCCTGATTTGTACAGCCACAATAAGGCATCACCAAGTGGCTTAAAGTCAGCCTACCTACCTACTCAGACCCCTCCTAAAACCCAGGAAGAAGCCAGGAGAGAATATCCACTTTCCCCTGATGGGCATTCACACAGGCAGAAGAGTGAGTCCATACGCCTGGATGTTGTGGAGCAGCCTCCCCAGCGATCAGACTTCCCTTTGGCAGCCCCAGAAAATGCTGGCAATGGTCCAGCCCACATCAGGGGACGAACTGCAGTAGAAACCGACCTGACTTTTGGGCTGACTTCTAACAGGCCTTCTTCACAGTCTGCATGTAGCTCTGAGGCTCCAGAAGAGCGATCCAGCAGAAGGCTGGCAGACAGTGAGTCCCTGAGCCACGGAGCTCAGAGAAGCACAGAGCTAGAAAGAGAAGATTCCATAAGCAGAGGAAGGAGGTCACCCAGCAAGCCAGACTTCCTCTACAAAAAGTCTGCCCTCTGAGAGCAACCTCCAAGTCGCCTGTGCCTGAGATGTGAAACATCCATTCTACTCCGTAACCCGACAACTCACTGACCAGTTTGTCAGTGCCAGCTCAGTTCCACGTTATTTTATTTTCAGTTTTGTGTGTGTATATGTTTATTACACATGGCATGCTAGGAGGGTTATTTTGAATGCTGCATCTGTCTGTTTTATGTTGGAACAATTATGTGGAGAAGCATTTTGAACAGCAAGCAAGCTGGCACTTTTTTTCCCTCTCTTTACAAATGATGGAATTTTTTTGCACTTGTACATTTATTTTATCTGTATTGATTTTATATCAGTATGTTAAACTTTATTGCCACATTTAAAGGACTGTATTTTCATACTTTTTTGCATTTTACCTTTCATCTACCAGTTTTCATGTGCATTGTATTGCACACTAAGATGTATTTTCTTATGAAATAGTTCTGTTTATTTTTAATTATAGAAATTCCAAAGAACAGCACATCAAAATGCTCCTCTCTTTTAAACAGTTGTTTGAGTTCAGAAATCTTCCTGCTCAGTCTCTATAGATCTAATGTCATTCTTCTTTAATAAGTCTTGGGAGCTAGTCTTTATTCCCACTGTGGGAGTCCAATCAGGGTCCTGAAGTCTTTGGGTGTAGTAGAAGCAGGAAGGAGAATAGCCCATGGTGCCCAGCCCAAAGCTGTCACTTTACTCACAGTGTGGACACTGTCAGGGTCCCTGTAGACCCTGGTGGTACAGGTTAAAGTATTGCTCCCTGGATGTGGTTCTGAGAAGATCAGATTCCTTGGAATTAGAAAGCAGGGGAGAGAGGAAAGTCAGCTAAAGGGCACAGCAAAGGGATTTCAGGATTCCTGGCCCTGCAGGACTTTCTGTCTGAGCTGGGGAAGTGACTGCCTGCTGCCTTCAGTTGTCTTGCTTTCTATGGGAAACAAAGGGCTTCAGTCTTATGGATGTAATGTGGTGTTTGTAAGCATATGTTTTCTTTTAAATATTTCTCAAAGTATGTCTGAACTTTGGTGTCCTATAAAAAACTTGTATAATGCATAATGCTTTGTCACCAAAAAGAAAAAAAATTGTTAAACACTACATGTCCTACTTGAACTCCACTGGGGATGCTGGTTTAGCATTTACTGAACCACTGAGCACATGAGGTCTCTCTGATCCTCTCCCTTGGAAGGGCAATGTGTGAGCTAAGGACTGTTTTGTTTTGTTTCTTACTCTTCAATGTAAATATATTAGTATTTGAGTTTAAATCACTTCAGCATTATTCAACATTCACTTTGTATTTTTACAAACACAGCCGTAGCACTTAGAAGAAAAGAGACTTCCTGAACATTCTCTCAAAGGATATTTGGGAACCTCTTTTCTATGTATGTGTGTGTGTATGTGTGTGTGTATATATACACACACATATATATATATAATAAAACTATGAATCACTCACACTCACTATAAAACTATGCAGGGCTAGGGAGCCTTCACAAGCTACCATATAAATGAATTACATGCACTTTGAAGTGACTAGGTTTCTATTGGGTGTCAGCAACTCTAATTTCTCCTGAAACAGTAGTTTTTCTTCTGGTCTTTTCCTACTTTACCCTGTGGATATACACTCAGGAATAATTTGACATTTTTTAAATTCCTAACAATAGATAATCTCAAAGATGGGAAGTATGTCTGTATCTTCTGTGAGCTGCTGCCGCCCATTCTGCTGCCTGGCCGGTTAGCTGCTGCTGGTGCATTCAGTTGTCGACCCTGGTGATGTTGCATACTGAGCTCCCAGCCTCCAGCGGTCACATGCATCTGCTGTAAAGTCTGCTCGCAGAGCCTGTAAGGCTCCTCTTTTAAAGATAGAAAAACACAGGACTCTTACTTTTAAGTCTTATAATAGATGCTGGTGTCTTCTGAAGCCCAGTCTCAGTCTGTCTTCAGAAGCAAATATTAATTCCATCATTCTTCAGTATGTGTTTATAATACACATGTTGACATGAATTAATCTGAGAGCTTTAGATTTCTGTTCTGCATTGGACTGGACTGGACTGGTACTGCAGAGGAGAATGAGTAGACCTAATTTGAATGAGGAAGAAATCTCATCTCTGACCTATTTTGTTTCCCCAATATGTTAGAGAGACCAGGGTTATTGGTTTTTCTGAAAATTCATTAAATAGTCTTTAAATATAATTATAAAAACTAGTGGCCACTAGTCATAGTATTACTTAATTTAAGATGTTTGCTTTTAATAATTTCGCTTACCTGGATAAACTATGTATAGAGGGGAATCTTGCTTTAATCTGTGGGATTATGGACTGATATGACTTGCAGAAGATGAACAGATGTGGTTTTGTGTGCATTAGGCTAGTGTTGGTGGACTCTTAATGGATCTCGTGAAGTGTAATTAATAGAGTAGGTTGATAGCTCTGTGCCTCTGGCTTTTAAACCCATCTATTCAATCATTTCTAATGCCGAACTAAGACAAATGTAAAGTGTGAGTAATATTGCTGTTTAAAAAAAAGTATATATAATATAAAATCTAAATACATAAATTTGGCATTTTACTTGATATAGAAATTTTATGCGAACCAAATCACAAAAATACCAGGTCTCCTTTTGAGGCCCTGGACAATCTGGCCATTTGGACAATCACTGCTCCCAGTGCCCACTGTGTGTTGAGGTTAGCAAACTACCGTGTAGATGCTAGTGCAAAGGAGAAGAGTCAGATTAAAAGATGTTGTTGGTCCTTTTCTTATATAATCATCTTAGTTTTGTGATTTTGAAAAATAATTTTACAAAGTTGCCCATGGCCCCTAAAGAGAAAAATAGCAGCATGAAGAACAAAAACCATTGGAACATGGTTTCTCTACTACACAGACCACACCCATTCTCATGCCCCATCAGCTGGGCACATGTCCCTAGACCTGAGCTAGCTTGGCATTTCAATAACCCGTTAGACTTTAAGGATTTTTAGTGAGTTCTTTTTACTTTTGTCTGCCCCCCACTCACCCCCCACTTTAGTATTGGGGATTGAACCCAAGGGCGCTTAACCACTGAGCCACATCCCCAGCCCTTTTATTTTTTATTTTGAGACAGGTTCTTGCTAAGTTGTTTTGGGCCTCTCTAAGTTGCTAAAGTTGGCCTTGAACTTGCAATCCTCCTGCCTCAGCCTCCCAGGTCACAGGGATTATAAGGCGTGCGCCACTGTACCCAGCTAGTGAGTTCTCTTATTTATTTTTTTGTAGAACTACCTATGAAACTTGACCTAGTCTTGTTTTGGCTTTCTCACAATCTCTGGGTTTTTTGTTGTTGTTGTTGTTTGTTTGTTTGTTTGACTCATTGTTCAACTTCTAGCAATGGGCACAATCCTTGTACATTTGAATGAAGCTCATGCTGCAGAATGTAATGGAGAAACAGCAAACGCAGCAAAGCCCTGGGGCTTGGTGTTGACCTCTGGTGACATTCTCTGTAGTTGAAAGGTCAGCATTCCCCAGTCACTACCCAGCAAGATTTATATTTTCATAATGGTGAATTTGCCTTTTAGGGAAAAATGAAACACTTGTAAAATTGTCGTCTTGCAATCCTAAGGATTTGTGTTTTTATCCTAGGACTGAATTAAAAGGGAAATGCCTCTTTGACTTTTGCTTCTCTGCAGTCACTATTAAAGCCGCAGTGATGGGTGCTCTTCCCGGGTCTGCAGTGGTTCGCTTTGTCTACTAAGTGATTCACTTCCAAACCTCATTACAGGTATTCTTACTAAAGCGTTGCCATGCACACCACTAGAAGGTGTCTTGCTGTTCTCTCCATGAACACCTTGTATGAACCGTGCTTCATGGAGTGTTGTCTTTGTGCCTATCAGTTGCAATAGCTGTTGTCATTATCTGGCAGTCTTTTGGTTTTTTTCCCTCTAGAGAATCCTCTGACTATGTTTCAGTCTTTCATATTCTGAATATTATAATGCTGTGGCCATTTCTACAGAAAGGTTACTTGCAAGTGCGTGTCTTGACAATAACCTCTTGTGTTTGTGTGTTTACGGGGGTTCTAAGATCCCATAAGCGCTGGAAGCTTCCTCGGGTGTACCTGCACGTGACTGTGTCTGGGTCACCTGGGCGGAACCCTGCTCTGAGATGGGGTGGTTGAATGCTGAAGTTCCTGGGCTCCACTTGCTGTGCATGTACCACATCTGTACTTGGGGACGGGAGACCTTCTACGCCACTGCATTTCTCGTGGTTGTGCTGTTACTGGTATAAAGTCAAGTGCCTTCAATGCTCAAGGCTCAGAAATTTTTCTTAAACTGATTTCATGTCCTATGCAAGTGTTTTCTACAACCTGCATAACCAGTACTTTGTAAAACTTGTTTACGCTTCAACTGTACATAGTGTTTTTTAAAGAAATATATAGTATTTTTATTTAGGTACCTCCAAACTTGAAT
Source organism: Marmota marmota marmota (assembly GCF_001458135.2). Taxonomy (NCBI): domain Eukaryota; kingdom Metazoa; phylum Chordata; class Mammalia; order Rodentia; family Sciuridae; genus Marmota; species Marmota marmota. The sequence continues at coordinate 57,833,377 of NW_025999900.1, read as the reverse complement.
TCGTCTGTGTGAAACATTGTAAAACGATACATTTCTCTTTTGAGTACCATTGCAGTTGTACAGAGGTTTTCACTGGTTCTATTTTTCTACTGTTACTGATAAAGCATGTAACACTGACTTTATCCTACATATAGTTGGCATTTCAAATAAATGGCTTGTATAGAACCTGCTGCGTTGGATACAGTCTGTTTTAGCGGTGGGGCAGACATACATGCGTTACAGACAGGGTGGTTCCCCTCAAGGGTGGAATTGGGAGGGATTCTACAATGATCTTCTGTTTCTGGGATTTCAGCCGTGCAGAGACATTTGTTATTTTTATGGTTTTCTTGGAAATCTCACATTTTATTCTGAATCATCAAGTTCATTGTTATTATTTCACTGGGACATTTGTGAGGATTTCATGAACAGAAAGTTACTTGGGCAGGGGTCTCCAGAGGAAGTTTAACTTTAGCCTTCAACCATGTGCCCTGGGCATCTGGAACATGTGGTGGTCAGTCAGTAGTGAGACAAGACAGATCTGCTGTGCGGGGGCCTCCTAGCATGGAGACTTGGCTGAGATACTAAGCCACCTTTCTCTTTTAAACTCAGGCTCCTTAATATTTTTCAATTGAAATGGGAAATGGAGTTATGATCTGAAGTCTAGGGTTCTGGAAAAAAATGTAAACTGGAAAAGATTTCTAATTTCCATTTTTAAAAGTTGCTATAAACTAGCTCATTTTAAAATGTTTTAATGGTTTTATTGACAAGCACTACCCAAGCATTTCCACCCTTCATGCCTTGCTAGGCAGTTCTCTATATTTTGTTCCATTGTAGGGTTAACTGGAGTAGCATGGTAAAATCAGGTTTGTGTGGATGAGTTTCTTAGAAACCTGAAAAAGGACTGGGGATGTGGCTCAGTGTCAGAGTGCTTGCTGGGTTCAATGCCTAGCATCAAAAAAATAATAAAAAGTGAATTAACCTTCATTTCTGTACTTAGGATTATCCTGAGAAACAGGGATAATGGCGCTTCCCCACCCACCTGGGCCTCGCCTGTCCTCAGGACACAAGGAGATCCTTCTTGAGACCACAGTTCCCATGGTCAGGAGTGTATAGCAGCAGGCGAAACAGACAGGAGACTTTTTCAACTGGCTGGAAATGACTTTTGTCCTAAAAACAACCAACACAGCACAGGGTGGTATCACGGCTGAAGGAAAGAGTAGCTTGAAGTGGCCCAGGAATGGATGGACGGAGGGAGAAAGGCTACAGCCAGAGCCAAGCACTGATGTTCTTTTTCTTTAAACCTTTGATGAAGTAGGTATTGAAAGGGAAGTGACCACAACACTCGGAGCAACCAAGAGATCTTTATTGCAGCAGTGCAACAGAGGAGAAGAGAGAGAGAGTGCAAGAGAGAGACAGAAAGCAAGAGAGAGAGCAAGAGAGAGAGGGGCCCGGTAGGAGGGAGTTTTATAGCCCAAATCTAATGAGGTCTCTGGGTCTGCAAGCTGCCTTGTTGGCACAAGGGGGGTTACGTGTTCGGCCTTGAGCAGGGGGTTGAGTGTTCAGCCTTGAGCGGGGGCTTGGGCGTTTGGGCTTGAAGCAAATAGTTGATAAAGAACCAGACAGAGGGTTTGAGAGGCCAGGTCATCCTGCAGCTAACTTTGTTTGGCATGACCTGCAGACAGCTTACTCAGCCTGTCCTGCACCTAACAGGTATCATTACCATTAATACTCCATGAATCAAGTACTCTTGTGCCATTTTACAAAATAGAAAAACCAAAGCTCCAAAGCTCCCCACATACCATGTGAGACCGAGACAGAACTGAACAAGACAGTCACCATCCCACCCTTAGCATTTCAGGGTTTCTGGGAAGAAGAGACTTGGGAGAATTATGGAGAGAAGGCTGGGGTTTGACAGGCCCAGGGGCAGGCCGACTTTGGATGTGGCCATTCAGACCCAGACGAGCAGCAGCCAGGGTGGGGTGGGGGCTGGAGGGCTGAGCCCAGATAGACTTCAGGGCCCAGCTGGACTACGTGGTGGACCGGCTGAGGGGGTTTGGGGTTGGCCCTGATGCACCATGGCAGCTACGACAGGATTTTCAGCAGGGCATCGTCAATCAGATTTGCTTCTTCTAAGTGACTGGCCAAATTGAAGAGAAGCAGGAGTGGATTCAGGAAGCCCAGGAGCCAACCAGGGTGAAGCTGCAAATAGCCAACAAAGAGGGCCAACTTGGACCAGGCAGGGTGCCATGCCTCATGGCATGGTGACTGGGGAAGGGTGGAGGAGGCCATCTAGGGGAAGATGAACTGAACGTGAACTGCATCCACTTGGCAGCGATTGCTAGGTATCTGGCTATGGAATGGCAATTGGGTGTGAGCTGACGCCCAGAGGAGGGGGGCCACATACATGGGTGACAAGTAACCTTGGGAGTCCATACTGTGAGGACAGGGCTGTTGAAAGGAGGGCTTGGATGAACTTGGAAGAACTCCACCCTTCCCAGGTCCGCTAGAGGGAGGTGTGGCCCAGGCAGCCTGATGGCAGAAAGAACCAGCAGTGGTGGCCGGAAGGCAAGCAGGGACTATAAGCAAAAGGGACATGAGTGCATACATATGCTCCTGTGTGTGGATAAGAGGAAAGGGAGATATGACAATAAGTGTGTGTGTGTGTGTGTGTGTGTGTGTGTGAATAATCTTGCATTTTGGGCTGGGGACACTTTCAACTGTACTTTTTGTACTGGTTCAATTTTTTTGTGCTGAGGATGGAACCCAGGGTCAGGCTTGCTGAGCACATGCTGTACTACTGAACTAAACCCCCAGCCCCTGGTTTAGTTTTCAAATGATGTCTGTGTATTACCTTTACAAGTTAAATGTCAGAGACAAAGGATCAATTCCTCTCCTTCCCAGAAGTGAACTGTGGCTTCTGCTCAGAGGTTTGAAAGACCAGGCCCTGAAAGGCTTTGGTCAGCTCCACAGGCACAGGGAATGGGATGCTGAGAGTGGAGTGGTGGCGGGCTGGGCAGAGAAGCTGTGAGGCAGGCAGAGACTGGAATAGGAGGAAGAGCAGATGGCCTGTGTAGACCAGCAGCTTAGAGTGGAGAGGAGGAACCTTTGACAGCAGTCATGGGAAGCTGGGTGGTATCATTAGGCCCCACCCCACACCTGCTGGTCCCCACAGGCCTGTCGTGGAGGACTACCACACACTAGGGCTTTCCCTACCAGAAGACTCCTGAGGTCAGCTCAGCCTCATCTGCTCTCAGGGACTCTCTTTAGTTCCCACCTGAAGCCACTTTGTGAGTTGAGAAATCATTCAGCAACAGCTTCCAGTTTGTTTTAGAAGCCTCTGGAGGACATTTGTCAAGTCCAGTCATAGTTTCCAAAATCTACCATCCCCTACCCACAAAAGCAAAGAATTGAGATGGTTGGTCCTTTGTAGGGTTTGGGCCCCTCCCTGTCTTTTTTTCTTATAATATACTTTTAGTTGTAGATGGACACAATATCTTTATTTCATTTTTATGTGGTGCTGAGGATTGAACCCAGTGCCTCACACGTACGAGGCAGGTGCTCCACCTCTGAGCCCCAGCCCCAGCCCCACTGTCCATTTCTATCACGCTGCCCAGATGGCCAGTAACATGCAGGGCCAGTGGTCACTCTTGCAGGCCCTGTTAAAGCCCCCAAGGTCCTCCCAGCACCTTCCCTCCTGGTCTCGCTTCTTTGTGTTGCTGGGTTCACGGGGTGTGCAGGAAGGATGGGAATGAGCTGCATGTTCTGCCCTCCCTGTCAAGTCTAGCCTTGCTCCAAAGAGGGCTTTATATATGACACTGATGATGTCATTGGGCTTTTTCATGGGGCTCAACTCTCTTGCCTTCAGCTCTTGGACCCCCTAACAGGGGCCTTTGTCAGAACCTCTTGCCCATGGACTCCTGTTTGTGTACCAGTTCCTCAAATGCCAGCCCCATGCCTTCCCGCTGCCTGAGGAGTAAGGGATCTGTCCTTTTGTGAGGCCTGGCTGGTGGTCTGAGCCCCATCTTGGAAAGCTTCAGATCTGGGGCCATCGTGACATCTCTAAGGGGAAGCTACATCCACAAAGTCCGGTGTCCAAGTGTGCCTGCGACCACTGCTGGACTGTGGCAGGGCCTGGCAAGACACAACAGAGGCCAGGAAACTTCTAGGAGGAAGGACCTATCGGGAGAGGACCATCAGGGCGCCCAGAGGGTGCTGCCTTTACTACTAGGGGCCACAGCACTGGGGCAAGGATCCCAACCCTCAGCTCTCTCAGACCTAAGATGGAGATGACATAGTTCTCTCGCTGGGCGCTGATTCCGGACTTCATGTCTTGGTCACCCTGAGCTACAGGTCTTATTCCAGTTCTCGGGAAGAAGGGCCTCACAGGGCTGCTGTAGGCTCTGTGGCACCTGTTGACATTTGTGCTTTCCTCCTGGCATCCCTCATCTTCAACCCAGGCACCCACAGAGAGCCTCCCCTTCTGGAATCTTCTACTGGATACACCATAAATGCCTCCCCACCCTCCATGACTGAGCTAAAAGCAAATGTTCTTCCCCTTCCTCTGTGTTCTGGCAGATGTACCCAAATTGCTGACGGTGGCTTGGGTAGTCCAGGTGACCCTGAGAGGACTGAGTGGCCCATGTCACCGCCCCTGGGTTGACTGGGGCTGAGGGCTCTGCTGCGTGCTGTCGGCTGACTCCTCGCCACTGCTCCTGCCCTGCCTGGCCTCCCTGCTCCAGCTCAGTGCTCCCTAACTCAAAGGAGGTAAGCTTCAGGCACAGACTGCCCCCAACTTTTGGGCCTCAGACCAATGTAATGTCGCCTACATCTCCTGCCTGCTTCTGCTCACCCCACCTCTGTCCACCCTCTGACAGCTGTCACTCTTAGGAATCTCACTAGGCCACATGGGTCTCAAACCAGCTCCTAGACCAACACCCTCCCCTGTCCCTCCCTCCCCATCCCCCCACACACTGCTGCCCACAGCTGTCTAAGCATCCCGTTGTCCCCATCCCCACTCCCCACCTCTGCTCACCACACACACCTAGCTCTGGCCAAGGTCACCAGCTAATGACCTTCATGTTGTTGAACTCAGTGGACATAGTTCGCAGACCCCCGCCCACCCTCGTTTTCCTCCCCCAGGCCCCCTGCCTCTCCATGCTGCACCCGCCCTGGCTCCTGTGTTAGATCAGGAAGGAGCCAAGACGAGGCACAGATTGTGAGCTCAGGCCAGAACCAGGTGCCCAAAGATGGCGTAGCTCTGGGAGTGGGCAGCAGGTGTGTCCTGGAGTCCTGGCGCTCGGGATCAGGAGTCCACTAACTTCAGGGAAAGCCACCTTCTCCACAGTCAGCTTTTTCAGAAATAAAATGGCGGAGGATCTTTCTGCCTTACATTTTGTCTCATTTCTAAGTTGGTTTAGAATTTATTTAATCTCAACAGACCCTTTTCCTGGCACTCGACTTGGGCCCTGACTCCATGACGCCTGTGGCCCTGCAGCACCAGACCCCGGGTCCCCTCCTCTCCCTCAGGAGCTCCTAGATCTCTTTCTTCCTTGTTGGTGTTGCTTCCCTGGCATCTACCTGAGCCCTTTTCTCCTCCCTTTTCATGTCCCCAAGGCCCATTGACCATGGGTGCTGCTAATACCTCCACCCAACCCCTGCTGTCAGGTGCCCAGCAAGTGTCCCACCAGCCCAGCGCAACCTGGCTCCTCGTCCACCTGTCCTGCACCACAGCAGAGCCGAGGCTCCTCCCAGGGCTCTTCCAGTCACGTGCTGTCTGTGCCAGGGAGGCAGAGGTTGCTGTGCCCAGTTTCCTGCCAAGACTCCTGAGTAGCTGCACACTGGTTACCACAGACTTTGGCGGGTTCTTTGTCCCTGTCTTAGACACTATGTCCTCCAGGCGGTCAGCAGCCCCCAGTGAGTTGCGTGGGGCCTCTGGCATGACCTCCAGTCCCCCAGGTGCCCCGCTTGGCCTCTGTCTTCCTCTTGAACTGTCCTTACAGGCCTTCGCCTTCCTTGAGACTGAGATGTGGTTATAGGACCCATGATCCCACGGGAGAGGACACACGCAGGAGGCCAGGTGAAGGTGACCGGGTGTGATCTAAGTCTTGTCCAGCTCTGAGTCACCAAACCTCAGACACTGACAGAAACTGCACCCCCTACCCAGGACAGGCAGGGATGGTAAAGGGACACTGTTGCTCGAGGTGCCCATACATTCATTTTGAAATACTTATGGTGTGTGCCTCCTGCACCGTGGAGAACATGGGACAATCAGAGCCACTCCTGCTTGCAGGCTGCTTGGTGCAGAGTGTTGGCGTTTTCAAAATTCTTCCACCCTGATTATCCACCCACTCAGCAGCCTCTACAAAAACCCCTCACCAAACAGACTGCATCTCAGAGACCCGGGCTCTGCCTCCACCTTGCTTAGTTACCTTGAGCTCGTCTCTGCTCTCGGGGCCTCAGTTTCCTCACCTGTCAAATGATGATAACACTAAACGGGCACCCACTCTGGGCCAGGCACTAATCCCCACCATGACCAGGGATGGCAGAAACATTATTGTTCCTCAGGAAACTGAGGCACAGAGACCAGCAGAGCCAGTGAGAATGGGAGCAGGTCTACCCAGCCTCTACACTGCACCCTATCCTTGTCAGAGTTGAGGTGAGGGCCAGGGAGTCAGTGGTCCTACCACGTAGAAAGGACTTCCACTCACTCTGTCTCCCCGCTCAGCTGCCAGCCCTGCCCTTGCTGGTGGAAGATCGCAGCAGAGCCTGGGCCTGCGCTGTGAGCACCAGGATCTGCCGGGAGCCTGGGGCTTCCACTTGCCAATGGGCCGTGACCTTGGGGTGAGATGGCCCCTTCCCTTCTTCTCCCCCATCTGAGTGCACATGTATCACCAGCCACCACCTCATCTTGCTTCCACCTGCCTCACGGCCACTGTCCCCTCGTCCTCTGTTCTGTGTGATACTCCTGAGGTGCAAAGGTAAGCGTGACCTTCTCCTTCTAGGTCACCTTCCACACCCAGAGTCACTCAGGGGGAAGATGTGCTGGTCATGCCTCTGGGAAGGTTTAGAAAAGCCTATGATGCTGGAAGAGTCCAATTCTGTCCTTGAATTAATTTACCAAAATGAACTCCCTCTTTCCCCAGGGCAGCGATGGTACCCTGTGACCTAGGTGAAAGGTGTCAGTCTCCTCCTAAGGCTGCCAGGTGCCCACCTCCAGGAAGTCAGACTGGTGGAGGAGAGCTAGCGCCTGGGGTCAGGTGCACTGCTTTTCACCAGGTGACACTGACTAGCTAGGGCACCCCAGCCTTGCTGAGCCTCAATGTCCACACTTGCAAAGTAAGGCTGGACGGTCATCTTCCTAGGGTCATTTGTGAGCATCCGTGAGGTAATGCAGGAGCTCCCAGCCACGGGTGCTTGGCAAGCTGTGGGTACATGAGAGAGCGCTCCTGTCAGTGTACTTGACAAGCCGTGGGGCACCTGTCACATCACGGGCTGGCAGTGGCAGTGGCACTGCCAGCTTTATGAGTGGGGAAGCCTGGCTTTACAGTCCCAAGCAAATGAACCCTCCAATGTGTCATCCCCAACTGGGCGAAGTGCTGCTCCACAGTGGAATAGGGACCTGAGCATCAGCCACCTCTGTGTCAGTCATCTCCATTTTGAGTTAAGTGGTCACCGAGGGCAGGAAAGCCTCAATCTGCAGCATTTGACCTTCAAAGAGACCAAGGAGGGAAGCCAGGAAATGGAATCAGTGATTTGTGACTCTGGCTTTTGTGAAGAAACCTTGTGGAGGTGACGCCATCATTCCGCAGTGGGTCCTGTTGCCCGTTTGCTCTGCTCTGTCCCAAGTCTGCTCACTGGGGTGACGTTTCCCTGAGGTGGGTCCTGTGATGGTCACTCCAACACTGTGTACCTCAGCTGGCCTCTGACACTGGGAACCAACTGGTTGCACTTGGGGCAAAAAAGGCCATAAGAATATGTAGCGCCCAGGCCACTGTGATCCCAGCCTCAGGGTGCCCAGGACTCTCCCCACCCAGGGGGCCTCTCTTATTCCATAAACAGTATTTGCTGTGGAAAGAGACCAGATAAATGGGTTGGTTGTAGACCTTTTCAGTTTGGCTCATGTACTGCTGGTCAGCTGGGTTTAGGAGCCCTGAGGCCTAAGGCAACATCCTAGGGAGCTCAGGATGCTGGTCTGGGAGGGAGGGAAACAGTAGCGAGAGTAGGAGAAGCCCAGGTGGGGCCTCAAGTGGACAGTCAGGCACGCAGCCACCCGGGGGCTAACGAGCCCTGTGAACAGCATCTCTCACCAAAGCAGAAGCACTTAGAGAAGGCCGGAGCCAAGAAGTGGCTGGAAAGCTTCTGGCCTTTGTCCTAGGAAACATCAAGGATTGGGAGAATTGGATGAGTGCTCTATGAGATATGAGAATGGTGTCTACAGAGTCCAAAAGCAGAAGCTAGGAACTGTACTAGTATTCCTTACTAGCACACAAGCTTCAGGTGAGGTTTGACCCAGCACTCAATGCCCATATCACTAGACCTGTTTCTTTCTCTTCACCTTCCAGGATGTTGATTCCTTGAGATTGGTTTCTCTAGTGATCACACATGCCTGTGGCTGGAAGAGGGACATGGTTAGTGTCCCTCAATCACATAAAGTAGAGGGCCAGAGGGCTAGCCAAAACTTGAGGCACTGTCAATAAGGGCATGGAGGCATGGAATTTGTGTCCAAGCCTAGGGTAGGGCTCCTGGAAGCCTCATCTTGCAGAGGAGGACTCTGGTTTCCAGGGATGAGGCTGGAGAAAAACCTGTGATCTCTTCCAACCTGGGGACCATATCCATGGAAGTACGGAGCACCCCATTATCTCAAGCCCATTTCTAGTCACAGAATTCCTAGGTTGGGAGGGGCAGGAGTGAGGTACCATTAGGGATCAGTGCTGGAGGTCCCCCCCAGACCACTAGATGACCTCCATGGCAGGGAGGCAGCCTCCCTGGCTTCCAGATCTGCTGGTGTGGTTTCCATCCTTCCCAGGTGACACCACTCTTCAGTGGGGGAATGGATCAGGCTACCTCTGGTCCCAGAGTCACTGGACTTACTCCTTCAGTTTTTTTCTGCTCTACTAGGGTTCTTTAAGGGAGCAAGGGCTGGGTTCTCTAGCATGGATGATTATATAATCCAAGAACTGAGCAGCGTCAGGGCTGCAGAGAACACTCCTCTCACCTCAGTTTAACTTGCCATGGGTGACAACCACACTTGCAGAACTTGTAAGGAAGCAAGAGTCGGGGGAGGCCAAAGATGGGCTTTCTTTTCTTTCTTATTTTTTAGTTATAGATGGACACAATATATTTCATTTTTATGTGGTGCTGAGGATTGAACCCAGTGTCTCACGCATGCTAGGCAAACACTCTACCTCTGAGCCACAACCTCAGCCCAATGCGCTTTCTTTTCTTTTCTTTTCTTGCCCTGAACTCTGGAGCTCTGATGATCCTCCAGCCTCAGCCTCCCAAGTACTGGGTCTACAGGGGTGTGCAGCCGCACCCAACCATATTTACTTGTGAAATAATGGCAACCATGTAGGTGACTTCACCTCTTCCACAGGCTGTGAACCCCTGGCTCTCATTCTGCCACAGCAGGGCCTGCACACACTGCCCTCCGCCAGAACCCAGCCCACTGCTTTGCTCTGTTGTTCTAGACCCTTCCCAGCAGGTGCTGGAAAGCCAAAGGGTGAACGATCTCTCTACAGAGCTCAAATCAGATCCATTGCTATAGAATAGCACTAAAGTGATAAGCAACCTCACCTTCTGAACCGGCCCCTTGCTTTGAGAGCAGGAGCCCAGGACAGGAAGACTGCTGGAATGTAACCACACTTATTTTCTTATAACCTGCAGAGAGAGGCTTGTAGATTTAAACATGACTAAAAACATTCTGAAAAGCAACTATTTTGAATTGGTTTTATTTAAATTTTACAGAAACCTGATTGAAGTTAAGTATGTAATCATAAGTCCAATAACAATTTCTACAAAAATGCACATACAAGGCCAGAATTCCTTAAAAGCAACTAATACCATATTTTTTGTTTTGCATAAAACATGCATTAATATCAACTGCCACATGTTGGCCAAAATCAGTCTCTACAATTAGAGACGGTCCAATACAGTCAATAAGAAAACTAGTTGTGAACAGGTAAAAAAAGAGGTTCTCTGGTTAATAAAAGAAGGAGCAGTACCTTTCATAAAACAAGCCCTTCAGCACTGGGTGGTTTGTACTATTGTGCTGCACAGTGACACATCACCTCTGAGACTCAGTCCTGAACTGTCATAGGAATAAGGAGCTTCTGGTGGTTAAGTCAGACATTCAGGAAGATATAAACTTTCAGAATATGATACTTAGTGCAATTTTGCAGAAGGGGTTCAAAACATCCTCAGACTTGAAACACTTGTCTGCAGACACCTTGAGTTTTTACTGAGCCCTCCTCAAAAGGCCACTCAGGGCAAACGTCTGCTGTCATAGAACCTTCGGCTCCACACACTGGTCTTCATGAGGATCTGTAGTTAGGAGGCTCAATGCCAAAGAACATGAGTTGTACCATTTCTCTGAGACCTTCATGTCTGTGGGCCTCGTTCACATTTCCAGGGATTGGTGGTTACTCCTGCATAAAACCACTGGGCACAAAGGGAATACTAACACACAAGTGTGGCCCCAAAGTCTAAGACACCTGCTAAGATACCTCAAAGTGTGTCATCTATTGTCAGGAAAAACTGTTCCTCCGGAGGGGGCAACTGAGGGCTCTATATTTATCAAAAGGTGTTTTCCGTATGGACTGAGGGCTATAAAGAAAGTTCTTACCAACTGAAAGGCCTTTCCCTCAAACACAGGGTTTTATACAACATTCTAAAGGAACTTCAAAAGAAGATCCCACAGTCAAGGGAAAGTGGCTGTTGATGTTATGCTTCAATACACAAACTCAGCACTCGTGTAGCCTAGGGCATTTTTGGAGTCTTCCACAGTCTGTCTCTTCCAAAACAGGGCAGTCACCACCCTGCTCACTGCAAGTCAGCCAATATCTTGTCTTCAGCACAGATTCAAGGGGAAAAATAACTTATTAGAGTTCTAATAATATTTTAATAACAGAACAATATCAAAATAGGTCCATTTTAATATATGCTTATGAATATCCCTGATAATATAAGGAAATCCAGAGGACTTTGTAAACCACCAAGATTTCACAGGGGTGATACCCGGTCATTTTCTAGGCAGCAAAAAGGGACCAGTGTACTGGTGACTTTCCCCATGAAGCCCTGTGAGCACTACAGCACTGAAATTCTAATATTTAAGTGCCAGTAGAATTGTGAAGGAAAATTTCACTTTATTAGTAAAATTAGTAACAAAGGTTTGCTTCCTCAACCCTGCCCTCACTTCATCTCCCTGCCTGAGACAGACATCCAAGCCAAAAGTTACCATCAGTCCTGGCAGCTCTGGAGGCTGGGCCCAGAGTAAACAAGTCCCAAGATCTTTTCGAGCCATGACCCAACCTCAGAAAACAGGGAGGTGGGGGAAAAGGCAGACCACACTTGAGGAAGCTTTGACCCAAGGCACCACGATCATGGGGTGAGGGACCTAGAGAGGTTCTGCTGACAGCAAGAGAACCTTCCATGCTGCCTGCAGAGGAGGTCCCAGAAGGCAACAACTCTGCAGCCAAGTGCACACAACTCAGGAGTGAAAGAACAAATCATTTAAAAACAAACCAATTGCTTCCTCAAAACCAAATCAAACTTCTTAAAACTTATAAGCAGAAAACCCTGGGTATCCTGGGGCAAGAGAGCTGAAGTCTGTGGAATGAGCTGTATTTAGCTAAGTCATAAAGAAGGCTGCTGCCTGTGAAGTCAGCATAACCCTTGTGGCTACCGTAGTCAAGGAGGAAGGGAGCCTGAGGCGCAGGAGGCCTCTCCACAGAGGAGGATGGAAAGGGGACCAAGTATGAAGTAGGCCTCATTTATTCCTGGAGCAGTAAGTGGCATTTTCATTGGCCTGAATGAGAAAGCTCTGACTCCACTCTAGCTGCAATAATACTGCATTCCTTCCACTCTTCTTCTCTTTTTTGACTGAAATTCTTCAAAGAACTGCTGAATGTCCTCTCTCTTAACAACCTGTTAATGAAAAGTGAGGATTAAGAAAGAGGATTAAGAAATCACAGAACAGCAATAAAAGGTTATAACATTCACAAACAAGTGAAACATTGATAAGAATCACAAGCCAGGTACAGTGGTGCATGTCTATAATCCCAGCAACTCAGGAGATTGAAGCAGAATGATCACAAGTTGGAGGCCAGCCTCAGCAACTTGGAAAGAGCCCCTCTCAAAATAAAAAATAAAAGGGCTAGGGATGTAGCTAAGCGGTAAAGTTCCCCTGGGTTCAATCCCCAGTACCAAAAGAAGAAAATTGCAGATACTCCTTGATTCATGATGGGGTTACATATGCATAAACCCATTGTAAGTTGAAAGTATCCTAAGATAAAAATGCAATTAATACATTAATGCTAAGTTGAGCCACTGTAAATCAGGATCTCTACATTGAATGTGTAATTAGCTATACCAGCTACATTCTGTAGAAGAGTTCAACAAGGCCCCCCAGGCTGAGCTACTCAGGTCACACAGGGCACACACCAGAAGGGTTCAAAGTTTAGCTTCCACCACCTGCCTCAGCTTCCCTGTATAAGATGAGAAAGAAACAGCACCTACCTAAGAAGGTCATCTGAAGGTCAAATAAACTATGATGCCTATAAAACCGGCCCAGCAGATAGTAAGTGCTATCAGAGATTAGCTATAAAGAAGTGGCAGAGCCAGCATCCAAACTAGGACCACAGCATACTCTCACCACCAAAGCTGTCCTTTAGAAATGACCTTCAGGGGCTAGGGTTGTGGCTCAGTGGCAGAGCGCTTGCCTAGCATGTGTGAGGCACTGGGCTTGATTCTCAGCACCACATACAAATAAATGAACAAAATAAAGGTTCATCAACATCTAAAAATTAAAAAGAAAAAAGAAAAAAGAAATATCCTTCAGCTCTGCAAATCACCCACAGAAAACAAAACTTGAGATCTGTGCTTTCTTTTTACCAATAGTGGAGAATATTTTAACAAAGAAAAAAACAAAACCCACACACACCAAAAAAACACTTTTCCCTATCAAGAATCTCAAATTAAAGATGTTTTGCTATATAAACAGAAAAATTATTGGGGTTTAAAAAAAGTTCAACAAACTAGAAGCACTACTTTTTGTAAATCCATTTTATGCAATAAAAATAAAAACTTTATCTCCTTAGTAGGAGATTTAGAGCATTATATAAAGATGCTTATAAAAGAAGCACTAAATAAATAAAAAAGCAAACTGGGACAACCCAGAGGTTCCTGCTCATCCCAAGAGGGAGTCTAGGCCAGATGATATGATGGAAAGCTGTCTAGGGATCCCCATGAGACAAGTTTGTTCATTTATTTTTAATTACATTATTAGTGGGAAAGAAGGATGGTGAGGCAGGAAGAGCAAAGAAAAAAAGAAAATGTGAACAAAAGCAAACAACAGGGGAAAGAGAAAGAAGAAGCAGGAGGGGTGTCAATCATACAAAATGTAAACCTTCTTCTGTTCCCAGGGACAAGTTTGGCTGATCTGACTGAATGGAAATGCTGGCTTACAACTTTCTTGGGGTAGAATACTTATTAGTCCTTTAAATGAAAGACCTTTGTCAGTACTTGGCTACACACCAGTACTTGATACACCAGATTCATAAGCACAAAAAGAAAACTGCTGACCCCTAAGAAATTGAGGGTTTAGAAAGCCAAACAGCCTGAGGTAAGTATAGCTCAAGGCTCTAATGGACTGAGCTAAATGGCTTGGGAAACTATATTTAAAAATGCTAGTAATAAATATAATACTTGGAAGTTTCAAAATGAAGGAACTGTGGGTCATAAACATTAAACAGCGGAAAGAAGTAGCTCCGGTCTGCATACCATGGCAGGAGACCACAAAGCATCCCATTAGAGGGTGCAGTGTTTGGATTCTAGATGTCCTAAAATGGTCACAGCCAACAGAGTAGAAATGCTAACAAAGAAATACTGGGGTCTAACAGTAAATCATTTTACTGCTTTGTCTCAGAAAATCTGTAGTTCTAAGTGTTAAGTTTTACAGTCAGATACAAACATTAAATAAAACTCCACCATCATCAGAGAACATCTAGATCATACTAACATCATTTCCTGTGGTTGAAGACAACCATAGCAGTAAAGTAATGACAACCTGAGACTTTCCCCATTCTTTGGTAAAGATATAGTTAGTAATGTCGAGAAATAATTGAAAAATCACATTTTTCTGTCTTCTAAAGTCATCACATCAGATTTAAAAAACTGAATAAAATGTTTTCAAATGTGAATGGGCAAAGATCACGTATCTCATTGTGATTCAGATCTGATAAAGTGCAGAGGTTACACAAGTGAGGTAGAGCCTCCACTGGAGTCATGAACAGTCTTAGTTATAGCAGGAAAGAAGCTGAAGTCACAACAACCAGAGGAGAGACTATGCAATAGAGAAAACATAGAGTCCAAGAACTGTTCAGAAGTAAGCAACATTCATCAGACCCATGTCCCTGGCTACAGCAGAGCCACAGCTTAACTGTAGAGAAGGACAACCTTCCAGAGAAAATTTAAATTTTGTTTTGCATTTGTCTGTGGAAGATAGGTGTCCGTCAGAAATGTATGAATAGTAGAGGACTGTAAAGTATTTGTAAGAAATTTTCTTCTCCAGTGGTAGAGTTCTACTCTAAACTATGGGTCTAGTTTTACTTTTTTGTGCTCAATCATTTTTCCCTCCCACGGACATGCGCTTCAGATAGGATCAGCAGTCAGTATCCCCTGATTCCTCCAGTGGCCTTCTCCTCTGCTACTGCTACTTTCTCCAGACTCTGTGGGAAGGTTCCTGCCTCTCATTCCTTCAGCCATTAGGGGTTGGTAAGGACTCCAACAGGTCCCTTGGTATCTTGTTGCCCTTTACTGATTCCCCTTAAAGTCTGCCAACATCCCATAGTTTCTGCATTAAATTTTCAAGTACTCCATTTTTACTCCTCATTTTTTATCATAAAAAGGAAATAAATAGTGTAAAATATACACAATTATGATTAAAATTCCTTAAACTCAACATACCGTGCCTTCATCAGCAAATCTCTTCAGGTAATCTTTCAGTTCGGTCTTCAAGTCATTGTATTCTAAACCAAAACCACAAAAACATTTGAAATTTAGATAATTAGAAATTAGATAATTAAAAATTTATTTCCTTTTTAGCTGACCTCTTTTTTTTTTTTTAACCTTTATTTTATTTATTTATTTATTTATTTTTTATGTGGTGCTGAGGATCAAACCCAGTGCCTCAGATGTGCTAGGCAGGCACTCTACTGCTGAGCTATAACCCCAGCCCAAACTACTTATTTTAAAAGAAAACATTTATTTGTCACTGATGGTTGAGTATGTTAATAGTTTAAACCAAACTTTGAAATCTGCATATAAACTTACTCTGAATTTCATTCTCAATATCATCATTCTTTTTTTTTTTTTTTAAGAGAGAAAGAGAGAGAGAGAGAGAGAATTTTTTAATATTTATTTTTTAGATTTCGGCGGACATAACATCTTTTTGTATGTGGTGCTGAGGATCGAACCCAGCGCCGCATGCATGCCAGGCGAGCACGCTACTGCTTGAGACACATCCGCAGCCCTCAATATCATCATTCTGATATCTGGGATACTTTAACAACTACCACCAAACTCAAAAAAACCCATAAACAAAAACAAGAATAAAATAAATATCCACACTACCATAAAGGTCAGTTAAGATTTTTTTTGGGGGGGGGGGGCGGGGG
>NW_025999900.1:57790687-57817487 GCF_001458135.2 Marmota marmota marmota | reverse complement strand
TTTTTTTTTCTTTCTTTCTTTGAGACAGAGTTTCACTAAGTTGCTGATGCTGGCTTTGAACTCATGATCCTCCTGACTCAGTCTTCTGGGCTGCTGGGATTAAAGGTGTACCACTGCTCCTGGCCAGTTAAGAATTTTTTAAAAAAGGATTTCCTATTTCTCTGAAATTCTAGTACTTGAAATAACTCTGGACTCATCAAACATTAAATTTTAAAACCCTGGGCTGGGGTTGTGGCTCAATGGTAGAGTGCTTGCCTAGCATGCATGAGGCACTGAGTTCAATTCTCAGCACCACGTATAAACAAATAAATAAATAAAAATTAATCAATAACTAATAAAAATTAAAAAAAAATTAAAATCCATTCACCAATTTAATAACAGTTTTTATTACATGCCAAGCACAAGGGCCACAAAAATCTTTTAAATACAGCCACCATCATTGAAAACTTTTTTAGTCTAATAAAGGCAAAAGGAACTAATCAGTTACAAATAAAAGAAAGAAGTAATCAATGCTATAAAAGGGACCCAAAGGTGGGGCTGGAGTCGTGGCTCAGTGGTAGAGCACTTGCTGAGCATGTGTGAGGCACTGGGTTTGATCCCAGCACCACATTAAAAAAATTAAACAAAATAAAGGTATTGTGTCCATCTATAACTAAAAAGATATTTGAAAAAAACGGGGGTGGGGACACAAAGATGGTGGCATCCAACTGGAAACTGGCTGGGACAGAAACAAGGAAGTAAGTTGGGCATACGAGGAAGAGGCCAGTGGGAGGGGGAGACGTAAAAGCCTACAATTAAGGATTCAGAAACATTTTTCCTTCTAGTGGTTTCCTATGAACCTCTGAAGGAACCTCAAGAACTGACAAAAAAAGATGACATACTTTGCTTTAAAAAAAAAAAAAATGACATAATGCTCAATGAAAATTATTTCAATTGGTGGAAAATTTTTCTATTCTGTATTCATACATCTACTCTTAATCAAAACAGTACACGTAGTAGTTTCTCAAACATGTAATTACTCTAATATGAAGCTCTGAATCCGTGGTCAGAGCAGTTGAATACTCAGCAATATTAAAATGAAGAAATTATAGTTAAGGCCTACTACACAACACAAAATTTTAATTTTCTTAGCTTTAAATTAGAAATATAATGGTTATCCTCTTTACACTTTTTTAAAAAATGTTTCTGTAGTTGTAGATGGACAGCATACCTTTATTTTATTTCCTTATTTTTGTATTTGGAGCTAAGAATTGAACCCAGTGCCTCACTCATGCTAGATAAGTCCTCTGCCACTGAGCCCCAGCCCCTATATATATATATATATTTTTTAACATCATGAAAAAAAAAACAAACAACTTTTGAACTTTATAAATTTTATACATATAAACAGTATTTACCACAAATGAGTTCCACTTGTTGGACTCTGTTCATGCTGTTAAGGGTATCCATTAAAGGGTCCCTCCTATCAGTTGCCTGGTCAATCTTGCCTTTGTTTTCATAGGCCAAAACTGTGTCATATTCATCTGTCAGGAACAGGACATCTAGATCTCCATACATTTTCTTTAAAAAATAAAACCAGTTCTCCCATTAAAACTGTGTGTCATTTTCAGAAAGTCAATTTCATGAGAATTACTAAAAATGTATTTATTATTTTTAAATTAATGCCTAGAAAAATCTGAACCGCCCCCGCTCTCTTTTTGGTACCAGGAATTGAACCCAGGGGTCCTTAAAATTAAGCCACATCCCCAGCCCTTTTTTATATTTTACTGAGAGACAGGTCTCACTGAGTGGCGTAGGGCCTCGCTAAATTGCTGAGGCTGGCTTTGAATTTACAATCTTCCTGCTTCAGCCTCCTGAGCTGCTGAGATTATAGGTGTGCACCACTGTACCTGGCAAATCTTAACACAGAGCTGCTTAAAGGATTTAAACTTTTTGCCTAAATCTTTTTCAGAAATCTCTCCACTTCCCAGGGGATGTTGTATATCATCTACGAAATTTTTATGTAGAAATTCCTGATTTATTACAACTTTCAAGCAATTTATGTTTCCAAGCAACTTTATTATATAAAAAAAGACATTAGCTATTTTCCACTAAAATTGAGGTAAGTAAATAAAAAGTACTGCATAATTATTATTTTTCCTACAAGGATTCAGACAAGTATGATTTACTTAACAGAAATAAAAACTGAAAGTCTTCTATATTCCTACAATTCCATAAAAACATATTTCAGCACACAAAACATATAAACATTAAATTTAATCAAATACTCACCATACAGTCTTGACAGGTGCACAACTTGCTACGCCAGTTCAAAGGCCAATAGGTGGCAGCATCTCTCTTTATAAACTGCTTAGCTTTAAGCTCCTGAAGTTTGCAGCCAGATTGTGATTCTGAGTTGAGGCTTTGATTCTTAACCACTGTCTAAAATAAAATTGAGTTTTGAAGTATTTATCATAGTTTTCATAGTTTCTATTTTTGTAGAAGGATTTCTTTAGGCAAAGAAATCCAAAGCTATAGAGCTTACAGAATTAATGTTGTCTAAATTTTATTTTTTATGGCTTGTACTTCATACATTACCTGGAGATCACATTCAGAAGTAGAGCTGGTACATGGTTCATTTTTCTGCTCTGCCTTAGGATCTTTGACAGCATCCTTTCCAGGTTCTGGAACCTCCTCTTTGAGGGTACTATCTTGGTGATCTCCATTTCCAGGTTTGATAACTTCCTGATCACCTACTCGATCAACATTTAGCATTAAACCATCATCCTCAGCAGATATTTTACTTACTGTGGATTCAATGAGAAAAATTAATAAATAAAAACCATATACACCCCACAGACCTATCAGACAATGGAAGTCACTGAATCTGATTTAAAAATATTTTAGAATCTGGAAAAGAAGAACATTCAATCTTAGTCTCTGGAATAGCAAGAAAGGAAACACCAAACTTCTTTAGATTACACTTACCTAATCCAAATAATTTAAGCACTCAATGTGCAAAGAAGAAAAGAATATGCTAAAAATGTTAAAGAGAGATGGGACAATTCAAGAAATGAAGCAGTGTGGGGGGGGGGGGGCTGGGGCATAGCTCAATGGTACAACACTTGCCTAGCATGTGTGAGGCACTCGGTTCAATTATCAGTACCACATATAAATAAAATAAAGACCCATTGACAACTAAAAAAAAAAAAAATCACAAAAAAAAGAGAAAGAAATGAAGGAGTAAAAAGAGATTTAACTGCAAATACAAATAGAAGAAGGGTAGTTTTAGTAAAAACATCAGTTTTTCTCTAATGTGAGGAGGAAATAAAAAGAACAGGTATAAAGCAGAAATACTATGCAGGAGAGAAGAGAAATGGTGAGGAACTCATGAGGATGATGGCATTTCAATATAAAAGCAGATGAAGTCATAAAGAAATGGAGAGAGAAGGGGAAAATTAAGAAAACCTCATGAATGAGAAATACAGAGAGGGCCCCTGTCTGAGGAATGTGAGAGACATATTCGGAAAGGGCATAAAAGAAAGAGGGAGCATGAAGTTTAAGAACTTAGAGGCAAATCAAAAACATAGGATGAGATTTTAGATGTAGCTATGCTGCTTGTGGATTGTATGGTAAAATAGTCCTCAAAGGTGAGAAGGGCAAGAAATTAAGAGGCTGGAGCAGCAAACACTATGAAGAATTGCCATCTTAAAGAAAAAGGGGTGGGGATGTGCTTTGGTGATGGAGCACTTGCCTAGCATGCACAAGGCTGTGGGTTTAATCCCCAGCTCCACATAAATAAATAAAGTTCATTATCAATAAGATATTTAACACCCTAACACCATTCACTGCTGATGTGACTCGATATCTTAGTCTATAACAAAAGTACTAGATAACAAACTGTATTATCATCTGCTTTGGTCTGAATGTTCATCTTTCCAAAATCCGCATGTTAAAATCTAATCTCTAATGCAATATTAAGAGGCAGAAGCCAGGCATGGTGGCACATGCCTGTAATCCCAGTAACTTGGGAGGGTAAAGCAGAAGGATCACTAGTTTGAGGCTAGCCTCAGCATTTTATTGCGATTCTGTCCAAAAATTAAAAATAAAAAATTTAAAAAGAGGCAAAGCCTTCATAAGACAATTATGTCAGGAGGTATGGAGTTGGCACCCTTAAAAAGATGCCTAAGATATTCTGGTTTTTCTTCAATCATATACATCTTTTACTGTGTGCCTTTCCCACTATGCGAGGAAATAAGCACACACCAAACACCAAATCTCTGGCACTTTGATCTTGACTCACCTGTATCCAGAACTGTGAGCAATAAATTTCTATTGCTGATAAGTTACCTAGTCTACTGTATTTGTTATAATATCCCAAAAGGACTAAGACATCACCCCTACCCAACCAATAGCATGTCTGACATTTAATGATATATTTTAGTTCTATTTTTTAAAAGTCCATTCAAAATCTGCCTCCTTAATTTTTTCCAATTCTAATCTCATGCATAGGTGCAACATACCATCTAGGTTCACTTGTTCGTGGTAGTCTCCCAACCAATCTACAAGGATTTTATGGAGAAGAATCATATCTTATACTGTTTTCTGTACTTCAGTGTCCAAAATAGTTACTAAAAATTCTGGACTGAACATACACATTTCACAAGCACAAGTTTTGTGTCATACCAATTTCACAAAGACACCTACCTGCCAACTGTGCAGCATAAGCCCACAGGAAAGAACAACGTTTCATACAAGCCTGGCACACCATCTCTTGGAAATCCCCACTCTCAGGGGGAATGGCACCAAGATGCTGCAGATACACAAAACAAAATATTTTCCTTGTGATCGAACTACCTAAAATGCCCATCATTTTATAAACAAATATTGCAATAGCACACTCACCATATCTCTGTAAGCTTATTTTTAAAAGAGTAATTGTAATGTAAAATAAAACAATTTGAAAGGAAAAGCCTCTAACTTTTTGTGGAGATAATGCCTTTAAAAGGTGAAAATTTTCCTTACCCTTCCATGAAACCAGTCTTCACAGACTACACACTGGATCATCTCATCTGGAACCTAATACAAAAAAATAGTTTGCTTGTTAATGATTATCCTGAATTCTGGGACATGGAAGTAAATCTGGCACACAGCAAATTAAAAATTAAATAATTCTGGGGACTGAGGATGTGGCTCAGTGGTAAAATGCTTGCTTAGCCTGCACCAGTCCTGGACTCCATCCCCAGTACTGCAGAGAAAAAAATCTCCACCAACTCTGTGAGACCCCTATCTATGTAATAGTAGCCAGCAGACAAGTAAATTCATTATATATGAGCTGATGTTGCAAAGGATTACACTGAGATATGTGAGATATTTTTTGAAAATGTACAAAATTATCAAAGCTCTTTCACATGAACTACTTTAATATAGGATTCTCATTAAACTTTATAAATTGAAGGGCATTCTCCTTTTCTATATAAACCTGTGAATTGACCAAAGTAGAATATGACAACTGGGACTTTTTGCCACAATATGCTATCAAGGAAACTGGAAAGTAAATGTCACAATCTTTGGTAATACCGACAACTTCTCTATTTGAATAAATTAAATGGCTGCATTAGGAAAATTATATACCAAAGGGCAGACTATTTGGAGGATGAGTTTCCTTTTATTCCCAGATTTTCATATTTACTAATTAACTTCCTAATTTTTAGTTACTAAAAATTCTGGACTGACCATACACATTTTTGTTTTGTCCTTTTACTGTGGTTTTCTTAAAGAAGGAAAAGCAACTGCATGTCTGCACATGCATACACACATACATAAAATCAACAAAGCAATTTTTTTTTGCCTGCTTATTCATCATCTTGTCTTTTGATTCAACAGTGTTATAAGTAACACTTTACCCCATACCTCAAAATATCTAGTTTTAAGGTTTTAATTTTATTAACTCAAACTCAAAAATATCTTTAATTTCTTCCTCTATTTTGATTCAATAATTAATATTCTTTTTTTTTTTTTTTCTTTTAAAGATACTGGGGATTGAACTCAGGGACACTCAACCACAGAGCCACATCCACAGCCCTATTTTGTATTTTATTTAGAGACAGGGTCTTACTGAGTTGCTTAGCACCTCACTTTTGCTGAGGCTGGCTTTGAACTTGTGATCCTCCTGTCTTAGCCTCCAGAGCTGCTGGGATTACAAGTGTGTGCCACTGCACCTGGCTTAATATTTTAAGATAATTAAAATGCAAGGAAGGAGGCAGAAAGCCATTTCTCTAACGATAAAAAGCACTCCGTCAAATCAGCCAATACACAAAACAAAAAACACAACCCAATCAAAATGTGGGCTAAAGTTATGAAAGGACAATTCAAGAGATTATTACAAATGTCCAGTAAAATCATGAAAAGATGCATAACCTCACTCATAATCAGGGAAAGAAAAAATTTCGAAAGACACTATTCTTCCTTTATTAGTATGTCAAAATTTAAAGAACTGGTAATAAAATAGGATCAATTAGAGTGCTGGGAGAAAAAATGCTATCATATATCATTGGTAGCTGAACCATTTTACCAGATGTGATCACAATTTTAAATACAAAAACCCTTTGACTAATCAAGTCTATTTCTACATATCCATTCCATATAAATACCTGAAGGAGTATACTCAGATACATTACTGTGTAAGGATGTTCACTGTAGCCTTCTTAGTAATAGTGAAAAATTAGACAACACCATTCTGCTATAGAAGAACAGTTGGGTTAATTAACAGATTAACTAACTTATTTCAAACCATGGGATACACTGCAAATGAGGGAAATTTGTATTGCTTAACATGTCTATGATATACTAAAAAGTTGCAGAAGTGAATATACAGAATTTTTTTTGGGGGGGGGGGCTGGGATTGAACCTAGGCACTCTTTATCACTGAGCTACATCCCTAGCCCACTTAAAAAATTTTTGAGACGAAGTCTTGCTAAGTTGCTTAGGGCCTCGCTAAGATGCTGAGGTTGGCGCTTGTAATTCTTCTGCCTCATCTTCCCAAGTTGCTGGGATTATAGGCATGTGAGGCAGAATTTTCACTTTTGTTAAAAGGAAACTACACATTGAAACACAAACTCATTTGAACACTTTCATGTGTACAGAAAAAGACTTGAACATATATATATACACTAAAGTGTTAACAGGTTATGCCTTGGAGGTGAAAAGCACAGGAATACAGTTTGTACACATTTCTTTCCTTTAAGGAAGGCAAGAAGTTGAAGATCATTTCCCAGTAAGTGTTGGGGAAGGGATCAACCAGCAGGAAAGGGAGAGAAAGGGAATAAGTTCTGGACTTCAGAGAGTCCCCTCCAATATTTCATAATCATGATATAACAATGAGAATAATATTTGAGAGCAGTACCAGTTACAGGTCCAATCCACATTCATAAAAACAGATAAATCAGAATCCTTGAGCATCCTAAAATGCCTCCTACAGGGTTCTAGAGCCCCAGATATGACACGAGGATAAGGAATTAAGGCTAGAGATGATACAATCCCAGGTTTTAACCTCCAATTTTCTTACCTCATCTTCAGGATCAGGATATGGTCTCTTGCAAATGCAGTATAATCCAAAAAAGTTGTCATTGTACTTATTACAAGAATTTACCTTTGCTTTGTCCTGAAAGATAATATTAATTTCAGTATACAGTATGACTTAATTTTAAGGATAATTTCATGCATCATAAAATTTATGCATTCGATAAATTTCTGCATTAAATATCTTTCTCCTAGAAGCTAGTCTTAAACTTTCAAAGTCTGAAGAAAATTCAGTCCTACTAGAGATACTATTTCCCAGATCTGGGAAAAAAATAAATTTTTTTGTATCCTTTCTGTAGCAATTGGGGAAATTGTTTTCAATAAAATGAAGACAAAAGTTATTCACAAATATAATTATCAACCTGTGTGAACCACCATTGGCCTAGAATTTCAGTGTACTTCTTTAAGCACAGTTGTGAATAGCCAATAGCTAACTGACAGGCAAAGAGGACTGGGGTTGTGGCTTAGTAGTAGAGCACTTGCCTGGCATGTATGTGGCCCTGGCTTGAATCCTCAGAATCACAGCTAAATAAACAAATAAAATCAAAACTCTACTGGACACTAAAAAATATTAAGAGGCAAAGAAATTGCCTAGAACTAACCTACAAAGGAATGTGAAAAACATGACAGTTTGGGCAATTATGATGGAATAAGTCACATTCCTTACATTTTATTTACCTCTATTATTTCACTAAAAGTTATGATTTTAGTATAGTATTTATTAGCCAAAGTTCAGTGAAAAGTGCTATGCGGACCTAGCCCCCATTATTACCATTTGATTTATTCAGTTTAAAAGTTATATTCTTTGCTTCAAAAGCCTCAGAGGATAAGCATAACCAACAAAACAAACATGCAGAATTGACATTGTTAAAATGTTCATACCATCAAAAGCAAAATACAAATTCAATGCAATCCTCATAAAAATACTAATGACATTCTTCACAGAACTAGAAAATATGGAAGAATAAAAGACCCAGAATAGCCAAAGCAATCTTAAGGCAAAAAAAAACCACGTCAGGCATCACAATACCTTACTTCAAATTATTCTACAGAGCAATAGCAACAAAAGCTGCAATAGCAACAACAATAGCATAGAAACAGACACACAGCCAATGGTACAGAAGAGAATACACAGGGCAAACCCACACATCTACCCTCATCTGATCCTTGACAAAGGTGCCAAAAACACACAATGGAGAAAAGACAGCCTTTTAAACAATTGAGGCTGGGAAAACTGATTATCCATATGTAGAAGAATGAAAATAGACACTTATGTCTTAACCTGCATAAAAATCAACTCAAAATGGATGAAAGACCTAGGAATTAGACCAGAAACTATGCAACTCCTAGAAGAAAACATAGGGTCAACACTCCAGCTTTTAGTCACAGGCAACGACTTTCTCAAAAGGACCCCTCTAAAGCTCTGGAAATAAGGCCAAGAGTTAATAAATGGGACAGAATTAAATTTAAAAGCTTCTGGTACAGCAAAGGAGATAATCAGAAATGTGAAAAATCACAGGAAAAAAATCTTTGCCAGCTACTCTTCTGACAGAGGATTAATATCTAGAATATATAAAGAGCTAAAGAAACTTTACATAAAAAAAAATCAAATAACCCAATTAATAAATTGTCAAATAAACAGACACTTCTCAAAAAAAAAAAAGCAAAAGAAAAAGAAATACAAATAGCTAACAATATATGAAAAAATGTTCAACATTATTAGCAATTAGGGAAATGCAAATCAAAACTACATTGAGATTTCATCCCATACCAGTCAAAATGGCAGTCATCAAGAATAATAAATGCAATAATAATAAATGCTGGAGAGGATGTAGAAGAAAAGGAACACTTTTACACCATTGATGGAACTATAAATTAGTACAACCAATATGCAAATCAGTATGAGGATGCCTCAAAAGAGTAGGCATGGAATGACCACATGACCCAGCTATACCATGTGTCAGTATTTTTGGTACTGGGGATTAAACTCAGGGCACTCAACCAGTGAGCCACATCCTTAACCCTATTTTTTATTTTATTTAGAGATAGGGTATTGCTGAGTTGCTTAGTGCCTCTCTTTTTTGCCAAGGCTGCCTCTGAACTTGCAATCCTCCTGCTTCAGCCTCCCAAACCACCAGGATTACAGGCATGCACTACCTCAACTGGCTCACTTCTCAGTATTTACTCTGAAGAATTGAAGCCATCTTACTACAGTGATATACACATACGATACAGCACAATTCACAACGGCCAAACTATGAAACCAGACTAGGTGACCACCAATGGATGAATAGATAAAGAAACTGTGGTACACATACACAATGGAGTTTTACTCAGCCATAAATAAAAATGAAATTATGTCATTTGCAGGAAAATGGATGGAACTAGAGACCACCATGTTAAACGTGTAAGTCAAACTCAGGTTAAAGGGGTATGTTTTCTTTCACATGTATAAGCTAGAGGGAAAACAAAAGGTGGGGGTGGATTTCCTAAAAATCAAAGGGAGATCAAAAACAAAAAGGGACCAAAGGGTGGAAGACAGGGAAGGAGGGGAGAAATGCAGGGCAATGATATTGTCCATATTATATTGTTATATTGTGTGCATGTCCAAATATGTAACAATAAATCCCACCAATATGTACAACTATAATGCACCAATAAAAAAATGTGGAAAATAAATAAACCTGAGTCACTATACAAAAAATTTCCCTAAGGCTAGGGATATAGCTCAGTTGGTAGAGTGCTTGCTTTGCATGAACAAGGCCTTGGGTTCAATTTCCAACACCACACACACACACACACACACACACACACAAAATTTCCCTACAGAATGTTATATCAATTGTAGTCTATATTATAGTCTCTGAACAGGCAATTTTTTCTAACAAAGTAAGAAATGAAATACACATTTGGTTTTTACCCACTCTGGTAAATATTGACCTCAGTTCCTTTAAATGCATTTGTATGTAGTTAGGTTGCTTACTTACAGGAAATAATTTGCATTCCAAATTTTTAAACTTGCTGTTTCCACAATCGCAACGAAAATTTCTGGAAAAAAGAAGGAAAAGCAAATTTTATTTTTCTTTTAAGACTAATGAAGTATTCCTTAAACTCGAATTGTAGCCTTTTGACTCATTTTAACCCTTTAAACTCATTTCTAGGATCTAAAAAATGACTTGATTGCTGAACATGTATCTGATTTGGAACTTCCCCAAGCATATAACAATAAAAGGTTTTATAATTCTAAAATTACTATTATAAAGACAACTGGGTGTAGTCCCAGTTACTAGGAAGGCTGAGGCAGGACTGACAGAGCCAAGGAGTTTGGGACCATCCCTGAAAATACAGCAATATCTCATCTCAAAACAAAATGAAAAAGACAAATATTTATGTGGGGTGTGCACGCACGCGCGCGCACACACACACACACAAAAATAATGTCAGAAAAGGATGAGTAATTTGATTTCGTACCATAATTATATTTTAAAGGTCCTATAGAAAAACCATTCTCTTCCACTTATGTAAAACAATTACATTAAATTTCAACAGTGAAGAATTACTTTGAATGAAAAAGCAAAGTTAAGAAAAACTGTATCTGGTAAATAATCTAAATACTCAGAAAACTTTCAGCATTCTGTTTACCTTTTTGTGTACAGCTCAAATAGTTTATGACTACCATGACATTCATAACTGCAAGCTAGACAAATTCCTGCTGGTTCTTCTCCCTCTGGGGTACAGGTACTACAGGCATAGAGTGCCTGTCTCTTTACTGAGCCCTAAAAGACAGCCCAAAACAGAAGAGAATAAGTTAATGAAACAGCACAGTTCATTAATACTAAGATCTCAGAAATAATTAAAATCGGAATGTTTGTGGTCAAGATCTTCCTGTAAAAAACACTGAGACTACTTAAAATTTTTATACAACAGGGTACCAAAATGCTGCTGCATTTCATATATATATATATATATATATATATATATATATGCTAATTTTGTTTTCATACAGTTTTATCTTCAAGAGATAAGAAGCTGAAATTTGCCAATCAGCTGTGAATAAATTGGTCTGCTTATAATCAGTTTAACATATGAAGATGCAGGTAAAGGTGTGCAGGTCTATGTATGCAATATCACACTTTAATTTTGGGGAAATGTGTGAAATTCCATCAAAGAGAAAAGAATCCCCCCTTTGATGCATGCTGAAGTATTTAGAAGTGCAGTGTCACAACATGTGCAGCTGATTTTCAAGTGACTCAAAAAAAGCATATTATATATATAAAGGAGAAAGATAAACATGATAAAATGTTAAAAAGTGAATACATGTAAAAGGCATGCAGGTGTTCATAGTACTATTCTTTTATCTTATCTATAACTTAAAAATGTTCCAAAACAAAAAACTGAAGGAAAAACAGCAAAACTTTGGAAATCTTGCTAAGGGTCACCCTCCTCTAAGAAGAAGGGAGACATACAAGGGGGCTCTGGGATGCCAGTAATATTCTATTTCTTGCTCTGGGTGGTGGGTGGGTACATGCATGTGTTGACTTTTTTCAAAACCTATACATATGATTCATGCAAATATCCATGTTTAACTACAATACGAAAATTTTACGGATGTCCATTTGATAAAACTGACTACATTTCAAAAATAGCTTATATATAGATTGTGGACCTTTTTTTTTTTTTTTAATCAAGGAAAAAGTTGTTTTATTAGTGGCCAAAGATTTTATATACCAGCCAACATCTGGGACTATCTCTGCATACCAGGTGTATTCAACAATCTAGCCATTTACAGTGTAAACTCAACCTGGCCAATGATGACAACTGTCAAATTATGACTTCAGTCTATATTACAAAATAACTGCAAGTCTCTCCCCTCATTCCCCCATGTTCCTCTAAACTCAGGCCTAAATAATCCTTCTCCTACCAATTTTTAATCCTTGCTCGTTTTCTTCCTACTCACCCTTCTTCGTTTTTTGTACCTAAAAATAAGGATGAGTCATAAAACACTACATCACACCCCCTCAAACTCTTGTACACAACATCTTCCAAACGTTTCTCTCCTCTCCTCCCCTCCCCTCCCTTGTTAGGGCCACCTGCTCTTCTGGTTCTGGTCTATTTCCAGTGGGAGGAAAGTGAGACTGCAGACAGGGAATAGGGTGCTTGCTTTGTTTCTCGAAAAAAGAAAAAAAGGAAAGGAAGAAAGAAAAGAAAGTACTAGCAAGCTCTTAAACTATCGCAGTGCAGTCAATGAGCGCATCCCACACAGGGAGATTTTCAAATGCAGGATTCGCTCTCTCTACTTTGATCCTCCCCTTCGACCCCTAATAAGCCAACACTCTACGGATGGGAAAAGTAGGAGAAAGATGTGTGGATTTGAGAGGTCGTGCGTACGGTTTCGTGAAGAGCACCAAGGCCAGCAAGGAGGGACTGGAGAGGAAGGACAGAGCAGCCGCTCGAGCGCCGAAGCCGGATGGGGAAGACAGAAGTTGGAAGGCCCTGCTGAGGAAAGGGGCCCAGGGAAGGCTGAGGATAGAAGGGCAGCCTGGGCTGTGAAGCTCAAGACGAATGGCGGCCCGGACCAGCGCAGAGGGGTCGACCGCGGCAAGGGGGGGGAGAGAAAACGCCGCCGGAGAGAGAAGGTTCAGCGGGAGCCGCGGGTGAAGACGGGGCCCGGGCTGAGAGCCCACCTGCGAGTAGGAGCACTTCTCGGAGTCGCTGCCGCCCAGGACGGCGCACGCCTCGTTCTCCAGCTCCTCGTCCTCCTCAAGTACGTCGACCAGCGACACCACAGGCTCCAGCTCCGACTGCCGTCCAGCGTTCCCCTCAGCACCAGCCATCCTCAACTGTCACCCGGGGTCCCAGCTCGGCCCTGGCGGAGGCGGGAAAAGCTGCCGCGAGGGGCGTAGCGGAGGAGGCGGGGCCTGAGTGTCAGGAACCAATCCCAAAGAAGGAAGGCGAAGGAAGTGGGAGGAGCAGTTTCCGACAAACGGAAGTCATTCCTCTAGCGGCTCCCGCCCGCGCGGGGCCGCGGGCTGGTTTCCGCTTCCGGGCGGCGCTTTTCTGTGGCGCGTTCTTAAAGCTCAGCGGTCGCCATGGAGCTTTCGGGAGAGTACGTTGGCCCCGACGGGGAGCAGCAGCGACTGCGGGTACTTTGTGACGGGACCGGAGACGCCGACTCTCTTCAGAACCTGTTGTCGGGTGTGACCCAGATGAAGGAGCTGGTATCCGACTTCTTTGGTCCCTTGGTACAGCAGGAAGCGCAGGGCCGCGTGGCCCCAGACGATACGTTGGACGGTGAGCTCTGAGAAGGTGCTGGAGCCACAGGAGGGCGGGGCGGGGACCCGGGAACGTCGGCTGGGGCCGCCCTGTGAGTGGCGGAGTTGTGGAAAGTGAGTCTGGGCGGGCGGGAAGTTGCTTCTGAAAGTGTGGGCACTCGCTGCCCAGTGTGTCCAAGCCGTTTCTGCCCCAGCGTTTTCCCGACTGTTCATTTATATCGCAAAAACCGTGCTGAACGCCCACTGCTCTGTGCCCAGCAGGGTGGGTCTGGGCTGAGGTCCGGAAAGAATGAGGTGAATACGACTCGGTTCCTGCCCTTGGGAATCAGTGGGATGAGGCAGGCTGACACGGTCGTGAACGAGTGAAAAATTGTGACTCTGGGACCCTCTAACTCCTGCAAGCCGAGAGATCCAAGCAAGGCGTCCCTAGAGTGGCCACGACTTATGAGCTGGGTGTTGGAAACGACAATGGAGTTTGCCAGGTGTGAAATTACAGACGTGTCTGAAAGAGTGCAATTTATTACAGTAGGAGCAGGTTCCGACGAGTGGGGCCGATTTCATTTTAACCAGTCTTCAACCTCAGAAACTCCTTTCCTATATACCAGTTTCATAGGTGATATTTTGAAAGCAGAACCATGAACTTTTAACTGTGTTCATTTAAAAGAAAGAAATCTTAAATGAGAATACAAAAAAAGATCATTCCATTTTTGACTGTCCTGAGTTATTAAAGACAGACAAAATACCTAAGAACTAGATATTTACTCTTCTCATAGAAGAAATTGAACTGTACTTTTCCTTTCCATTTTGTTTCCATCTTGATGATGTGGATGCTGGCTGTTAAAAAGAGCAATAAAAAGTGTCTAGGATGTGAACAACTTGTACATTGTTGGTGGAACTATAAAATGATGTTTCCACCTACAACAGTTTGGCAGTTCCTCAAAAACTAAAAAGTTAACATGTGAACCAGTAGTGTCACTGTTAGTCCTCCCAATAGAACTGGAAACATGTTTAAACAAAAACTCACTCAGAATCTTAGCAGCATTATTTATAGTAGCTAAAAAATGAAAACAACACAGATGTCCCTGAATCCATTAGTGCAGAAGCAAAATGTGGTTATTTGGCATTTTTTTTAAAAAAAAAGTAGTATTGATACATGCCACAACAAGAATGAATCTTGAAGACAAATCAAAATCAGACACAAAAGGCCACATATTGTATGATTCCATTTATAGGAAATGTCCAGAGTAGGAAAATCCATAGAGAAGGTGGATTAGTAGTTGCATGGGTTGAGTGGAATGAAAAGTGACTGCTAATGAATATAGAGTTCCTTTTGGGGATGATGGCAGTATTCCAGAATTAGTGATGTTAATTTCAAGTGAATGTACTGGAAACCCCAGAATCATACACTTTAAAAAAGAGCCAGCTGGGCGTGGTAGTTCAGACCTGTAATACCAGTGGCTCCGGAGGCTGAGGCAGGAGTTCAAAGCCAGCCTCAGCAATTTAGCAAGGCCCTAAACTCAGTGAGACCCTGATTCTAAATTGAAAAATACAAAAAGGGCTGGGGATGTGGCTCAGTGGATAAGTGCCCTGGGTTCAATCTCCAGTACCAAAAAGAAACAGTGAATTTTTATGTTAAAGAAATTATATCTCCAAAAAAGAAAGTGATCCAAAAGAGAGGTTTTTTTTTTTTTTTTTTTTAAGAGAGAGAATTTTTAACATTTAAATTTTTTTTTTAGTTTTCGGCAGACCCAACATCTTTGTATGTGGTGCTGAGGATAGAACTCGGGCCGCACGCATGCCAAGCGAGCGCACTACCGCTTGAGCCACATCCCCAGCCCCAAAAGAGAGGTTTTAAATATTAAATTCCCCTGAAGTCTTTTTAAAAATCTAAAATAAGTGTGGTTTTAATAATCCCTAAAGTGAAATGGTCTCATTTTGACCATTTAACTTCTATATTTCTTTCAACCCACTGAACATGTCATACAACAAATATTTATTTTAAAAGGTGATGGTGAAGATGATGCAGAAGATGAAAATAACATTGATAAAAGAACTAACTCAGATGGACCATCTGCAAAACGGCCAAAACTGCCTTCTTAGCTATAACTTATGAAATTTTAAAGACTGCTGCTACATCAGTTATGATACACTGATATTAAGGAAGACTTATGCTCCATTTTGGGAAAGCATTTAATTTGTTCCCCTGTGACAAGTTTGTCAGAGAGAAAACTTGCTTCTGTTTCTAGCAGAGAAAGATATAATAAATGTTTATGAATGAAGTCTGTTTTCTTGGGTGAGAAATTCCAAGCCATAGAAAAGAAATAGAATACTTAAGAATGTATAAATTCCTCCAACATGGCAACTGAATTTTTCAACATTGTTTTGTTCTTAAAATAGCCATTGAGTTTAAATTGTGTGATGTCTACACCTTTGAAAGAAGGACATGGAGAGTAGTACTAAGGAAATGTTGAATTCTCCATCTATATAGCCCTTATATAGACAGCCAGAGATGATCCTACTCAGGGTGAATTAATCTTCTGACTTATCTGGAAGCTCGAGACACAAGATGGGGGATGTTTTTGTGCTATAATATGGTATATGTACAAGTACAAATATAAGACCTAAGTAAACCAGTTTTGTTGACTGTAACTTAGCTATTTCCTCTCCACTTGTAGCCATACTTTGGCTTTACTTAACAAAGAAATGTTGAAACTTTAAAATATATATATTCCTAAAATATATGTGTGTGTGTGTGTTTATGCTTATCAGTGGAATAAAAGCATTTTTAATTTACCGTCCATCTTTCCTGATTACTTTAGATAGCTAAAATGCAAAGAAATCAAGTAGTAGTCATAGAATTTTAGAATTGGAAATAACCTTACAAATAATATGACTTATTTTAGAGGTAAACTGAACTCTCAAAATAGTTATTTGCCTCTGTTTACAGAGCTAACCAATGGCAGAGCTGGGTTGCATTTGGTTAGATTTTTGTTTTAAGATGATAAAATATTAAATTATTAATCATATTTCATGAATCACTTTTATTATCAGTTAATTTAAATGATATTATCATTGTACTTTCCCAGTTGCATATTCTGAAAGCTATAGCCTAATAGTACATGCTATTAAAAACACTCAATTTTTATGCACTTCATATCCTTAAAATATTTTACTTGGAACATTAGTCTTCCACTAAGTACTCTTAATGTAATCAAAACAGTGCCACTAGAAAAGGTTATAAATGGTCAGAAATTATCTTATTTGTTTAATTTATGATAATATTTCTAATATTCAACTGATTTATTATAATACTACATCTTAATACTACCATTTATGGTCCTTAAAGAAAAAACATATAGTTGATATTATATGGTTAAACTGATAGCTGAATTTTTTGTTTCCTCCTTCATTTAGTGTTTATGAAGAAACTTCAAAACAGCATTTGTACTGTGGTCCAGTGTTTTAAAGTTCTTGGTTATAGTTTTGATCTTTTAATTAGTTGTATACTGATTCTAATTCTAATACTTTTTTCTTCATAAGTGAGCCATGTGTTTGACCAAAAGGATGTTTAAAGGACTAGTGTAGAGGAAATGCCCTAATTTTCTAATCTATCGCCTTCTAATGGTACAAACATTAACCAGGGGCAAGCAGAACAACTCCAATTTTACTTTTGTACAAGAAAATAGTCCTTCCTAAATATACTTGACACTATACGTAGATAATTTTCTAAATATCGAGTGTTTGCAAAAGGTCTTTTCTAAAAGCAAGGCTTAAGCAATATTTATTTTAAGGAATAGAATTCTGTAGCCAGGAACCTTCATTCTTTTATAATAGGTTGTGGTTGCTTGGCTATAGATAGCATTACAACATTAAGTATACCCCCCCCCCTTTTTTTTTTAATTACCTAGGAAGAAAAATTTATTTGGGGGGAAAAAGTATGGAAGTAAATTAATGCATCCCCTCCCTCCTGGGCTATGACTTTGTTTTGCTTTTCTCATCCATCAGGTTTCAGTTTTTAGTTTAATTTCCTCCAGAGGATCGTTTTTTACTTTTCCTTGGGAAGGACTATTATTTATCTATCCATACTGGGTATTGAATCCAGTGCCTCCTCTCTCAGGGGCCTTTTTATTTTTTATTTTGAGACAGGGTTTTTGCTTAGTTACCCAGGCTGGCCTTGAACTGCTCAAATTACAGCTGTGCACCACCACACCCAGCTAAGGGCCTGTACTTGAAAAGGAAATATAGTTTGTTTTCATTTAGAGGTGTGATTCTGTTTGTTATATAGTACTTTTATCTAGTCCCTATTTAGCCTATTAAAGACATAACTATTTGTCAGTGGAATTTTCAATCTATGTAAGTATAGAATGTCATTTCTTTTATATCACTATTTTTTTTAATTAGTGCATTATAGTCATACATAATAGTGGTGTTCATTCTGATGTTCATAAATGCATATAACATAGCTCTGTTTTAATCCGCAGTTCTTCCTGTTTACCTTCCCTCTTCTCCCCCAGTCCTTTTCCTCTATTGGTCTTCCTTCTATTTATTTTTTTAAATGGGCCCATTAGCTGGGTGTGGTGGCGCACACCACAATCCCAGCGGCTTGGGAGGCTGAGGCTGGAGGGTCACAAGTTCAAAGCTAGTCTCAACAACTTTGCAAGGCCCTAAACAACTTACCGAGACCCTGTCACAAAGTAAAATAAAAGAGCTAGGGATGTGACTCAGTGGTTAAACACCCCTGGGCTCCGTCCCCAGTACCCCCCCCCCCCAAAAAGATACATTGCACGTAACATAATTTAGTAAGCTTCATTCTCCTCCTCCCCTTTCATTGCTCGCTCTTATTCTATTGATCTTTATTATTCCTTAAATATAATACATTGCAATAAGGTTTATAAAAGACATCTTGAAAACCTGACCTTTTTTTTTGTATCAGGACTTGGTGATACTTGCAGATAAAGTGTTTTGGGAAATTAATTGCAGTATGATCATTATATGGTAATTTTTTCTTGGATATTTAAATATTAGAGTAGGATGTAAAATTCTCTATTGGAGAAATTGGGGGATGTTTATAATAAAACTTTTTTTTTTTTTTTGACAGTGCTGGGGATTGAATCTGGGGGTGCTCTACCATTGAGTCCCAAGGATTTATAGGCATGGCCACTGTACCTGGCAAAAACTCGGTTTTATTTTAACAAATGAGAAAAGAAACAAATTGGTTAATTTTTGTGGAGAAATTGGGGTTTTTTCCCCTCACTCCTTAGAACATAAGAAGTTTCAGGCCAGTAAGTGGGGAGGCTGTGAGACAGGAGGATCGATTTTTTTGTATAAAAAAGTCCATAAAAAATAATAATAGAATAATAGCTTTTATAGTTTTAGAATCAGGAAAAATTTCCTAAGATTTTAAAAATCCAGAAACCATAAAAGTAAATAATAAAATTCCTCCTAAACATTCTTTTAATAAGGTGAGAATATAAAGAGGGGTAAAGTATATCTCTTATGTACCTGTCAGGAAAACACAGCAGAAATAGGCAAAGGAAATGGACACAGGAAAAGAAATCCACATAGATTTTAAGTGAAAAAATGTCATTTCAAAGAAATGAAAATTAAAACTACAATATAATACCATTTTTTACTTCTAAGACTGAAAGCTAAATTCTTCTGATGCAATGTTGAGCTAGAAAGGGTGTGGGGACATATCTGTAATCCCAGTGACTAGGAGACTGAGGCAGGCAGATCTCAAATTCAAGACCAACCTCAGCAATTTAGGGAGGCCCTAAGGACTTAGCGAGACCCTGTCTCAAAAACCACCAAAAAAGAACTAAGAATGAAAAAGTGGGGAGAGTGTAGATTGGTATAAGCACTTTGAAAGTCAAGTTGACATTGTTCATCAGCAGAAGACTAGTTAAATAAAAGTAATGATAGTACAACCATACTGTGCAGTCATTAAAAAGATCAAGATATGAGTAGACCTATATGCCATTAAGGATCAATCTCTGTTAAATGAAAACTAGTAAGAAAGAGAAATCTGTAGAATGCTAAACTACTGGAAAATGTAAGATTGACATGCTTATAATATCTGAAAAGATATAATCCAGGCTGGGGTTATGGCTAAATATTTTAAACAAAAGATATAATCCAACTGCCACTGGGAAGAGAATATATGAGTTAAGGGAGGGAGGTATAGTTTTCCTTTTATGCCTTTCTGTTCTCTGCTAAAATATATATATATATATATATATTTTTCCTATACATATGTAGAAAAAAATTGTGAGACTTTTTTTTTTTTTTTCAATACTGGGGTTTGATCTCCGAAGTCCTTACCCCAAGCTCTTTTATTTTGGGACAGGGTCTTGCTAAGTTTCCCAGGCTGGCCTCCAACTTGTAATACTCCTGATTCAGCCTTCCAAGCCCCTGGGATTACACAGGAAAACACCTGTGACACCACACCTGGCTAATAACTTTTAACTTAAAAACTCATGCTTTGAACTTAATAAGCACAGATCAGCCACATTAACAGTTTAATACTCTGTCATGTAAATTCAGGGGAAAGAATACAATTTCACATAAAAAGCAACCCCTTCACACCCAAATAAAACACATTTTCCATCCAAATATTTGTCAAAGAGGAAGTATAAGTCAACCTAGAGAAGGTTAGGGAAAGATAGGTTAAATAAAATGACCAAAGGAGTAAGTATAAAAAAGAGAACTGGGATACACCAACGTTTAGAAGGAAGCAGCCAAGAAGTCAGAAGCAGGTATAAGGAAGAATTCAAAAGCGGCTAGAACTGAACCATTTAATACTTGCCACGTATGACTATTTAAATAAAGTTTAAAATTCAGTTCCTCGGTCATATTAGCTTCCTTCATCTAGCTAGCAGCTACTGATTTGAATAGCACAAAGAATATCCATTATCACTAAAGCTCTACTGGTTCAGAAACCAACTGAAGAAGGTATCTCAAGGACACAGTATCCAAGAACTGCTGATAGATGATTTGAGAACCAAGACTTGACGGTGGAGTTAGTATAAGTGACTGGTGACCTCTTGAGAACAGTTTTGTAATGGGAGGCAGAAGTCTGATAGAAGCATATTTTAGAAAACTGCAGAGAATTTGAAATTAGAAAATACAGAAACTCTAAAGATTTGTAATTAAAATAGATGGGGTGAACTTCCTTCAGAACATTTGCTGCATCGGGGCACGGTGGCGCCCACCTGTAATCATAGCAGCTCAGGAGGCTGAGACAGGAGAATCATGAATTTAAAGCCAGCCTCAGTACCAGTGAGATGCTAAACAACTAAGTGAGACCCTGTCTCCAAATAAAATACAAAAGAGGGCAAGGGATGTGGCTCAGTGGTCGAGTGCCCCTGAGTTCAATCCCTAGTACCAAAAATAATAATTTTTTTTTGCTACAATTATTCCAAAGACAAGCAAATCTCTCCTGACTGACCATTGCGTGTTTAGTAAATGCTACATAGAAACACTGATCCAGTGGTTCTCAACCCAAATGGAATCATTTGAAAAGTTTTAAGAATAGGATTGGCTGGGGTCCACCCCCAAAATCAGATATAATTGGTTGGTAAGGGACCCTGGCATTGTTATATGAGGAGTTGTGCTTTGATTTGATTTCCCCAGATACTTCTAAGGTACAGCCTTATTTTTTTTTTGTCAATGGACCTTTATTTTATTTATTTATTCCTTTATTCATATGTGGTGCTGAGAATTGAACCCAATGCCTCACATGTTAGGCATGTGCTGTACCACTGAGCTACAACCCCAGCCCCTATACAGCCTTATTTTAATACCTATTCACTACCTTAAACTAAAACAAATACTAAATGCATGATGATTTCCAATCATGATCCAAAATTGTATGGGAATTTTATAAGTTGGAGAATTAATTAGGTGATAGCACATATTTGATGCAAAAAAATGAGTCATGAGATACTGTGGTAATTTTTTTTTTGTGGTTGTGCTGAGGATTGAACCCAGGTCTTTGTGCGTGCGGGGCAAGCACCCTACCAACTGAGCTGTATCCCCAGCCCCCAGATATTGTAGTAAATTTAGAGATAAGTTGTTAAGTCCATCAAGAAGGAAATCATTTGATCTTTTTAAAAAATTTTTTTTTACTTGTATATGGACAGAATGCCTTTATTTTATCTTTATGCAGTGCTAAGGATAGAGCCCAGTCTCACACATGCTAGGCAGATACTCTGCCACTGAGCTACAGCCCTAGCCCCTCATTTAATCTTAATTAAAAAGATTAACACTAATCCATGATGAACACACAAACTGGTTTGGTTATTTTATGGGTACAGTCACTGTCATGTGAGCACTTGACCTCATGACTCCACTTCCCTAAAGAAAAGTTTAATTGTGAAGGCTTTGAAATAGAATCAAATTCTAAACTTTAGGGAACCTTTTTTTTTTTTTTTTTTTTTTTAAGAAAAATTTCAGTTGTAGATGGACACTATACCTTTATTTTATTTATTTTTATGTGGTGCTGAGGATCGAACCCAGGGCTTCACATGTGCTAGGCAAGTGCTGTACCACTGAGCTACAACCCCATCCCTAAAGTCATTTTTTAAAGTCAGAAAATTTAAATGTTGACTAAAGCACCATGAATTACATATTTCTGCAAATTATCTATTTCTTACACTAGTACTTTTGAAAAATATATATATATCTGACATGTTTCAGTGAAAAACACAGGATCATTTCATCTCAGATGTAGTTGCAAATGAAATGACATGAAATCCTTGTGGAATATAGCTCTGTTTTTCTCATATCTGGAAGCAAATAATTAGAAGTTATTTAATAATTAGAAGGATCCTAGGATATCTGCCCTTCCCTAAATCCCTGCAGCACTTGATATCATTTACCATCCAACTCACTACATAATCCTGTATTCAGGATTTCATATTGCCTTTCATATTGTGAAGTGAATAGAAATAAAGGATAATCTAGGGGCTGGGGTTGTGGTTCCAAAGTCTCCTATCTATTAATTTCAATCTCTTCCTCAATCCTCCTTTTCACCCTACCAAAGATGTTTGGAATGTAGCTATAAAAAGCCAGGTTGAATTATAAGGAATTCTTAAATAATAAAGCAGACTAACCCTGTAATCTAGAATTTTGTAATTATATTTGGAAAAACTACACCAATCTTACTATTAATTCATACTCCTGTGATCAAGGCAATATGATGTTGATACAGATGGACTGAACATTTACTTACTAAAGCTTAAAATTCCAAAATTAGATAAAATCTACTTCAATAAAAAGGAATTGCCTTTTCACAAGTGGCAGTACATAAAGCATTTATAAGACAAAAAGCAATTGAAATAATTTTCTAAAGTCATCTCCAAATTAACACTGCATCCAGACTAATAAAGCAGGAAATTTCCCAATGATTTTCCTCAAATTTTCCTTTTTTGAGAAGTAGTTAAGTGGAATGATTAAAAACCCGGAGATCTGAATGTAAACATCCTGGATTCAAATCCTGACTCTTTCCACTTAACTTGCTGTGTGACCATGGACAGATTATTGATTCCTATGTGCATCAAATTTCCTCCCCTGTAAATGGTATTACTACCAATGCAATACCTGCCTCATAAGATTATAAGTGAAGAAACAGAAAACAGTGGCTGCAACATGCATACTGAGTACTCAAAATAGGCAGATGTTCAATCCCAGTACTGCAAAAAGAAAAGATGCTAGATTTTTATTATCTAATAGGTATTTCCAACTGCCGATTGTTTGGATTGAGTGTATTATGTCAAGAAACATCAGTAACTGGACCTTTGGAGGTGGTAAGAGAGATTCTGCTGCTTTTGAGTTACAAAGGTACCTGCTTTATCTTTTAGATAAAAGTTTGCTGTGGAATGCTCAACCTCCCTTGTGGCTCAAATGTGACATAAAGGTCAAATTGCTAAGAAACTTTATTTTCAGTAGCTTATATATATAAACTGAGAAAAGAAAACTTTTCTCACTAATATTGCCATTTCCATTCTTTGGCATGACTGGGCAAACAGTAACAGTACTAAAAACATCATCTGTGAAAAGCACTATAGCTTAGCGGTTAAACACAAAGGAATCAGAATGCCAGGTTTTGGCAAGTTAGTTAACTCCTGACTCAGTTTGCCATCAATAAAACGTGGAAAATAACTGCCATCTCAAAGGAGTTGTAATATAGGAGTTAATTCATGGAAAGCTCTTCAAACAGATCTTCAGAGTAAGCACCCAAAAAAAGGTTATGATTATTCCCAAAATCGTGTAAAATATGTCCTAGTGTTAACGTAACTACATATCCTGACCTTACCCAGAAAAAAAAAAAAAAGACTTGTACTTTCATTTCTTTAGTTGTTTGTATTGGTACCTGACACAAGGTAATATAAATGCAAAGGAGAGGAGGTACAAGAATCACATCCTCATGCAATTGCTGTGGGCGAAAAAATCAGGATGACAGGATGGTAGACTTTAGAAGGGCATCACATCTGAAGGACTAGATTAAATTACCTTCACCTATTCACATCTTCTGTGTAAGTTATTTCTAGACTTTAAAACATTTAGTCTCTTCCCAAGTAGATATTATTATTGTTACTATTTTGATACTGGAGATTGAATCTAGAAGTGCTTTACTACTGAGCCACATCCCCAGCCTTTTTTTTTTTTTTTTTATTTTGAGATGAGGATCTCACTAAATTGCTTAGGGCCTCCCTAAGTTGCCGAGGCTGGCCTGGAACTTGTGATCCTCTTGTCTGACTCTTCCCGTTACTGGGATTATAGATACACACCACTATGCTCAGCCCAAATTTTTTTAAAACCAGGAGCATTAATAATGATTTAGCCAGCCGGGGCTGGGGTTGTAGCTGCAGTAGAGTGCTTACCTCGCATGTATGAGGCACTGGGCTTGATCCTCAGCACCACATAAAAATAAAGAAACAAAGATATCGTGTCCATCTACAACTAAAACAAAATTTTTAAATGATTTAGCCAGCCATTATCCAGAACAAATTCTGCTTATCAAGACAGGCATCATAGCTGGGGATATAGGCCAGTAGCAGCATATGTACTTGCAAGTACCAGACCCTGGGTTCAATCCCTAACTCCAAAATTAATAATAAACCATAGTTATTTCAATAGTTTTATACCACTTCCTCAAACTGAAAGCTAGCAAGCATGAGCTTATCTACAGAAGGATGAATTAGTGTGTGTTTTAAGAATCTTAAAGCAAGCCATGTAATTGTATAAAATTTAAATTTTATGATCATATTTGGACCTTTTTACACTTAACACAATGGAAATGTTCATATTCACTTTTTTCCCCAAAGGAAAATTTTCTCAATTGTCACTATGCTGCACAGTAGAAGAGAAATGAGTTCAGGTACTTATTCAAGTTTCTAATGAATACAAATAACAAGACACAATTTTACTTGCAAAACCTGAAGTCATCAACATGATTCTGTAGTACTATATCTCAGGCTTTACCTAAAAAAAAATCATTATTATTCAGATAAAGATCGTCCCTTAGTCACATTTTTAAAAAGCCTCTGTCGCACCACAACTTCCTGAGATCTGTGAAGAAATCGCATTCTTGTGATCAGACTCCATAATGTAATGGCAGTTTCATAATCATAAAGAAAAACCAATGACTGATTTTATGTGTCAATCAGTTGTAGTCTGCTGATCTGATTAGAAGCCTTGACAAATGCTTGGTGGCGATTGCAAATAACTGCCAAGCATATGGGGATGATACAGTAGCCCACAGTTTTGGGATCAGCTCTTGTACAAGAATAAAGGAACAAAAACATCTGTAAGTAAGGTATCAGAAAAATAATTGTCCACAACCAAAAAGGCAGGGAGAGTAAGCGAACTTTCAAGGAGTGTGTCCATGTGGTTCCTTCACCAGGCTCCTCTGGGTGCTGTTGAATGTGCTCCAAAGCCAGCCTGTTGTAAGTCTCATTGATTTCAAAAACATAGTAAAATGCTGCTGCACTTGCTAACAGATACAGTCCCACTCCGATCCACCCCATCCGCTGACGGAAGTTCATCA
Organism: Marmota marmota marmota; assembly: GCF_001458135.2. Classification (NCBI taxonomy): domain Eukaryota; kingdom Metazoa; phylum Chordata; class Mammalia; order Rodentia; family Sciuridae; genus Marmota; species Marmota marmota. The sequence continues at coordinate 57,791,606 of NW_025999900.1, read as the reverse complement.
TTCTCCATGCTCTGTGCCTTCGAAGTAAAAAATGAAAAAGTACAGTTAGGGTCTAGTAATGCTTCTATGGCAACTATTCCAAACGTATTTGCTTTATTTCCAAGAGCTCTAAAATACCCCACTAATGTTCAAAATAAATTTTATAAGAAATGTACATAACCTACAGGTGGCTGTTCTATGTAGTAGTTACGAGCAAGTAAAAACCATGCTTTTTATGTGAATTCTACATAATAAATAATTACATCTGCTTAAATAGGTCCTGTACACCTTCACTTCAGAAACTGTAAGTAAGCCAATTTCCTACGGGACATTTCACTTTTACAGTTGAATTGCTTTCTGGCTTAACAGTATTGCTTCAAATCTGAAGATTGGGTTCTACAGATTATGCCAACATCGGAGCCCCCAAGTTACGACAGTAACTCTTAAACACTTACAGTGGTCCCGAAAATCTTCCTGTTCCCACGGCAAGCGTTAAAGAGTCACTCAGTTCTGAATAATCGGGTGGTTTTGGCATTTCAGAACAAGCCACCATAAAAGAAATCCCCTGGGTCACCCGGTTCGGGGAGAAAGGTGAGCGCCGCCAGCCTGGAGCACAAGCTAACAGTGATTAAGTACAGCGTGACTACGGGTAGTCACGCGGCGGCCCGGCCCCTGCCGCCTCGGGCAGAGCAGGGCTGGTCACCCGGCCGGCCGGGAGGCTCCCGGGCCACTGGGGCCTCCCTGGCGTCGGCCCCGCCCCCTGCAGCTCTCGCCCGCCCGCCGCTCCCGGGCTGCACAGGCAGCGCCAGGCCGTGCCTCGCCAACCTGCAGCGCCGCAAGTCCGGCGCCCAGCGGCGGCCGCCGTCCGAGACAGCCTGCAAAGCTGAGCAGGTCCCGGCTCTCACCTTCCTGTCCCGGGTGGCCCTCCCGCCCGCCGTCC
>NW_025999900.1:57749670-57790662 GCF_001458135.2 Marmota marmota marmota | reverse complement strand
CGGACAGAAGGGCAGAGGCCGGGCGGTTCGGCATCCACTGCCGGCGGCCGGCGCGCCTCCCGAGCATCCGTCAGAACAGAGCACGCCCGCACTCCTGCTCCCGGTCGGGAGCGGGCCTAGCGTCCCGCCCCCTGCAGACGGCGCAGGCATCGCTGTAGATAACGGTGAGGGCAGGTGGGATGGCGAGCCGCTTCACTGACCCAGAGGGGCGGGAGAGGGGAGGGGCTGCTTGCAGCAGAGCGCGGCGGCGGGCTCACGGGGACCTGCACTTGCGCCCCAGACGCAGACACCCCTAACTGATCTGGCTCCTATCCCCGCAGGCTGCTGGACCTCGGCACGTTGACCAGACCTGCGTGGGGTACTGCGCAGGATTACTGAGAATTGCGGTGGGCACACGCGCTTCGGAAGAATTAGAACTTAAATCTGTGATTTCAGGCACGATGGCCCTGAGGCTTTTAGAAGACTGGTGCAGGGGGATGGATATGAACCCTCGGAAAGCGCTATTGATTACCGGCATCCCCCAGACCTGTGGTGTGGCCGAAATCGAGGAGGCTCTACGGGCTGGTCTGGCTCCTTTGGGGGAGTACAGACTGCTTGGGAGGATGTTCAGAAGGGATGAGAACAGGAACGTAGCCTTAATAGGCCTTACTGAGGAGACAAGTCATGATATGGTCCCTAAGGAGATACCAGGGAGAGGGGGTGTGTGGAGAGTGATCTTTAAGCCGCCAGAACCGGATAATGAATTTTTAAGGAAATTAAATGAGTTTTTAGAAGAAGAGGGCATGACAGTGGGTGAGTTGACCAGAGTTCTTGGGTGTGGACATAACCCTTTTGACCAGGGTATGATCCCTGAAATGCAGGCACCTATGTTGACACAGGCATTAGATGAGGCTCTTCAGCCTGCCCTCCAATACCTAAATTATAAAAAATTGAGACTGTTCTCAGGCAGGGATCCTCCAGAACCAGGGGAAGAAGAATTTGGATCATGGCTGTTTCATACTACTCAGATGATGAAGACATGGCAGGTGTCTGATACAGAAAAAAGAAGGCGATTGATAGAGAGCCTTCGTGGCCCAGCATTTGATATTATTCGTATCCTCAAGATAAATAATCCTTTAATTAAAGCCCATGAATGCCTTCAGGCTCTTGAAACAGTATTTGGGGTTACTGATAATCCTAGGGAATTGCAGGTCAAATATCTAAACACTTACCAGAAGGATAAAGAAAAGTTGTCTGCTTATGTACTAAGGCTAGAGCCTTTATTACAGAAACTGGTACAGAGAGGAGCAATAGAGAAGGGTGATGTGAATCAGGCCCGCCTAGAGCAAATCATCGCCGGGGCGATTCACAGAACAGTTCACAGACAGCTTGATCTGCCAGAGGATGGTCCAGCTCCAGGCTTACTGCAGTTACTGGCACTGATAAAGGATAAGGAGGCAGCTGAGGAGGAGGCAGCCTTTCTCCAGAGGGGGTTAGAAGGGCATTTCACCTGAATCCCAGGAGAGCAGAGGAATGTCTGGCAATAAGCAGAGCATGGAGGTAGATGAGTCCACGTACTCCAGTGATAGACACTAACCAATCCCCACCTTGGCTGTCAAGTAACTCATTCTGTTCTCAGTGTAAACCATTTGTCATTTCCATGCCTATTTAATATCCCTTAAATGTGTCACCCCTGTGATTTTTATTGTCATGTAAATTGTACAAAAGGTCTATCTTGTGTACAGTGCTGAGAGGCGGCATATGCAAACCAGATCTCACTGAGAGTTCTGCTTGTTTGGTAGCAGGTGCAAGTGTAGCATGTCACATGTGTGCCCTCAGTAGTTTTTAGGTGTGTATATTGCCCTGCTTGATAAAAGAGGAGCATTGGTTGAGCTCCTTTTAACAAAGAGCTATGGTTAAGATATTAAGTTATTTTCTGTGCAAATCACAAATCATTGATTCTGTGCAATCAAAAGGCAGAGCTGAATGCTGAGGTTGATAAGTCTGCAACAGCCATCTTTAATGCCAGATTTCTGATATGTGTCATCAAAGCATCAATTGTTCTGAATATTGTTTTCATGATTGTTATAAAAGTATAGGTGTGAAAATATAAAGGAATGCTAATAAAATGTCTTTAATCTTTTTTCTTTACATTAAGGTTCTAAAAGAGATCTCATGTGAACCAACTGTTCATAAAGTATGAATTTGAAAACCACAGACTTAGTTATGCAAACCTAATTCTTTGAACTCTTTCCTGTTGGTGCCCAGGGGGTAGGACATCTTTTTCTAAGTGAGATTCCCAGAGTAATCTTCTAAAGCCATAAAACAATGGAATGAAACAAGACTGCACACATAGGACAAGTATAGATCCAGAGACTTCAGTGTATTGAATTTGGAGGGAGAAAGGAAAGAAACAGCATACCTTTTCCTGGCAGACTGGACTAAAAGCTTTTCCATGTATTTTCTCATGTAATCCTTTTAAAACTCCTGCAGTATGGACCTGGGGCTAGAGCTAAGTGGTAGAGTGCTGGCCTGGTATGTATGAGGCCCTACCTTTGATCCCAAGGACCACACATCACATGTACAAATCCTGCAACATAGGGAAACTCAGTTTTGGACTGTGGAAATGAACACAGGGAGGAAGAAAAGTTTGCCTGAGTTGAAACAACTAGTCTGTGTCTGGGCCAGACTTCTGTTCTGTCTTACTACAGGACCCAAATTCTTTCCACTGCCAAGAAAGAAGCAATCCTAAGGGTGTCTACCACAGCCACACAAAGGAAGTAGGGCAGGTATTGTTGGCCACACTTGACACATGTACCTCTTATATGCATTGAAGAGGAGTACAGTACTCAATCACAATCCAAGTTCCCATAAGTTCCTTTCTGTAGAATGCTGAATTCTAGGTGGTATTTGAACTCTGGATAATTTGAAGGTGTAGTTCTGCTTTTGTTTATATTTGTATAGTGGTTTGAGTGTGCCACGCTCTGTCACACATTTGCCACCTCAGTAGTGGTAATGATATTAGCTGTGTTTACACAGGGTTAGTAAATGCTTCACCATACGTGTGCCACTGAGCTAAGGACACAAGATTATAATATTAATTTTAGATTATAACCCTTGCCCTGGAGGTTTTTTTGGGGTCAGTTATAATAGCTGATGCTGAGCACCTGCATTGGCCAAACAGCACCATTGAACACATTTGGTCCTACAACAAGCCAAGTCCTCTCTGCCACCTCCATTTTATAGAGGAACCTAAGGCACAGAGAATTGAGTAATTTGCCCAGGGCTTCACAACTAAGAAGTGGCAGGGCCAGACTATTTCCAGGGTCCTTGATCTTTATTCTATGTTGCCCTTTGAAGTCCTCACAGAAGCCCGTCAAAAACATTTTTAGGGCTGGGCTACAGTTCAGTTGGTAGAGTGCTTGCCTCGCATGCACAAGGACCTAGGTTCAATCCCCAGCAACACACACACACACACACACACACAGTCACATAAAAGAAAAAAAATATTTTTGAACAACCAACAATAAAAAATTTAAAAAAAAAAAAGAAAAAGAAAAAAAATACTATTAATTCCCCTAGATTACAGATGAGAAGCTTGAGGTTTAGGAAGATTCAGTGTAGGAGCAAGGACACATAGTCTGATTCCAAACAGCTGTTTTTAAGGTATTCTGCCATGTATCTGGTAAATACTACATAACTAAAAAAAAAAAAAGTTTTTTCTTCTTTGCAGTGCTGAGGATCAAATCCAAGGCTTTCAGTATGCTAAGCAAACATTCTACCCCTGGACTATACTCCCCAGCACTTAAAATATGGTAATGGAAGTTTCATTTATAAAAATCACAAAATAATAAAAAAGAGTGTATATTCTTTTAACTATGTTTCAAAGACATTAAAATACTGTGTAATTTCCTTTTCTTTCAGTGAAAAATATGCAAAGGAAATGCTCCGAGAAACAAAAGGAAGATGGCAGGTCAAAGGCCACAGGAGCAGCCTGAAAAAGCTACTAGTAGTGACAGCTGCAATTTGAGTTACAGAATAAATTACATAGTATTGAGTTGTGACCCCTAACAAATATCCATGCATTTATGCTGATGTAAATAAAGATTGAATAGGAAAGTGTGGGAGAACAGACAAACCTTCCTTCCAGAAGAATTTCAAACAACTTATGTGGTCATTTTCTGCTTTAGAAGGTGGGTTTCATTCCTTTTCCCACCTTAAATGTGGGCTCAACTTTGTTACTTGCTTCTAAGGAATAAAGAAGAAAATCAATCAGTAGAGAAATCTGGCAAATACTGCCTTGGCCAGGTGATCCTGATTTATCATCAGTGATGTCATGTGTCCCTGATATGATGTAATGACAAAGGTATTTCACCACTGTGCTACTCCATGTTCTACAAAATATCTGACCAGTACTGCCAGGATTTTTTTTTTTTTTTTTTTTTAAGAAATTGTCCCAAACCAGAGCAGACAAATATGGCAAGTATGGTAAGTATATGTCAGGTGGCTTCCTAGAGAGGATCTTGGACCAGATAAAGGACACAAGTGGAAAGGTGAAATCCAAATACAATCGGGAGTTTAATAACTAGTAGTGCAACAGCGCTTGGAGGTGAGAAATGAACCATGTTAATAAGATGTTAACAACAGGCAATGTAGGTGAGTACACAGGGGTACTCTATCTTTGTAACTTTTCAGTAAGCCTAAAATAGAATGTTCATTGAAGTGCATGTGTAGATACACACCTACGAATGAACATGCAAATAACATGAAATAAGTCCTTAGGGAGTACATTACTGGAGCCCCTCCCTACCCAGCCGTTATTTGCCTAAGAACCACTAGGTGGCGCTGAGCTCTCAGAGTCGGCCCCAGCCAGGCCCTAACTGGAAAAGAGATTCTCAGGCAAAAGGCGTTCTACCTACCAGTCACTTCCAAGGTTGGAAAGTTTTCCAAGCCTTTATGTATTCAATCCGTCACAAGGACTTCCTTTCTAGGTCCATGACACTTCTGGAATCTTTTAATTAGCTTGTCAGAGAGGCCTGGACTTGGCAAATGGACTGATTCCCACTCTATACAAGTGAGAGCATCCTGATTCCACTTTACTGATGAAATTGGGAACCAGATCTATTTCTGAAAGTGTCTTATTTTGGAATGAAATTTGAGTTCAAAGAGTTATTTAGCTATTGTGGGTTTCTCATATGCTGCCCCTGCCTCTGCTGCCAGCTGGCCCAACTCTACTTTTATAGTTGTTGGCTTTGTTTTGTATACAAGGGGTTACCATGTTAATTGTGAGCATATCAAACAAATTAGTATAATTTAAAACATTGTATTTAACAATTATCAATTCAGTATAGAATACACTTGTAAGTCACCAGTGTAGGAGGTGGGCTGGGAATCACAAGACTAAGGCCTGAAAGAATAGAATTTTGCAGATGAGCCAATGAGGTACAGAGAAGGTAAATAGCTTGCTCAAGGACGCACAGGTAGGTGGTGGCAGTGCCCAAACTTGAACTCAAATCTGAGCCTGCATTTGTCTTGCTTTCTGAACAAGGTAAGGTTGTTAAACTTCTCTATGACCTTGGCTTATTTACCTACAAAAATCCATGGTTCTTTTTAGCTTTAAAACTCAGAGACTCAAAGGATTCTTCTGAATATCCTTACTTGAAAATTTTATAAGCTGTGTTCTTAATGTGCTTAATGTTTGTCATTTATCGTGTTTCCAAATAACAGTCTATTTTTTTCCTTGTTTCTTTTTGGTACCAGGGATTGAACTCAGGGGCATTCAACCACTGGGCCACATCCCCAGCCCTATTTTGTATTTTATTTAGAGACAGGTCTCACTGAGTTGCTTAGTGCCTAGCCATTGCTGAGGCTGGCTTTGAACTCAAGATCCTATCATGTTCTTCGATTCTGGCTGCAACCTTTGTAGATACATTTCTATCCCTAATTTTAAATAAGGAATCAGACAATTTGAATAGATAAATTGGTTTGTGCAGAATCACACAGCTAGAAAGATACCAGGATCTGTCTACTTCTAAGGTAGGATAGAAGAAATAAGGATAAGTAAAAAGGCATGTACAGGAAAGGCAAAGACAGCTGGCTATAAATTTAGGTTGCTCCATGAACATGCGCACCTTACTCCCCAGGCCTCTTTTCCTCCAGACAGATTCTTAAAAAGCTCATGATTGGGAGGCTGAGACAGGAGAATTGCGAGTTCAAAGCCAGCCTCAGCAATGGCGAGGCACTAAGCACCTCAGTGAGACACTGTATCTAAACAAAATACAAAATAGGGGTGGGAATGTAGCTCAGGGGCTGAGTGCCACTGAGTTCCATCCCCAGTACCCTTCCCTCCCCCCCCCAAAAAAAGCCCTTGAATCTTGGAGTATGAGTCCAGTTAATGAATACCCACATACTTTGCTAGCTTATACACAGTATTTTCTATAGATTAAATAAAACCAAGGATGCCAAGCATAGTGGCACATACCTGTAATCCCAATCACTCAGGAATCTGAGGAAGGAGGAACACAAGTTCAACACTAGCCTCAGAAACATAGCGAGAACCTGTCTCAAAAACGGTTAGGGATGCAGCTCAGTGGGAAAGGGTCCCTCCGTCCAATCCAAAGTACCCCAAAAAGTTAAAAACCAGGGGAAAAATGTTGCCAGAGACCTATGATAAGGGTGCATTCCAAACATTGTCTATTGACTAGATAATATCAACCCAGAGATCCTGACAGAAGTACCCTATTCGCCTTGATTGAGAGGAGCCCACCAGACTGATACCATATACTGTTCACAAAGTTTCCTTTAAGAGTGTGAGACCCCAAAAGGGGGCTCCCTTAAGCACTGCACTCCTCCCTGAATTCGTGATCCTCCTGCCTCAGCCTCCCAAACCACTGTGCCCAGCTGGTTTATTTTATTTCACCTATAAATGACAGTATTCCTCAATTGGAACCAGGTTAAGAGAGAAAATTCCCCGATATATTCTTTGTCTTTTGTATGCCAGAGTCATTCTGAAGGCTGCAACAGACTGGCTTAGGTTTTGTAACCAGCCTTTTTAGAGTATGGGCATAATTACCTCCTAAATCTGCTAAATCTATCTACTCCCAGCAGGATATGCCCAGCCTCTCCTCACTTTCCCTGATTCCCTCTGATCTCACTTCTGTGTCTGAGCGCCTTTGTGTGTGTGTGTGTGTGTGTGTGTGCATGTGTGTCACCAGGAATGGAGCTCAGGGCCTCTAGCTAGGCAAGGCACCACCACTGAGCCACCCCACCCCCCAAAAGGGTCCTTTTAGAAGAAGCAGCGAGGGCACAGGCTCTTGACACCCTCAGGCCTCCTGCTGAGTGGGAAGATTTACCTTGAACCCACCAATCTTTGGCCTCTAACATACCACAATACACAAGAGCTTTAAGTGTGCATTTCTTCCACTTAACATGTTCCACTTATAGAAATGTATCCCAAGAAACTAATAAGGATACCCACAGAAAATGAGCTTTAAGAGCTGGACATGGGCCAGGCACAGTAGTGCATGCCTGTAATCCCAGTGACTCAGGAGGCTAACGCAGGAGGATGGCAAGTTTGAGGCCAGCCTGGGTGACTTAACGAGACCATGTCTCAAAAACTAAAAGAATCTTTTAAAAGAATGAACTGTAAGAGTTTTTCATTGCAATATTTTTGTAACTATGTAAAAAGGAGAAACTACATAAAATGTCCAATCCTAAGTGATGGTTGAATAAATGTTGCAGCATCCAAAAGACTGAGCTCTGTTGCCACTTAAAAACTTGTATTGGGCCGGATGTGGTGGCACACGCCTGTAATCCCAGCAGCTTGGGAGGCTGAGGCAGGAGGATCAAGAGTTCAATGCCAGCCTCAGCAAAAGTAAGGCACTAAACAACTCAGTGAGACCCTATCTTTAAATAAAATACAAAATAGGGCTAGGGGTGTGGCTCAGTGGTCGGTTGCCCCTGAGTTTATTCCCTGGTACCCCTGCCCCAGAAAACAAAAACAAAACTTGGTTTGAAATATGTGCAGTTTCTGGGTTTATAGGCCAAAGCTGGCTAAATTTTGGTAATATTATATGGTGCAAAACTAATGGGTACTTCTTGATAAGCTTATAACCTACCATTGGGTGAATAAATCAGAATGCAGTAGTATTATGGGACAATCTCTTTTTTGTATTGGAAAATACATAAACATATGTCTGGAAGACCAGACACCAAAATGTTAGTTTGGGAGGCAGAATTGTAGGAAATTTTAGCCTTTCCTCTTTCTGTTACATTTCTACTTTTCTGCAGTGAATAAGTACAGATTGCTGAATAAATAAAATAAGCAAAATAAAACATGAGAGAGAAATTACAAAAAGGCAACCCATTCTCTTATTTGTATTAGTAATTAATCATGTATTAAATAAAGCCAGGGTTGAGTGGCTTCTCTGCCCCAGTGGCTGAGCCAATCCTAGCTAGTTGGCAGGGACTTATCCTAGACCAAGACAATGGCCCAGCTTTTCTTTTAAATAAAAGACTCAAAGACCATGGCCTTTTCTTGGAGTGACTGATCCCCACAGAGCTTAGCTGAGACCAGAGCAACTAAAGGAATGCGTGCATCCTCCGGGACATCTACTGGCCTCTCTCCCCGGCCCTTATCCATCCATCTTGTTCCAGTAACAACCCCAGTTTTTGTTTGAGGATTCTCTCCCAATGGCATGGCCATTGTGAAGGGGTGGATAGATAACTAAGCCTATGCCAATCTGTGAGCCACATTCTTCCTGACCATGGCGATGGATTGAGAGATGGGCAAGTGACCAGGTCATTGGAGTCAATCTGGATCTCAGTTCCTTCATTTCTGCTGGATTTTAGTTTTTCAGTTGTAGCTTGGCTTTCCTAGTATTCACTAATAATTGCTTCATTATTCAAATTTAACAACTCTTTGTTCTTATTTCTTTGTTGTATTGCTCATCTTTTATTGCCTGCCTACCCCCAAAACTTAGTGGCTTAAAACAATAATCATTATTTATTATCATAATTTCTCTGGGCCAGACCAGACCCTGAGACAGGGTTAGAGATGGCTTGTCTGTGCCTGATGTCTGAGGTCTCAGCTGGAAGCCTCTGGAATCACATCAGCCTCATCACTCACCTGGTCATTGATGCAGGGTCAGTTTGGGAGTGCTGTCTGCCAGGCCTTTCCAAGTGGACGGGCTTCCTCACAACACAATTGGGGATTCCAGGAGCCAGGCAGAAGCTGTTTCTTTCCAGTGGTCCTGGCCCAGAAGTCCTGCAGCATTCCTTCTGCTCCACGTATTGGTTACTGGCGGGCAGCCATAACTGCCCTACTCTCCACGGATGAAAGGAAAGAACCGTACGTCCCACTTGGGTCATGTTGTGAGAAGGGCATGTGGAGCAGGAATGTATCCTACTGAAAAATGCAGTCTGTCTCAGTGGCTGATTATCCTTTGTTATCACTCTCAGGATATGTATTCCAGGGTTTTTTGTTTGTTTATATTTTAGTTTTTTACCATTCCCTACATGGTCATTATTTTTTCCAAACAGATCCATCTCTCAGATACCAGGCAACTAGAACAGCTGTCTGAGCCCCACACTTGAATAAAAGCTCCCCACTATGTCCCATCTGTGGGTGGTCCTGCATCCCAGTGTCTGTTTTCTGTTTTGTTCTCTTTTTCATGTTGGAAGCTTTTCTCCAATGAGTCTGAAGGACACGTAGTGGCCTCTCAACTGTGAGGCTCCTTAGCTGTCTTTTCTCACCTCAAAGTGGAGCACTAAGTACTTGACTGCAAGCACTGCTTTGGTGGGTGGTGCTGGGGGCCTGGAGTGGGCTTTAGCATAAGATGACAGGATAGCAGGCCAGCCTTTTAGTTGAGGAACCCCAAATTTCAGTAGCTGGAGATTTTTTCTACCAGACTGTTCAGTCACCTGGGGTGTGATCCTTTAATCTGCACAAGGAATGTGAGGCTGACCACCTACATTCCAGGAGCCAGATTACTGTCCAGGGCTGGAAACAGGGGCCATGGTCTCCTTGGTTTGGAATGTAGACCCCCAGTTAAAAGCCTCACCCATACCCCAATCTGCCTGGGCACCACCATGTCAGGGGCATTCTCTACTTCAAGTCCAGTTTGTCTAGAGAACAACCCTCCCATCTCCTGCCAGGGTCGGGTCACAGGTGAGAACAGGGGTCTGGGAGTCTCAGAGCTCCTTACACCTGAATTCCACTCAAACTCCTTCTATTAGTTTTCTGTGGCCACCATAACAAGTTACCATAAACTTGATGGCTCAGAATGACAGAAAGTTACCCTCTCAGCATTCTGGAGACCAGAAGTCTAAAATCATTTTCATTGCTCCAGAATCAAAGTGCTTCCAAGGCTGTGCTCCCTGCAGAGGCTTCCCAGGGAGTTCGTTCCCTGCCTCCTCTAGCTCCAGAGGCTGCCAGCTTGTGGTCACATTACTCTGATCTTCAAGATCACCCTCTTCAAAGCTCTGCCCCGTCTTCACATGGCCTTCTGGGCTCTGTGTCAGATGCCCCTCTGCCTCCTGTTAGGACACTTGCCATTGCTTATATAGGGCCACCTGGATAATCCAGGATAATCTCTTCATTTCAAAATCCTCAATCACATCTGCAAACCCCCTTCTCCAAGTAAGGTAGCATTCACAGGGGCTAGAGATGCGATCTGGTATGGGTGTTCTGTTTTTAGTCCCACAGTGTCACTATGCCTGCTGCTGTCTGTAGTCTTTTGGGTGGTCTGAGGGGGGATTTGCTTTCAAGTAGTGATATACCCTGCAGGGACTGTTCCTTCAATAGTTGTCCACCTGCCAAAAGCATGTTGACATCTCTCCTCGGCAGTCAATCCACCCACTTCTTGTTCTTGTAGGCTTATACTTGTTTTAGTCCTTGACTGTCATTTTGGATGAGTTTCAGGTGGAAACAGAGATAAATATGTGTGTTCAATATACGATGTTTAACCAAATGTCTCTCCACAGGCTTTAAATTTTTATGAATAGCTTACTGCTTCTCCCATTTGCTAAAATACAATATGCTTATTTTCAAAATATTCACATACCAAAGACAAGTAGACTGGCCACTAGAAATCACACCTCTCACCCAAAAGCAGTGGTTGAAATTTGGTTCTATCATAATGCTTTTAAAGTGTATCCCGAACATTATGGCTTTTGCCCCTACGTACCTTAGTATATACCTCTTCAAAGACAGACCTCTCCTTAAAATGGCAGTATCCCATCTGACAAAATTGTTAATAATAGCCTAGTACCTAATAGTCCATGTTTAAATTTTCCTATCTCAAAAATATCTTGTTAGAGTTGATTTATGGGAATCCAATCCAGGATCCAAACCAGAGCCAGGTTTGACACTTGGCTCTGAGGCGTCTGATGTGTTCCAATCCTCTCCTTTTCTCCAAGCCAGCTATCACCTTGTCAAACCTCCCGTCTTAAAAAGACAGCCAGGCGTAGTGGGGCACTCCTGCCGTCCCAGCTACTCAACAGATTGAGTCAGGAGGATTGCCTGAGCCCAGGAGCTCAAGAGCAGCCTGGGAAATCTCTGATGGGCTCCATGGGCTCTGGGGGAGGGGTAAAAAGAGGCCCTTAGTAGAGGGAGACCCAGGTCTATGAGCAGAACACAATCAATTTAAATGTCACCAGATTCTAAGACTTACACAACATACCCACAGCTGATTTATGGCTAGACTGCTTAATCAGGGAGAAACATTCTAAACCCCAAATATCAAATGATTGACATGGGATTTGATTTTCAAAGAAGGTTGTCTGGGAACCTGCACATTTCTCCCCAGGAGACGCATGTAATCAGAGGGTAGTCACTTCTCTTCTTTGAGGGGCAAGGGGCAGCCACACCCTGCCTTTGGGGTGCATGTACCTTTGCTGTCCTTTAATCAGTTTTTGCTTGTGCTGTGCTCTGATGCATCTTGAAATTCTTTTCAGTGGCAGAAATCAAGAACCTGCCCAGGGCCAAGTAGAGGTCCTGTCCACTGCTCCTTGGAGAGACCTCCTCCCACCCCCGTCCAGTGACATTCCTTTTTGTTGAGACCTGTCTCAAAAACAAAAACATGTACACACACAAAAATACACAGAAGTAAAGTGTACAACTCAATTATTAAAAGAAACAAAAGAAAATGAATAACATATAAGAAACATATTTATATCCCCACCTTCTGCAGAGGCCATGGCAGCCGGGGGGTGCCCTGGCCACATATCTACTTCACGTACAGATTAGAAGAAATATTGGGGGGCCAGGTATGTGGCTGGTGATAGAACACTTGTCTAGCATCTGTGAGGCCCTGAGTTTGATACCCGGAGCTGCTAAAAAAGAAAAATAGAAAATAAATAGCCAAGGTTGGGGTGGTGGCTCAGTGGTAGAGCACTCGCCTAGCATGTGTGAGGTACTGGGTTCGATTCTCAGCACCACATATAAATAAATAAAATAAAGGTCCATCAACAACTAAAAAAAATAATAATTAAAAAAAGAAAATAAACAGCCAATGCTCCTTCCCTTAAATTATTGTTTCAGAATATTACTGATAAACAAGTTTATCTTTTGGCTGGGTTAAGGGGTAGCTTCTCCACTTCTTTCTGATATCTGAGGATTGGTGCACTGTGTTAGTCTCCCAAGGCTGCTGTGCACCATGAACTGAGTGGCTTGAAACAATAGAAACTTGACTGAGTGTGGTGGTGCTCCTATGGCCCCACTACTCGGGAAACTGAGGCAAGAGGCCCACTTGAGCCAAGGATTTCAAGATCAGCCTGGGCAACATGGCGGGATGTTGTCTCAAATACATCAGAAGCCAAGTCTGCACAGCTCTGGAGGCTGTAAGTCTGAAATCAAGGTAGCAGAGTAGCCACGGTCCCTCTGAAGGAAAGGATCTCTTCCAGGCCTCTCTTCCTCTGGCGTTTGCAGCAGCCCTGGCCTTCCTTGGTTGGGAGGAATATCACTCCCATCTCTGCCTCTGTCGTTGGCCTCTCTGGGAATCTCTCCGTGTCTCTGTTTTCTCTTCTTATAAGGACACAAGTCATTGGACTGGGGCCCATCCTACTCCAGTATGGTCTTATTTTAACTTAATTAATTACATCTGCAAAGGTCCTACTTCCAAATAAGGCCTCATTCTGAGGCTTTGGGTTGACATGATTTCTTGGAGGACACTAAGGACAATCAAGTACACCCAACTTTGAGTCTTGTGGGGAAACAGAGGATATGTGGGCCCAACTACTTCTACAGAAAATGCAAACACCCAAATGGCCCTGTCAGTCTGTACAGGTGTGTGATCTGGGATTGGGCAATAGGTACCCTCACACAGGATTTTGCATCTGGAGCTATGGATACAAAGAAACATAGGTAGGAATCTTAAGCTGGTCATGTGTATTTGTCAGCTTTTCTATGGTAACAAATGCTCCCAAATCTCAGTGGCCTCCAGCAACATGCATGTATTTCTCACTCAGTTCCATAGGTCAGTTGTAGGTGGACAGTGGGTCATGTGCTCTCTGCTGGGTTCTGATGTGCTGGCTGGGGTTATAGTTGGGTTCAGGTATGCTCCATGGATCTTATCCTAGGTCTCTGGAAGGTACAGCCAGAGCCTGGGGCCTGATGTCCTCATGCAAGATGGAGGAACTTGAGAGAGAGGCAGAAACCCATGATGCTTCTTGGACCCTCTGCTCAGAACTGACAGTCACTTTGCCCACATTCCATTGATTGGCACGTCACATGAACACACCCAAAGTCAGAGGGCAGATCAGATGTTTTACCTACAGGGAAGCACAAGATAGGAGAGGTGAGATGGATGCCACGCTAGAAAATGACAGAATGTCTCACACTGTGGCAGGAATATCAGATACTAGATGGCAGTGATGTCCTCACAGGGCTGGAGCTGGGCTGTGGTTTCTTACCTGGGTTCCTAAACCAGTTAGGTAAGGTTCCTAGTGGCTTTTGGTAAATTCCTTTTCAGCTTCAATTGTCAAAGTTGGTTTCTGTGTCTTGCAACTAAGAGTCCTGAAGAAGATGTAGGGTATTAACTCCTCTCTGGCCTTGAAAATGACCCAGGGATCCTTGGTCTACAGTCCCCCAGCCCCAAGTAGACTCGTCCAGCTGCTCTGGACTTGGGGCTCTGAAAACTGCCTTCCAGACTTCTTGGCCACCTGCTTTCTGATGGGTCCAGCCCACCTGGAGAAAAGACTGGCAGGTGGGAAGACAGAAGGGGCATCACTCCTGCTGCTGAGGCACCTGGTCACGTTATCTGGGCAACGGCAATGAACCCAGCTGAGATTCTTCCAGCGTCTCAGACCCTCTCCATTGTGTTTTCACTTGCACCAGCAGCAACAGAGCGGTGCCCCCTCCTCAGGGGATTTCATGAGGGGGTCACCCCATCACTATCCCAGATTGAGAAACTCTAGCTCAAGAATATCACCCCTAACTAAGCAAACCCAGAGGCACTTGAGAATGCCACTCCATTGGGCTCCTGGGATCCTGGAGTATTAGAAGGGAGAGTCCATACTTCATACCCTGACGGGGCAGAACAGCCTTTGGCATCGCTCCATGCTGCCTCTTCTGAGCAGTCCCTGGTGAGAACTTGACTCCCTCCTGTTGCAGGTGACTCCTGGAAACGGAAGCTGGTGAGTTTCCGGTGTAGCCTGGGCCCTCCCTCGGCAGGCCTCGCCGTCCCTCTTCGCGGCTCTACACAAAGCCCTGCTCTCTGTTCTTTCCAGGTGAGCCTTGGTGGCCCTGTGCCATTGGACACTGAACCATCACCCGCTAAATCATGGTTTCCCTTCCTGGAGGGCTGGAAAGACTCGCTTCAAATGCTCCTGGAAGGGAAAGATTTGCACTAGTAGGTGCTGGGGGTGGAAGCAGGTGAGGGTCAGAGGAGAGACCCCTTCCTAGACTGGGGTGAATCCACTGAGGCAGGGAAGAAAGGGAAGAAAACACACCTGTTAAATTATTTCTGCCCTTAAGGGGCTCTGAGTTTTGCCCAGTGGTTAGAGCTCCTGCCTGGCATGTGTGAGCCCTGGCTGGGTCCAATCCCTCTCACTGAAAACCAAACAAGCTGCCGGGGTTGTGGCTCAGCAGTAGAGTGCTCACCTAGCACATGTGAGGCCCCAGGTTCAATCCTCAGCATCACATAGGAAAAAATAAATAAAATAAAGGTATTGTGTCCAAGTACAACTAAAAAATAAATATTAAACATATGCGTAACAAGTAGATAAACACAATACCTTTATTTTATTTTTTTATGTGCTACCGAGGATCAAACTCAGTGCCTCACATGCTAGGCAAGCGCTCTACCAATTCAGCTATAACCCCAGCATGAAAGGCCATCTTTCTGTTTTGAACTCTAGAAACATGTGCCTCAGGTGATACTGTACACTGACTCATCTGCCACGAACATGACCTTAACCCAAATGGAAAAAGCAGGGGTTTTTGTTGTTGTTGTTTGTTTGTTTTTGGGATGCTTAACCACTGAGCCACATCCCCGGACCTTTTTTGTAATTCATTTAGAGACAGGTCTTGCTGAGTTGCTTAGGACCTCAATAAGTTGCTGAATCTGGCTTTGAACTCACAATTCTCCTGCCTCAGCCTCCCAAGTCACTGGGATTACAGGTATGCACCACCTCTCTAGGCGGAAAAACAGGTTTTAAATCACGTAGCAACACTGGGTTCCGGGGAAATCATTCAGATGATCCGGAAATGAAAACACAACACTCAAAACTTCTAGTAGTACTCATAGGGCCCCAAGAATATGCCTGCAGACCCCAGATTGAAAGCCCCACCCTGAGCTACGTGGGCAGGAAATAAAGTGAAAGGAGAGATTGCTCAGGGGCCACCTGCTTGGGCTCTGAAGGTGTCCACTGCTGACCTGCAGAAGCATCCTGGGGAGACTCTAATGGATGGAAGGCAGTGGGATGAGTTTCCAAGGATAAGGGTAGACACCTCCTACACAGGCACGGAAGAGGTCCTCCTCCAAGAAGCCTGGTGCAATCCTGGCAGCGTAGGTCCTTTCTGGAAGTAAACACCACAGGTGTGTGGTGGCCTTTTCACTGTTCTTCCTTGAAGTATGAGCTGCAAACGTCTCCAAAAAAAAAGTGGTAGAGTGCTTACCTGCACAGGTGAGGCACTGTCGATCCTCCGTACCACGTAAAAACAAATAAATAAAAAAGGTTAGATTCTTAAAAAATAAAATAAGCTCAGTCTGAAAACAGAAAGGAGTGAAGAAACAGTTAATAAAAAAAATTAGGAAAAATGTAGCCAGGGAATGTCATTTCCACCATAATAAATTATGCATCTTAACATAAGTATATGTAATTTATTTTATAATTCATTTAATTAAACTCTGCAAGACCAATAACTGCTGCACAGTGAACAGTAACTACATATCCCAGGTTTCCTGGCCCAGTGCCAAAGACTGTTCTTTTGTTGAAGTGTCATTGCCCTGGATGATAAAATGGAATTCAGTTAATCACGGAAAATTCAGAAAACAGAGGAAAGCAGGTAGGAACCAAACCAATTCCCACCACTCAGGGACGATCACGGTTAACATTTGGCAGTGTCTCTCCACTTTTTGTTGTTGTTGTTGTTAGGTATAAATTTCCCTTCTTGAACACAGTTGTGGTCAGGGTGCCAGTGAGATACAGTGGTCTTTTTCTTTCCAGGCAATATTATGATATAAGCATTTCCTCTGTGGTTCAGTAAAGTCCAGTTGAGTACACACATTTTGGAGAGTCTATTGATATTAAGTGGTTACTAAATTTTTAAAAATCTCATTTAAAAATAATCATAGACTTGCTAGGCATGGTGGCACACATCTGTACTCAGGAGGCTGAGGCAGGAGTATTGCGAGTATGAGGCCAGCCTGAGCAATTTTACAATACCCTCAAAATAAAAGAATAAAAAGAGCTGGGGGTGTATCTCAGTGACAGAACACTCCTGGGTTCAATCCCTAGTACACCTCCCTTATACAAATCACAGACTCACTGACAATTGCAAAAATAATAAAATCCCCTGAATCTTTATGAGTTTCCCCTAATGGCAGCATCTGACATAACTAGAGTACTATATCAAAACCAGGAAATTGACATTGGTACAGTGTGCAGGACTTATTCAGGTTTCACCAGTGTTGTTCATGTACCTTGGCGGGGGGGGGGAGCTTAATTTTGTTTTTAAAGGCAGAGGCCAGTAAGGCTGGTGTGGTATCCACCCACGCTACACAAGCTGGTAACTACCAGCACATACACCTAAGTCAGTCTGATTTGAGGCCTACACAGTTTCTCATCCATCATGAGGTGGGTGGAAGGGGAGAGAAAGGAAGAAATGACAACGATATGTTTAAAATCCAAAGGTAAATGCCACCTGAGGATTGTCTGGATGCAGGGGTGGAACCCGAGCCCTGCACACACTAGGGTGAGTGTTTGCTCATCAAGCCACACCCAGCCCAACGGTCGGTTTTAGTTGAGGTAAGATCCAGGCTTAGTTCTGTCAGGAACTAGAGGACATCAGACAAACTTTGAAAGCTCTGCCAGCTTCATGGTCCTTGTCCTAACATGGAAGTGACCCCACAGTGCCCTCCGCCTGAGGCTGTCGTAACAGCCACAGGATGTCCACAGAAAGACAAAAGCACCAGGCACACACACTCTGTGACTTTAATCCCCAAACTTAACAGCTCTCCTACAAATGTCCTGGATGGCAAAACTGTAATAGAAACCCTGAATCTGGAGTTGGAAGAGTTAAGCAAATCAAATATAATGTAATTCATTGTTATGGGAAGTTGAATTGTGGAAATCTGAAATACCATAATGTAAAATAAGAGAAAAGGACCTAAGTGTTCCAGGGAGGGATCCTATGTGTAAGTTAGCAGTGAGGCCAGAGCCTGGTGCCTGGGAATTGGAATGCCACCGTATTGTGGGGACGACCTGGTGGAGACTGACATTGTGGAGTCGCAGGAAGATGGAGATGGTGAGGGTCCGTTGGTGGGGGATGGTGCTCTGTCCCGGGCTGTCTCTGCTGCATCCAGTTCCAGTTCCGCAGAGGTTACTAAACACTGTGCAGAGCTGAAGGAAGAGTGCTCTGTAAAGTAGCAGGAAGTGTGTAAATGTGGCTGAAGTCCAGCTTGAGGGGGGTGCGCTCCTGGGAAAGAAGAGCTGCCTGGGTCTCCCACAGACATCTGGGGACAGGACCAAGACCTTCTCCTTCAGGAAACCGCCCCTTCTACTCACATACCTTATTTCAGAGCTGCAAAGCCGCCAGAATGCTCTGTGTGAATGTTCCTCTAGAAAGATCTTGAGGTGGCGATGAGGTCTTCCAAGAATTGACAGGCCTGTGTGTGGCTCTGGGAATATCTGGACCTCTGGGTACAGTATGTGCCATTTCTTCAGAGGGTGGGGGAGGGGGGAATTCACACAAACGCACACACACTCACACACAAATGGTACTGGGGATTGAAGTCAGGAGTGCTTTACAACTGAGCTACATCCCTGGTTCTTTTGATTTTTTTTTTTAAAAAAAATTAGTTGTAGACAGACAATATCTTTATTTTATTTTTATGGGGTGCTGAGGATTGAACCCAGTACCTCACACATACCAGGCAAGCGCTCTACCACTGAGCCACAGCCCCAGCCCCAGCCCTTTTTTGGTTTTTAATTTTAAGACAAGGTCTTGCTAAGTTGCCCAGTCTGGCCTGCAACATGGATCCTCCTGCATCAGCCTTCTGAGCCACTGGGATTACAGGCATATGCCACAGTGCCCTGCAGGATTGAGAAACATTAAAGGAAACTTCAGCCACAGTTCCACCTAATCATGTGGGAAAGTCTTTATTGAAGGAGGGGATCAGCACAGGGAAAAGACAGAAGCAATTTACCAAGCCATGGCCAATGGATACAGAGTCTCAAAAAGCCGCTAATAAAACATTTGGATGTCACAGTCCGGTGCTTGACTGGACTAACAGAGATAAAGATCAGATGGAAAAAACTTCTCAGGTTTACCAGCCAAAATATTCCGTCTTCTTTTCTGAAATTACTACTTCTCTTGGCCATCTTTGAGCCATAAGGCAGGACTTGTCAAGAATTTTAAGGACAACAGTGGCTCTCCGAGAGAAAAGACTGCTGGTACCATCCAGAAGATGATGGGCAGGGCGCCTGACAGAAACCGAACTCCCACTCCCAAGGGTGGCTCCGTGGCACAAAAAATAAGCATAGAGGAGGCTGGAGAGATGGGGGAGTGGGGGAGAGGCTTGTTACTGACATTCGAGTTTCCAGCCAGGAGCGGTGGCTGTGGGGTGGTGGTTACAGGGCTTCCAAGCATCCTCATGCACAGGAAATAAATACCAGCAGGACAATAGATACTAAGATGGAGGACACTGCGGGCTTGGTGGCACAAGCCTGTAATCCCAGTGTCTCTGGGGGCTGAGACAGGAGGATCATGGGTTCAAAGCCAGCCTCAGCAATGGTGAGGTGCTAAGCAGCTCAGTGAGATCCTGTCTCTAAATAAAGTACAAAATAGGGCTGGGAACATGGCTCAGTGGTTGAGTGTTCCTGAGTTCAATCCTCAGCACCCCCCCTAAAAAAAGATGGTGGGCACCATGGTGATCCAGACAGTGGCCACAGCAGGACAGGTGCCCAGTGTCCAGCAGGACAGGAGAAATGGCTGCAGAAGACAGGGAGGAGATTGGAGACAAAGGTGGGCCAGACTTGTAACCAACCGAATCAGTTTGAACAGTGCTTCTGGTGTGGAGGCTATCAGTGTAGTCATGCCGAATTTGGAAGGAAAGATATCCTACTATTTGAGGTTGTAGAACCTAACATTCTACTAGAGCTCCGATAATAAAATCTCAGTTTCAGAATCCTGAATTAATGTGAGGTTACAGGTGGCAGGCAGAGTCCTGCTTGGCATAAGCATTTGTAAGTCTTCCTTCAATTCTGTTTTTGTTTAATGGACTGGCATAATGAGGTTTATTGGAGAAACATAAATATCAAACAAAGCTCTCTATTAAAAAAAATTTCAGGGCTGGGGATGTGGCTCAAGCGGTAGCACGCTTGCCTGGCATTCGTGCGGCCCACGTTCGATCCTCAGCACCACATACAAACAAAGATGTTGTGTCTGCCAAGAACTAAAAAATAAATATTAAAAAATTCTCTCTCTCTCTCTCTCTCTTAAAAAAATTTTTTTTTCAGTGTGGGGCCTATGTGGTAGAGCACTTGCCTAGCATGCAAGAGGCCTTGAGTTCTGTCCCCAGCCCTGCAAAAATAATTAAGTAGTTAATTAAAAGGTAATTAAGATTGCATTTGACTGACCAGTAGACAAATTCCACAATCAGAACTTGAGTACTCTTTTGAAGAAGACTTTAGCCAGGCTCTGTGGTGCACACCTGTAATCCCAGTAGCTTGAGAGCCTGAGGCAGGAGGATCTCAGAGTTCAAAGCCAGCCTCAGCAATTTAGCAAGGTGCTTAGCACTCAGCAAGACCCTGTCTCTAAAATATAAATAAAGGCTGGAGATGTGGCTCAGTGGTTAAGCACTCTTGGGTTCAATCCTCAGTACCAAAAAAAGAAAGAAAAGTTACTTGAATCAGTAATTTGTATGTTTTTAATATTCAATGTTGAAAATGAGACTTCACCTAGACTTTTCTAGATTTACTACCAGTAAATGCTCCTCACAGTAACAATTCATTTTTATGTGTTTTTCTTGAAGGATTTTAATGTCTTTTTTCTAAACATCGTTCTGCCCCTGGCTGGCTTCTTATTCGGGTAGGTTGTGCCCCTTTGCTTCCTGTCAGAACTGCTAGGTCAGTTGCTGTTAAATGAGCTCCTCTGCAGAGAGCACATTCAGTGTCTTATTCCGTTGATGGAGTGCCGGACTGTCAGCTCAACTTTGAAAATCTTGAATACCACCCAGATCCACAAAGATTAAAGAGCAAACTAAATTGTGAAACTATAATACATAGAAGCATTTAGCTAAAGTGTAACAATTCAAACTGACCTATATCCATCCAAAACAATTTCCTCCTTCAACCTTACTATTCTTTGAAATCTGCTAGAAGAAACAATTAACTCAAATATGTGTGTGTGTGTGTGTATGTATGTGTGTGTGTGTGTTTAATTTGGCGAGGGAGGGGGTACATGCTGGGATTGAACCCACGACCTCCCACATGCTGAGTGCTAAGCAGGCACACTTTCACTGTGCTACACCCCAGTTCCTTTGGAATTTATTTTATGCATGAGCTAATACCACTGGCTCAGCAAATACAAGTTGGTTTACTGTGGGCAGGAAAAAAAAATTTTTGTAATGAAAGAAATGCATTACGAAGTAAGACAGATTTTTGCTTAGTGCAAGAGGTCCTTTATTATTGTCTCAGAAAACAAAAGTCTGGCTGACTTGATGTTTTCCATTATCTTCTTCTGAAACCTACATGACATGATGTTTCTGTCTGGGTTTTCATATATTCACAAATGTTTGTTAAGTTGTGAAAGAAAATGGCTGGAGGTATACTTTGTGCTTAAAGGTGAGCAATAAAATATTCGTACATTCAAAAATACGAATAGGGCTTCATTCAAAATGCGGAACGTTTTTTAATGTCGGCCCATTAAAAATGAATCTACAATTCCTTCATTTCAAAACTTGCGATCCACAGCGTACGCTGTTCATGACGTTACCACAGGGTGGCGCCACTTCAGTAGGTAAACCGCACTCTGGGAACCACTGCGTGGGTTGGGTGCGCTGGGACTTCCCAGTTTCACCGACACGTTCTGGAAAAGATCTGGCTGGAGAAAGCATCCAGGTTGTAATCACTTTTGTGGAAAGGGAACTGAGATAAAGTGCTCTGAGAGGCCAGGCACTGTGATAGCACTTACTGTTAACTTATGTGAGAAAGTTCTGCAAAATACAAGTTGGTGCTGGCAGAGGATCATGTCCACCAACTCAGTTTGTTTTGTTTTTGAGATAGAACCCAGAGTCTGCGCGTGCAACACAATCACTACTAAACATATTCTCTTCCAAGGAGCTACACCCTTCTCCAGAAACCCATCATTGTCTTTATTTTTATTTATTTTTATTATTATTATTTTGCACTGGGGATTGAACTCAGGTGTTCTACCATTGAGCTACATCCCAGGCCTTTTTATTTTAAATTTTGAAACAAAGTTTCACTAAGTTGGGGGGGCTGGCCTTGAACTTGTGATCTTCCTACCTCATGTGATCCTCCTACTTCGGCTTCCCACCATCATCCATCTTCTTTAAGTTTTGTTTTGTTTTTGGTACCAGGGATTGGACCTTAACCACCAAGCTTAACCACTGAGCCACATCCCCCAATCTTTTTTACTTTTTATTTTGAGACGGGGTCTCACTAAGTGACCTAGGCAGGCTTTGAACTTGCCATCCTCTTTCCTCAGCCTCCCAAGCTGCTGGCATTACATGTCTGTGCCCCTTCATCCTACTTTCATCATTCTCTTTAACTGTGATTGATTGTTAAAAGATTCTGATCCTTAGGAGCAGATTACCTTGCCTGATTCCATCACCCCTCCTAAATGCAGCTTCCATGTACAGGATTCTACCAACTGTAATCAAAGATATTTGGGGAAAAATGCATCTGTCCTGAATATGTGGACTTCCCTCCATTGTTATTATTTTCTAAATGATACAGTATAACAACTATTTATATAGTATTGACAGTAATCTAGATCATTTAAAGTATGCAGCTTCCTGGCCCATGCCTCTAATTCCTGTGACTGGGGAGTCTGAAATAGGAGGATCACGAGTTCGAGGTCAGCCTCAGCAATGCAGCGAAACCCTAAGCAACTTGGCAAGACCCTGTCTCAAAATAAAAAATTGGGGATATGGCTCAGAGGTTGAGTACCCCTGGGTTCAAACCCTGGTACAAAAAAATAAATAAATAAATATGAGGGAGGATTGTGTAAATTCTATGGAAATCCTATGGTATTTTTTACAAGGGACTCAAGCATCTTCAGATTCTGCCATCTGCGGGGAAGAGGAGATCCTGGAACCAACCCTCCCAAGGATGCCAAGGGATACGTGTGATTTACCCAGGACAGCACAGCGTGTAATCAGTAGGATTGGGATTTGAACCTAAGTCAAATGACATCAAAACCCACCTTGCTTCTGTAAACTCTGGTGCTCCTACACCATGCCTGCCCTCCTATCTCCACCATCAACAAATCACCAGGAATCAGCAGGTGACAAGGGCGAAGAGAAGGCATTTCTCAACAAGATATCATTGCCCCTTCATAAATTACCTGAACATTGTGAAGCGTCCTTGAGCAGGGTGATTTCCAAGATTGGTTAGATGGAAACGGTCACACCTTCTCTCCAGACATACTGTCACCATCGCGTGGTTAAAATGGCAATGGTACATCAATCAGCCACTTAATCAGTGATTCACTTGCAAGATTTTATTTCAGTGAGTCAGCAGCCTTTACATTTCATGGAGTCAAGGAGAGGTTGATGCAGGTGGGGCAGAAAAATCAGAAAGTTGACATACGGCAGCAGAGACAGACTGTCAAATGCTTCCTAAGTCTTTAGGAAATTGGAAAGTTATTTACCCATCCACTCACCAAACACAGATGAGGAAATAAGAGCATGAAATCTGGGGTGATTCACCCCTCGCCAGATAACAGGCCAGCACTGCCTTATAAAATAGCATCATTCTGAAAGTAACGTGCCTGTGTTCCTGATTAAATCAAAAGTAGAAATGAAATCGAGACTCATAGGAGACTTAGATAGCACACTTTACTTTTCAAAACCCCTTTTACATCTCTTATCTTAATTTATCTCTGCACAATCTCCCTGCTTTGAGCTACTTTATTGAAGCACTCGGGGGGCCCCTGTAGTTAATGTTTAGTGTATATGTCAGTCTCTCCCGCTGGTTTATGACCTTCTTCAGGGTTGAGACTGCATCAATAAAGCCTGAGCACTTGGCGAGGTATTAGTCAGGACTTGTTGCTAACACAGAAACCCACTGGATGCGGTTTAAGCAAAAGGAGGGCTTTGTTTCAAAGAGCCCCAGGGCAGGGGTGCAGCCACGTCTGGGACGCCCAGGAACCAAGCTCTCTCAGTTCCTCGCGTCTGGGTCTGCCTCATTAACACCTCTGCAAAAGAGTCTCTCCCTGCTTCCTAGTCCATTCCGCTGAAAACCGGCCTGCCAGCATCTCCCGAGTCGACGTGCAACTTGTCCAGCCCTGCAGGGAGCCTCAATGCTCTCACTCCCAACCTCCCCAGTCTCCAGGGGCCGAGACTCTGATTGGTCCAGCCTGGGTGAGGTGTTCACCTCTAGTCCAATCAACGGTGGCCAGAGGGGTGCGGTCCTCCGAGGTTGTTCCTACGGTAACCACGAGTTGGGGGAGGGCTGGGGGGCAGGAAGGAAGAAGGCACCGTTCCCAGAAAGAAAGGGTGAAGGAGCGGGGCGACCCCAACAATAGGGGGCCACGTTCCCGTGTACACTTGGTGCTCTATAAATGCTTACTGATCGGCCTCACCCTAAATGCTTAGTAAAAAGAGCACCCGGGGCTCTGTGTGGCCGCAGGGCTTCCCGCTGTTTTCTCTTCCTGGTGGCGCTTTCTTGCCCGCACCCGCACCTCTTCCTCGTGGCCTGCATTTGGACTCGCCTCTCTTAGGCCTTTTCCGACCCCCCTTCGTGATTTTTAAAAACCCTCATCTTGAATGACTTGTTTAATTCCAGCCTTCTCCCAAAGACTAAATTCCAGTTGTTCCAGAGGCTCCCCAAAGAATTAATCTGCAGAGGTGGGGGCGGAGAGGGGAGTTAATGACTCATTAAGCAAACCTTTGACCTGTGGGAGATAGGAGAAGTGGATACTTCTTAACCCTTTTCTCCCTAGAGGACTGTCCCAAGGTGAAATGCACGTTGCTTTTGAGAGGTGGTCTTGAAAGTCCGCATCGCCTAGAGAGGTAGCAGCGGCTTCTCACCCCACTGGCCTTGCCCCTCGTCCCTGCGGTCTGGGGACGCTTTCCCTAAAGAAGTAGCAAAGAGGACTTCAGGCTGTGCTTTCTGGGTAACTCAGGTGCATTAAGCACCATGCTGAAACCTGTGTCAGAAGTCCCCTCTCTCCATCTCCAGGCTCTGCTTTTCTCCACACTGTTTTTATTGCTTGCTTGGCTTTGCCTAAAGTTCCTAAGGGTTGGCATCAGCTCCAGCTGGTTCTTCAGTGTGAAGGATGCTTCTTCTTCCTAGTTTCAGCTCAAGTTCTGGGGACTTCCCTATGGGCTCCGATTGGCCCATAGAGGGTCATGTGTTCAGCTCTGACCAATCATTGTGGAAAATGGGGACAGAACTTGGTCTCTAGGTATTCTGTCCTTTCTAGTTACCCTGGGGGGAAGTGATTCCCTCGGATAAGGGGCAAGATGGGGGCTGGAAATGTCGAATTGGGTGTTGGGGTGGAGCGGGGGACAACACAGATGCAGAGGACAGAGTCTTCTCTGCCGACCCAATACAGATCCATGGGGCTGGGAGGAGAAGGGGGAAGGGCAGATCTGGGCAGCCAGCTCTCTGTGCAGTTGGGGTGGGAGGCTAGAGCTAGGGCTGGCCATTCCCCAGGAGCAGGCTCTGTGGCCAAGGACCTGGCGTCCAGCTGTGACTGGCTGTCCTTCTTTGCAGCACCACCAAGTTCTCAGACTCAGAGCCTTCCTCCAGTACCCAGACAGACACCTCCATCACAAGGCTGAGATCACTCAGCAGCCAGGGACCCCTCAGGGAAGCCGCCTGGAGGCTCCTCATTCACCACACACTGTCAGAGAGGCGGCCAGGTAGCGTGAGCCCTTCCCCGGAGACACAGTGCTTGCCCAGCAGGCCCTACCTGAGAAAATCACCTTCCACAGGAGAGTCGGGACTTAGCCAGAAGCTTTAGGCCAGCAGCTCCCCTGACAGCCGTCTGCCCATTCTTGGGGTCACCACCCCCGATCTTTTAGGCTTCCTCTTCCTCACGCCCCCTTATCATTCTTACTCTCCTTGGTATGTCTGCAGCTGTGTGAGTCCTGGGTCCCTTTGAGTAAGCTCTCACTCCCTAAGGCCTAAGACAGCCAATGCTCACAGAGCATCTAGTGTACTGGAAAATCATCCAAATGCTGCTGATTGTTTCTTTTAATACATACAGCAAAACTAGGAGTGGTGGTGCATGCCTGTAATCCCAGTGACTCCGGAGGCTGAAGCAGGAGGATCGGGAATTCAAGACCAGCCTCAGCAACTTGGTGAAGCCCTAGGCAATTCAGCAAGACCCTGTCTCTAATAAATAAATGAATGAATGAATGAATGAATGAATAAATGGGCTGGGGATGTGGTTCAGTGGTTAAGCCACCCTGGGTTCAATCCCTGGCAACAAAAACATGCAGCAAAGACTCTCTGAGAGCCATGTTTTGGCCTTGACCAGAATCCAACCTGAAAAATGTAATCAGTAAAAAACATCCAGGGGACCTTTAGTCAAATCTGAATATGGATTAGGGATTAGGTTATGTAAAGAAATTTTTGTTACTGTTGTTCAGCATGATAACAGTATTGTGGCTACTGGAGGAAAACATGTCATTTCTTTGAGCATGCTGAATCATTTAGTGGTGAAACTCAATGATGTCAATGCTTTAAATATTTTAATGACAATGACAACCAAATGAAGCAATATGGCAAAAATGTTGGAAATTGCTAAGTCTAGATGGTGGAATATGGGTGTCCATTATACTATTCTCCACTTTTCTGCATGTTTGAGCATTTTATGATAAAAAGTGAAAAACGGGCTGGGGATATAGCTTTTGGTAGAGGTTTGCCTCGTATGCACAAGGCCCTGGGTTCAATCCCCAGCACCACAAGGAAAAAAAAAGTGAAAAACGAAAACAGAAAATGAGAGTTAATATTAGCATCCCATTTCACAGATGAGAGAGCTGAGGCACAGAGAAGTACTAGCCTCTCTAAGGTCACAGAGCTTGAGAATGACACACTTGTACTTGAACTCGGTCAGCTGCCCCACTGGGTACACTCCTGTCTCCATCCATTCACTTGTGCTGAGTAAGTACCTGTGGGATGGACAGTCGTGGTTTAAAGGGTGTTGGCCATTCCACCTCAGGTATGTTCCCAGGACGTACGCTCTACTCTGGGCCCCAGTTCCTATACCCGGCATCTTCCAAGTGGTCTGTGGATTGGTGCTGTGTTCCTCAGCTGGCTTATTAGCAGTTCTACACCCAGCAGCCGAGAAAACGTCCTGCGTGTGATATGACTCTAGAACTGCCTATTTAAACACCTTTCCGGGTTTTTCCCTGGACGAGCTTTTGCTATTGCTGTTCCTGTTGTATTAATATCGCTTGCTTCTCTGAATTAGTAACAGTGCACATGATGTGAACTTCAAAAAACTCAGAAGAAAATATAGTAAAAGGCGATTCTCCCTCCCGCCCGCTCAACCACCAGGTCCCCTACCTGGAGGCCACCATTCTACACAGTGTGCTGTGTACCCTTTCAAGGATGGCCTGTGTGGATAGAAGCAAGTCGGGAGGGGGAAGGAGGGGAAAAACCCTTTTATGCTCCACCCCACCCCACCTAACACCAACCAGAGGAGCCCATTTTGTTACACTGTGGCCATTTATTTATTTTGGTGCCTGGGAAAGGAATCCAGGGCCTTGTGCCTGCTAAGCACGTGCTCTACCACTGAGCTCTACCCCAGGCCCTAGTTTGGCTTTTTGTGCAAGCTTTCCTAGTACTAAAACATATCTGAAGCAACTGACTAAAAGGATAAAGAACTCACAGAACTTCTCCTGGCCTGGCCCATTTTAAATATTGCCTCCTGTGTTAGCAGTTATTGATGTGTAGCATGTTACACCCAAATCTGCTGTCTCCTCCAAAGCAGCACATGTTCTGGCCCCACATTTAATGCCCTGCGTTTTGTGGCCTGAGGTTTTTTTTTTTTTAATATTTTTTTAGATGTCGGTGGACCTTTATTTTATTCATTTATGTATATACAGTGCTGAGAATCGGACCCAGTGCCTCACACATGCTAGGCAAGCGCTCCACTACTGAGCCACAGCCCATGGCCTCAGCTCTTTGGGCTGTTTCTATAACATCCTCGTGGTTTTCTTTGTTTCTGTTTGGTGAATTCATCCTTAAGATCCACTGTGAATATTGCCTCCTGTGTTAGCAGTTATTGATGTTAGGGTTAGGGTTAGGGTTAGGGTTAGCATGTTACACCCAAATTTGCAGCTTAAACAACACATATTTATTATCTCTCACTACTGTTTGTAAAGAGTGACTGAGCTGAGCGGTTCTGGCCTAGACTCACTCATGAGGTTACAGTCAAGCAGTGGCCAGGGCCGCAGTCTCATCTGAAGGCTTGACTGGGGCTGAGTGAAGTGTCTCCAAGCTGCTTCACTGTTGGCAAAAGGCTTCAGTTCTCACCATGTGTGCCTTTCCCATTCAGTCTGCTCTTGGCTCCTCCAGTGTGGGGAATCCAAGTGACAGAAAGCACACCCAAAGTGGAAGCCACAGTCCTTCATAGCATTGCAGAAGTTTCATGTCATAACTTCATCTTATTCTACTAGCCACGCTGACCAAACCAGGTACAGTACAGAAGAGGCCATGCAGGAGTGTGAGGTCCAGAGGTGAGGATCACCTTGGAGCCGCCGCCTGGCCTGTTGGAGTCCACTGGGGACCTGCACTTTTACTCACTTCCTGCAAAGCTTTTGTCACCTTGTGTTATAGATGGTTTGCTTCATTCCCAAATCGCAAACTTATTAAGGGCAGTGACTAAACCTTATTCATCTTTCCCTTCATTTTCAGGCCCAAATACTTTCTAATATAGAATATATATTCAATAAATGTCAAGTTAATGCCGAATGCATGACTGAATGGATATAAATAAGTGAGCAAATTAGTGACTACATAAATGGATAGTTCAAAAGACCAGAGGAGGTAGGATTGACTATGAGATGGTTATCTCTCCCCCTTTGGGCTTGTCGAGATAGTTAATGAGTTGGTCACTGAGTCCTTGCTTCCTTTTCCTCTGGCTCTTCTCTTTGCCCACCGTTGCCCCTCCCCGTGGTCAGCATCGGAGGGCTTGGTCACCATATCGACATAACAACTTCCTGGGCCCAGGTCACAGCCGATGGCGCTCTTGGCCCAAGCCCAGCCCATGGGCTTTTCTGCAGGGAATTTGAAACTGGCATCAGGAAAGGTCCAACTTCAGTGTGTCTTCTTCCTTGTCAGGAGGGACATGAAAACCGGGAAACTCTTGGTAATCGTGCTTTTTTTGCTCCATGGACTGGGGAGCAGAGAAAGCCAATGTGTGTCAACAGGAGAAAATGAAAAGAGAGGAATGCAAATGAGAAGGGACGGGGAGGTTGGCCCAGGGCTGAGAAGCGCTCTTGTTCCTGTTTCCAGGCCGATGGTCAGGCCCAGCTGTGTCTTAGTCCCCACGAGACACTCCTCCATTCTTTTAATAACTCTGGGGAGGGGGGCATGGTGTGCGGGAACTCACTTGCCCAGATTATGAAAGCCAATTAGGCATATTCAGTGACAACATGTTGGTGGCTGGAAATGGACACAGGGGCAGGATTTGCACCACAGACATTGGCAAATGCTGTCAATCCAGAATCCCTCCCCGAGAGCTGCCAATAGACCTTCTCCACACACTCAGGGGATTTCTGCAACTTACAGCCCCAAAACACTCGGACGGCTGCTGGGCAAACTCCTACTCAAGGTTGAAGACCCGGAAGATCCCCTGAGAAACGCTTCGGGGGTGACATTTGCAGGAAGCTAGTTCAGTGTGTGCTCACAGTACCTGAAGGACGTCGTGAGGCAGTCCAGAACTCTGAGGGTTATGTGACACAGGCCATGCGGGAAGCAGCAACTCCACCTAGGCAATAACCACCCATGACCCTTAAGGCTGAAGTCCATGCTCCTCAGCAGGCGGGCGGTCCTCTGAGCAGTGGCCCTTGTCCTCCATGCATCTCCAGGCTCTCTCCTGCCAGCTCCTCCCCTGCCCACCTCGTCACCACCCCCTGACCATGCCCTTGCCTCCTCAGTGTTCCCAGCCTCTATCTCACAAGCTGATAATCAGTTGGAGAGTCTGATAAAGATCCCAGTCCGAGCTGGGCGTTGCATGCATATCATCCCAGCAGCTTGGGAGGCTGAGACAGGAGCCTTTCGAGTTCAAAGCCAGCCTCAGCAACTCAGCAAGTCCCTTAATTAAGCAACTCAGCAAGACCCTGTCTCTAAGTATAATACAAAATAGGGCTGGGGATATGGCTCCGTGATTGAGTTCAATCTCTAGTACCAAAAAAAAAAGAAAAAAAAAAAGATCCCGGCCCGATCCCAGGAGGAACCCACAGACACACCAACGATTGCAGTTTCAGGGGTCATGGACCAAACACCTTCTTGCCTCTAAAGGCTTTTAGGGCCCCTGCATCCCGTGTGCCTCTCTCTAAGCCAAGCCCACCTCTGTCTCAGGATTTAAGCCCATCGCTTTCATATTCATTTTCAAGTCTTAACTGTGCTGGGGACATCTCGAAGGAAGCATCCTATTGTCTTATTTGTGAGTATGTTGATGACCAAGGGATGGCAGGGTGTGTCCCAAACCTCAAGTTCTAATCATGAGATCAGGGTGTAGCTACAGCCACAGCCAGGCTGTCTAAGTACAGAGGTGTGTCACTGAGCATGGTATTGCCATTACTAAAGGAAGCACATGCCACCCACAGTTAGGCCTGACACCCAGGGAAAATGAGAAGCAGGAATCACTGTGGCCAGGGTGTTCCCAGCACTGGTGGCACGAGAGGCTCAGAGGGGTGAGGACCTGCCTTAAGCAAAAGATGGGGAGCCGCCCAAGTGTGGTTCTAGGGAAATAAGTTGAACTTGTAGTCCTGGAGATCTGGGTTCCCATTCTAGCTCTGTCACTTATGGTTTGTGACTGTGAGTGAATCACTTTGTTTCTCTCAGCCCCAGTTTTCTCACCTGCCCAAAACGACTTTATTGAATCACTATTAAAAGAGACAGCTGTATGAAGTGCCTGTATTGCAGGATGGTCAAGAAAAGTTAGCATCGCCTTTACCTGTGTTTCCTGCATTCTGTCACAGGCAAAGAATCCATCCCCTCCAACTAAAGCAAAACAAGAAGTGTATTGCAGGAGTGGAAGTGCTGACTATTTCCCAATTTCTTCCATCCCTTTCTTACATGATAAAATAATTTTTACCTAAGTACATAGTTGCTTAGTTAAATACTGCCTTCCTTTCCCCAGCCTTCCTTGTGGATTGTCACACTCTGGTGACTATAGTCCAGACATTGGAATGTGAACCAAACTGACATGCATAACTTCTAGTTCATGTCCTTAAAGAAAAGGCACATATTCTCATTTTTCTTCTTCTCATATTCTCTCCTCCTCCCCCATCCCTCCTCCTTCTCCTCCTTCTCCCCCTCCTCCTTTTCCTCCCCGCTCTTTCTCCTTCTTCTTCTCTGTCCTAGGTAGGACAGGACTGGTGCAGCAGCAGCCATGTTGTCCCATCAAGTAGAAATTGAGGTTTAGAAGGATGTTAGGTCTCTAGTGACTTAGCAGAGCAGAGGCACCCTACCAGTTCAGATATTAAAGTACAAAATAATTAAACTTGCATTTGTTTAAGGATTGTCAGTCTTTGGGTTTTATTACAGCAATCAAACCCATCCTCTATCTAACACTCAGTAAGCCACGGGGAAGCTCAGAGCATCCAAGGAAGAGCCTAACCGTCAGCCTTCATGAGGAGCAGACGTCAGGCCAGCTCCTGGACACCTGCCTGTAGATGAGGCTCAAACTGTTCAGGCCTCCACTCTTGGGAATTCATTCAGTTAACTCCCATATCAGTTCCACACATGCACATCATTTTGATTTTTTGTTTTTTAAGGATTTTGTTACATTTGTACAAGATGTTCTAAGCTCAAGTTGTAATTTTCCTGCTCCAGCCTTAGAATCTGACTTTTCAATAATGAGTTTTCCCTCTTTCAGTGGAGAATGGAAACTAGAAACTAAGATCTGGGCCGCACAGGCTGGTATAGTGGTACCGGCAGTCATTCCTTCTGGGCTTCTAGCAAACCGGAAATGTGAGGGAAAGTAGAGTTGTGTAGACACATGCATATGTCTTCATCAATTTCTGCATCTATCGATGTATTTTTTAAAACCATGTATCACACCAACCAGTTCCAGTCTGCACCCAGGCCTGGGTCCTGCCTTTCTTCTCTGACAGCAGGAACCGGATCTCATTATCTCCAACTATTTCCCTGTTTGCTCAGCCCCCCAGGCAACCCAATCCTCTGACCTTACAGGTGGCCTCCTCCTGTGCAGTCCTGCCTCACCCACCAATCAGGCCCTCAGCATTGACCTAGTTGCAACCCCAGCCCCCGTGAGTATTTTATTTAGAGACAGGGTCTCACTGAGTTGCTTAGTGCCTTATTTTGCTAAGGGTGGCTTTGAACTGTGATCCTCCTGCCTCAGCCTCCTGAGCTGCTGGAATCACAGGTGTGCATCACTGTGCCCGTCCTCTATGTTTTTTATTGGTGCATTATGGTTGTACATAATGATGGGATTTGTTGTTATGTATTTGTATGTGCACACAATATATTTGTGTTATTTTTATTGTTGTATTATTTTATTTGGGGGATATTTTCAGTCTGAGGTTGGTTGGATGCACAGCAGCAGAGCCTCATAGCAATATTTGGAGGAGGCCCTTTTACTGCCCCTGTTTTACAGATGGGACTGTGGAGTCTGGGAAGGGGAAGGAAACTGCTCTAGGCCACATAATCAGCATCAGGCCTGGAATTGGAACCACCACATCCCAGCTCACTGTCCTGATCCGTGCCCTTGAACCCACGCTTCATGTTCCTTTGACTGCCATCTGTGGCTCTGAGGCTGCCCGTGCTCCAGCTAGGTCCAGTTTGTCCAGGGAACAGTTCCAGGCTCACAAATGACGTCAGCACCAACTTTTTAAAAAAATATTATTATGTGATATTTAACACATAGAAAAGGAAATACGGCCAGGTGCGGTGGTGCACAAGCACTTGAGGATCTGAGGCCAGTCTGGGCAGTTTAGTGAGAAACTGTCTCTAAATAAACAAAAAACAAATAAATGGAAACATGTAATATGTATTTATAAGTTACCAAGCATAACAATGAAAGAGCCCTCATGTCTCCAAAGCTTGCCTCCTAACTTGAAATATGCTAACAACGGGGCTGGGGGTGTGGCTCAGTGGTAGTGTGCACAAGGACTGGGTTCAATCCCTCAGGAGCTGGAAAAAGTAAAAAACTTAAAAAAACAACAATAACAATAACATCAAAAACCATTAGCAAGTTTTTAAAAAACAGGCTTGCTGGGCATGGTGGTGCACACCTATAATTCCAGTGATTAAGAGGCCGAGACAGGAGAATTGCAAATTCACAAACAACCTCAGCAACTTATTGAGGTCCTAAGCATCTTAGTGAGATCCTGTCTCAAAATAAAAAATAAAATGGTCTGGGGATGTGGCTCAGTGGTAAAGCACCCCTGAATTCAGTCTCCAGTACCCCCTCCCCCCAATAGAGGTTTAAGATTTACATTGTGTTTTCAAGATACAAAATGTCTCTCCATTTAATCTCCTAACTGGAGACCTGAATCTTCCCCATGGGTTATCCAGCTGTTTCCCTCTGTTACCCTTCCTCAGAAGCCCTTGACTACTCTGTTTTGTTTTGGTGTTTGTTTGTTTGTTTGTTTGTTTGTTTTGGTGTTGAGGATCAACCCTGGGGCCCTCCAGCATGCCAGGCAGGTTTTGTTTGGAACTGGATGTCCTACCAGCAAATCCTGTGTTTGTCTTTCAAAAGTGCAACACAAATCTGATCATCTCTGCTCTTTTCCCCTAATCCAAGTAGCCTCCTTGTTGCTCTCCCCTGGGATGCACAATGAGCTTTTTTAAAAAAATTTTCTTTTGTGGTGCTGGGGATTGAATGCAGGACCTTGTGCACTGTAAGACAGGCACTCTACCAATTGAACTATACCCCCAGCCCCTGCAGTGAGTTTTCAATTAAAAGGGAATCATGTTATATGTTTTCAGCTGGGCTGGGTGCTGGCCCTTGGGCCATGCCTATCCTGAGCCAATCCTGCATCCTCAGGGTGGTCAGAGGGTAAGGTAAGGGCCTCTGCTTATGGGCTCCTGCATGGCCCCAGCCATTCCTGGTTCTCAACCAACATCAGTGAGATCAAACACTTCCTTTTTGCAACATTCTGCAATGCCCTCTCCCCTTTACAAGTGTGAAATAAATTCACAGATAATAAAACCTACGTAATTTCACACTTGTAAAGCTCAATAGAATGTACTGGAACTTATAGGAGAAATTAAAGAAATTAACATTTGATGACCTGTTTCACATAGAAATGCTCTGGCAGCGGTTTGGTCCATGCCACCAGACCACACACAGGAAGCAGGGTGGTACGTAAATGTCCCGGTGACAAAGGTGAACAGATGAAGGTTGGTGTGCTGATGCAGATTCCACAGAGAGGCGATTTTCTTTAACGGTAGATGACTCTCAGATGAACAGAACAAAGCATGGCCTTCCCTCCGTGTCCACCAACCTTGAATTCCTGAGCATGCAGGGAGCACTCCATCTGTGTACAAAATTCTTCGCCTTTAATTATCAAACCAAGTTGGTTTCTGGGCTCAGATAAATCTGATAATTTTTTACCTACAGGGATGTCTGCTGGAACATTCTAGAGTGACACGTAGGAGGTCAATATCATCCCCATCCCTTCAAACTACCTTAAGGTCTGGTATCACTCAGCCTCTTGTGCCCCCAAGTCCCTGTAGCAGTGGGATAAAGCCTATGGGCTTTTCCAAAATGTTCACTAGGTGGCGCTGCTGCTCTGGGCGAGCAGAGTAAAATAAAATAAAAGTTTTATTTTACTTTTTTCTCATTGTCCACCAGAGTGTGTTCAGAAGGGGATCCCTGGGCTGGGAGTCAGTGTGACCTATTTCAGGCCCTGTTTTCACCTGGTCTCTAGCTTCGTGGGACACTAAGATTTTCCAACAGACTGACCACACCCCCTGCTTGCTCCTGCTGCATTTTAGTGAAGGCTTGGAGATGTTCCTTAGATGCTTGTCCTGGGCCAGGCCCTGAGCAAGCACTGGGGAAGGGTGCTCTCGTTGGATCCCCAGGATCGCCCCTCCGTCTTGTGCTGTTATTTCCCCCACTTTACAAATAAAGAAAGAGGCTCAGTAGAGACGCCAGATAACCATCTCAATGTCACAGGCCCACCCACCAAGCTGGAGGCCCCCAGGCTGAACACAAGGAGCAACAGGCCTCTTGACACACTTTGGGCAAGATGGTGAGTGATAGTGGAGAGAAGCCTCCTTTGGGAGCCAGAAGACCTGGTTGATTCTGCCCCCAACTGGCTGTGTGATGTTGGGAGTCCACTGAGCCTCGCCTCCTTGCTGATGAAGTAAAGTGGTGGAACCATTCAAAAAAGCTAATGTGACCCAAATCCACACCTGCGGCTGTCTGCCTTCAGTGAGGGAGACTCTGGCTCTGCCTGAGCCAGCCCTGTTAGGTCCAGGGATGTCCAGGGTGGCCTGCAGCAAGCTTGGAAGACAACATCCAGGTGGGGGAGTTGGGGCCTTCAGCTGAGGAAATAGGGCCCTTTCTGCCTGGAGAGAGAAGATGGGGGTACGGGGTGGGGGATCTTTGGGAGGGGGAGTGGGAACGGTGGGTAGCGGCAGGAGAGTTTTCTGCTTTTTCAAGGGTCATGATGATACCTGGTGCTTTTAACCAATGGTCAGGGTCCAAGATGAAGGTCTCTGCCCACACTCTGGGGTCATACTCCTCACAGTGCCCCGAGTCTTAGGTTAGAAGATGAAAAAGTCTGTTTCCATCTGAGGGAACCAGGAGTACGTAAGGCACAAAGAGAGGGAGAATTTTCTAGAAGCCAGGGGCATGGCTGCAAGTCAGGCTTTCCTGATGGAGAGGAGAGCTCTGGGTGACAAAAGGCCAGTCAGGAAACTGGACAGAGCTTCAGGCAGGTCCTTCAGGTCCTTTCCAACTCCAAGCCGTTGTGTGGATGGCCCCAGGCCCCATTGCTTGAACTTGGGGCTAAGAAGTCTTTCCCTTCTCTTCCCACTGGGCCTTAAAAATTCTTGAGGGGCTTTTCTAAGCCAGCACGGAAGAAGGTGCTGAGATCTGTTCCACCAACTCTGTGGGGCCCAAGCCTGCCTGGTTATTTCTGGCTTTCCCCAAGGAAAACAAACCTTAGCCCTCTAATATAAGTGTTGCCAAAAGCTCCATCCTTATCCCGATGCCAATCCAATAACAAGGACACAGTTTTGAGAAAAAGGAAAAAGAAGGTTTTTTGCTTTGCTAGCAAAGGAGAAACACAGGGGACTCCTGTCCCAAAGGCTACATTTCTGCCCATCAGCAGGAACAGGGGGCTTTTAAAGAGGTGACTCAAAGGCTACAGTTCCAGTGTTCTCTGTTGGAGTCGTAATTCATTTNAAGAGGCGTCACAATGTAGAAGCTGCTCAGGAAGTTAAAGTTATTTTCATTCTTTGGGTAAGACTTGGGACTTGGAGTTTGACCCTGTTATTCACATAGGAGGAGTCCTTTCCAAGGACATATCCTAGGTAAGCTTTGTGGATAAAGACATCCATCCAGTACTATCTATGGTCATTGTTAATACTTATATGGCAGTGCTGTAATTGAATGGACTGTTTAACCCTCACAATTCTAGTGCCTCAAAATAACCTTGGAGTAACCTGGGTACTCAGTATCGGGGGATTAGTGAAGTGAGTTGATGGCATAACTACTTGGTAGGCAGAGTATTAGGCTGTTGTTAAAGCTAATGATTATTGAAGCTGTTGAGACACAGAGGGTTCTTAAGGTATGATGAAAGAGGGGAGAGCTGGATTCAAAATTACAACATGTTACCTCCTGTAGGAAAGACATGAGAAGGAAATCAACGTGAACTGTGATTAGGTGGGGTAAGCTTTGGTGGGGTGGAGGGTGTGCCAGGGACTGAACCCAGGGGTGTTTTACCACTAAGTCATATCCCCAGCCTTTTTTAATATTTCATTTAGAGACAGGGTCTTGCTGAGTTATTTAAGGCCTCGATAAATTGCTGAGGCTGGCTTTGAACTTGCTATACTCCTGCCACAGCCTCCTGAGCCACCAGGATTATAGGCATGTGCCACTGTGGCCGGCTGATTTTCTTAGCTGTTTGCCCATTTCAGGCCCAGTCCAGGCAATAAGAGGACTGGAGGTTGCTACATCTGCAAGAAAGGGACTCCTCAAGGCCTCCCCCTGCCCAGGGCCTTCGTGGCATCACACACCCGGATGCCCAGGACATTGGCAGTGGGTGGACTCGAATCCATGTACCAGAAACATCAGACAAGCAACCACTTGGGTGATTGTTCAACTGCCCAGTTAAAAGCAACTGTACACATGTTCAAACTTACCAGAGTTTTGGAGAAAGAATAGTATACTCATTGAAGTGCAAAAAAGGAAAAGTATAGAATTTATAAACAACAAAACCATCTAGAGCAGGGGTCAACCGATCTATTCTGACAAGAGCCAGAATGTCATGATTTTATGCTCTGCCGGCCACCACCTCTGTCACAGCTACTCCACTCTCCCTTTGTGGCTGAAATCCAAAGACAGAACCTAAAGGAACGGGTGTTGCTGTTCTAACAGAGCTTGAGTCCCAGACGCCAAAATAATTTTGTAGCATTTTCACTTGCTATAAATTCTTTTTCTTCTTCAGATTTTCCCCCAACCACTTAAAAACGTAAAAAAAAAAAAAAAAAAGAAAGAAAGAAAAGAAATCCTAGCTTGAGGTTCATACAAAAATCTGTAGCAGTTGAGTTTGTCCTG
The DNA here is from genome assembly GCF_001458135.2 of Marmota marmota marmota. Classification (NCBI taxonomy): domain Eukaryota; kingdom Metazoa; phylum Chordata; class Mammalia; order Rodentia; family Sciuridae; genus Marmota; species Marmota marmota. The sequence goes on along the minus strand of NW_025999900.1, from coordinate 57,752,834 downwards.
ACTGTGATTTGCTTTTCCCTGGTGTAGGGTATGGACCTATGCAGTCAGCTCTAGCCTCACGTCCCTTAGTGTGACCTTGAGGGGCCAGGGTGTTCCTTATCCTTTTAGCCATCATTTTCCTCAGCTGGAAAATGGGAGGGGGAAACACAGGGTCATTAGGAGGACTCTATGGGGGGATACTGGCTGCACACTGCAGGAGCTTCATAAATGCATGCATGGTAGACATTTCTTTTAACTGTAAAGAATATATATATATATTTATATTTGGGGGGTGGTACCAGGGATTGAACCGAGGGGCACTCGACTACTGAGTCATTCCCAGCCCTATTTTGTATTTTATTTACGGTCTCACTGAGTTGCTTACAGCTTCACTTTTGCTGAGGCTGGCCTTGAACTCCTGACCCTCCTACCTCAGCCTCCCCAACTGCTGAGCCGCTGGGATTACAGGTGTGTGCCACAGCCCCTGGCTGTAAAGAATATGGAGTGCCTGATTATAAATGATGATGATGATAATTTCATGATTCATTTCCCTCCCAGTATCAGTCCAGGGCAAGAGTTCTCCATTCCTTTGTGTACCCAAATACTTGGGAGAACGCTTTTGCTTCTTGTGATTCTGTAGGTTGACACAGAGGGCGTTGGAATCATGCTGTTCACTTCATGGCACATTTTCATCCTTGGTGCATGTGAAGTGCTGCTCTTTCTTGTTTATTTTGAGTAGTCCAACTCTCCCTCCAAGTCCCCCACGCCCAAGAACTCTGATTCGACAGACAGGTCTGGGTTGGGGCCAGACAGAAGATGTGGATTGCTAAGACTCCTCGGTGGAACCATGCTTCAGCTGGCGTAGCGTTTGCCATGGCTTCTAGTCCTCTGTTGAGAAATACAGCCTCGGGTTCTGCCTATGACCTGCTGGACCAGAACTTGCAGTTTTTATTTGTTTTGCTGAGCACTGAACCCAGGGACTTGCGCGTGCTAAGCACACCATCTACCACCGAGCTACACCGCACCATAACCGGAGCCCCCAGTGATCTGTGCACTCCTGGGAGTTGAAGATGCATGCGCACAGGTTGCGTGCAGGGTGCACCCCTTTCTGCATCAACAGGGGCTTGAATGTGATATTGGAACCACCACCACACGGCTGTAGTCAGAATCAGGTTGAGACCCCAGGGGATGCTGGTGGCCCGCTGACCACAGAGCCGTGGGTGCCGTGAGCTCATACTTTTTTTAATCTAGATTTCTTGTAAAGTAAGGTCCCACAGCAGTTGTCTGTCTGGCAGAGCCCAGAGGGTGGGAATGTGCCAGGAAAAGCAATTTAGGATCCAAGAGGCCACCAGGGGCCTCTTTCCCCATGACCCAGAGGGTGGACGTCACTGGGGCCTGTGGGGCTGGCCAGGGGTGGGCTGTAGATGGCATTTCTTAATATAGTGAGTCAATAGCTGTTTTCTGAGTGCCACAGAGGACTAAAGGAATGTCACTGAATGTTTGGCATGGAGGGAAATGATGGCTCTGAGAGGGACATTTCCCAGGCCTTGGAAGGGAAACAGATATGACAGAAGGGGCTACATGGAGGCCAGTCCCCACATCCAGGCGTCCTCATGCCCTTTTCCGCACTTTGGGTTGGGGCATGCATGGAGAGATGCCAGCCGAGCCAGCCTTCCCTAGAGAGGCTCTGACTCGGGGCTAGGTGTTGCGGGGACAGGCGGGGCTGGCTGCCACAGACTTCTCCCTCCACCTTGGTTTATTGGCCTGTACAAAGGGCAGTCGCTGGAGCTAGCTAGGTTTCAAAACCCAATTGAACTGACTTCCTTTCTGAGCACTTCCTTCCCTCTCCCCTCCTGAGGTCTAAGAGGAGGATTCCTGTCCTTGACTTCCCTCTGCCTCTCCCACCATAACCATTAGAATGGCAGGGAAGCCCAGCAGGAGAGGCCAGCCCCACTCTGCTGTCACTATGCTGTGTCACTCTCAGCTGGGCCCCACAAGGTGGCCATACAAGTGTGCAAAGCCGTGGATCTAAGAGTTCTCTGAAAATCAGAGCACAGAATCATTTCTCCCCCTGCAAACCCCATGCTTCCCCTAGCCCACTTTTTCCCGGGATGACAGCCAACTTGAGTGTCTGATCAGTTTTGCCACATCCAAGGAAATTGTTGATTTAGGTCAGATTATCACTTGGTGTTAAAATCATTAGGAAGTTTTGATCAACAAGACTGTGGCACATTCATGTCATGAAATAAGACAATAATGGGGACAAGAACTTCACACGTGCTATATGTCTATACCTCACAGGTGACACTGAGGGACACCGTTCAGACTCTACATTTCATTTGTTTGAAGTATAGAAGCAGGCAAAAGTAATCTGTGACTTTTGAGGAGAGGAGACTGAAGTCAGAATAGAAGTTGACCTGGTGTAGGGACCCTATCTGGAGGGCACAAGCAGGAGCCAGGCAGGGAACTAGGAATGTTCTCTATCTTGACATGGATGTGTAACTGGGTGCACATGTAAAAATCTTTACAAAACTAGACCTTATGGCACACAAAACTCTATTTGAGCCAGAAGCTTTTAACTCTAACCAAGACTTGAGATCCAACTTTCAGTTTATAGCAAATGTGTGGGATAGAGGAACAAGCTAAATGGCACTACGAGGAAGAAATGAGCCGGGTGCCATTGCGCAGGCCAGTGATCCCAGTGGCCCAGGTGGCTGAGGCAGGAGGATTGCAAGTTCAAAGCCAGCCTCAGCAATTTAGTGAGGCCCTGAGCAACTCAGTGAGACCCTGTCTCTAAAAATATATATAAAAATGGGCTGGGGATGTGGCTCAGTGGTAAAGCACCCCTGAGTTCAATCCCAAAAATGAAAGAAGCAATGAGACAAATAAGAAAGTTACAACTTCTTCAGGGTAATCAATTCAGTCACTTTCAAGAGGGGAAAATGCTGTAGATCAGAAGAGGTTAGGAGATATCACTATCAGATGCCAACTAGGGGCCAGGTATGGATGTGGGTTGGAGGAACAGTTGTAAAGGGAATTTTAGAGGCAATTAGGGATACTGAATATATATGTATATATATAATATTTTTATTTTATTTATTTATCTTTATGTGGTGCGAAGGCTTGAACCCAGGGCCTTGCATATGCTAGGCAAATGCTCTGCCACTGAGCCACAACCCCTGCCT
>NW_025999900.1:57744374-57749645 GCF_001458135.2 Marmota marmota marmota | reverse complement strand
TTTATGTGGTGCTGAGGACCGAACCCAGTGCCTCACACCTTGCAAGGCAAGCGCTCAACCACTGAGCCAAAACCGCAGCCCCTTGAATATTATATTAATCCATTTTCTATTGCTATAACATAATACCCGAGGCTGGATGTTTTATAAGAAAAGAGGCTTTTTTAGCTTATAGTTTGGGAGGCCCAAGAACATAGATTTGGCTTCTGCTTGGCTCTGGTGATGGCCTACTGGCTGCATCACAACACTGTAGATGATATCATGGTGGGAGCTTGTGTGAGAGGAAATGATCACATGGTGAGACAGGAAGCCAGGGAGATTCTGAGATCTAATAACCTTCCACTAGGTCCCACATCTTAAAGATTCCACCATCAAATTGCCACACTAGGGACCAACCTTTCAGCGTATGAAACTTTGAGGGACATACTAAAACCATATCCAACCACAGCAAATATAAATTATGTTTTAGATGATGATAAGGAGTCATTTGTAATGTCTTAAAGTAAGATAATGCTAATTAGTTCCAGTGGATTTTTGTGCATGTGGTACCAGCGATGGAGCAGGGGTGTTTTACCACGGAACTATGCCTCCAGCTCCCACCCCTCTTTTTTTTTTTTTTTCCAGTGCTGGGGATCTAACCCAGGGCCTTGCAGATGCTACCACCAAAACATATCCCTGGCCCTTTTTTATTTTTTATTCTGAGATAGGGTTTTTCTAAGTAGCCTGGGCTGGCCTTAAACTTGCGATTCTCCTGCTTTAGCCTCCCCAGTCGCTGGGATTATAGGTAAGTGCCATCATGTCAAGTTGGAAGATGCTATTTTTAAGAGATCCATACTGGAAAAATATTTTTCTCGTCCATTTTCAGCTTGGAGAAGGATAAGACAACCTGTACAGGTGCTTCAGAGGTTTCTCTTTCTGCAAACAGCCCTTTCAACTGGAAATGGACGTTTCTTGGACTCGTGCTAGACCCAGCACATCATGCATTTCCCTATTTTATAACAGCTGTGTGTTTTTCCTTGCTAAAACTATTTTTCACTGAAACAGTAATATATGCTTGATGAAAAATATTTTAATAGACTAACAAATATGTCATGAAAAACGAGGCTCCTCTCACCCCAGGTAACTGCTTTCCCAGCTGTTCTCCCAGCAGCAACTGCGACAGATGAATTCCTGTGCATCTTTACAGAAATGAGACAGTCTCTGTTCACGCAAACATATCATTGCACATATGGGGTACTTTACCTTTACCTTTTTTTATGCAGAGGCAGCCTATCAGCCACCCGGTATAATATTGCTTTTTTTTTTTTTCAGAGACACTTTCATATCTGCTCTTTTGAAGGCCACAAATAAATTGTTCCACGCACTGGACTGCTCCTTTCTTCTAGAAATGCTTCCCTCCTTTGGCTTCTATACCTATACATTCTCGGGGCTTCGATTACTTCTTCTCTGTTGTTGGTTCCTCTGGTCCTCCCTGACCTCTGAACAGTCACGCCCCTTGACTCCATCCTTGACCTTCCCTCTGACTCTCTTCTTGTACTGGGTGATCTCACCCAGTCTAAGGGCTCTAAGTAACATCTCTGAACTGACAACTCCCGATTTTATCTCCAGCCTGAGTCATAACCTGAACTTTAACCTCTTATCTGGACTGCTTACCTGGCATCCCTTCTCTGCTGGTTATCTGGCAGAAGTCTCTAACCTAACCTGTCCAGAACAGATCTCCTGACTTGAGCCCCCAAGCCTGTCCCTCCTTCTGTCTTCCCTGTTCAGCTGTCGCTCAGGCCAGGAGCCTGGGACACGTAGGCCTTCCCTTATGCTTCCCTTCACGGCTGCCCCCCAGCAAATCGCCCTGGCTCCTCCTTTGAGCTCTTCCCACAGTCTGGCACTCCTTGGCACCTGGAGCTTATCACCCCAGGGCTGGGCTCAGCTACCATCACTGCTGACCTGGATTGCTGCGAAGCCTTGCAGGTGGTCTCTCTCCCTTCTTCTTCTTCTTTAAAATTTTTAGGTTGTAGATGGACACAACACCTTTGTTTATTTACTTTTGTGTGGTGCTGAGGATGGAACCCAGCACATCACACTTGCTAGGCAACCCCAGCCCCTCTGCCCCTGTTCTTGCTCTCTGGTCTGTGGCTCCTCAACGGAGCAGCAGGTGATCCTGGGGAAACTGGACAAGGCCCATTCTCTTGTGAGGGATTCCCCTCTCACTGAGAGGATGAGCTCCTCAAGCCTGCGTGCCCTGGACATTCTCTCTAGCCTTCCCTCCAGACACTTCCTCCTTTATTCATTCTGCCCCAGCCTGTCTGATTTCCTTGCTGTCCCTTGTCAATACAAGGCCCAAGCCTACTTTAAGGCATTTGCTATCCCTCTGCCTGAGGGTTTGAATCCCAGATATATCTGCTTAACTCACTCATTCACCCTTGTCACATTTTCGCTCAAATGTCACTTCCCTGTGGCACCGACACCACCTGGTCAAATCCTCACCATAATTCTTCCAAGTAAGCATTCTCTCTCCCATATTGAGCCCAGAGACTTCAGTGACGTGCACAGGCTGAGAAGAGCTGGACTAGGACCTCTAAGCCAGGTCTTTCAAAGCCAAAGGCCTTTCTTCCTGTCCCTGTGAGAGACACACTACTCTGACACTTTCCCCTGTCCCCTGGCACCTTCACAACATACAATATGAAGCATCATAGATGGCACAGCCACTGGCATTCATATTCTGAAGTGCTCTTGTGGAGCAGGGCCGATCTTATGAACTTGGATGGGGGATCTGAGATCCCAGGGGTTCTGTGGTCTGCAAGGCCACATAGCCAACGAGTGTTCCTGAATGAGATGAAGCAAGTAGAAGTTTGTGGAAGTCCCAGTGGGACAAGCCTCATTCTGGTTGCAACTCAGATCAGAAGGAAGGGGGTTGTGTTGGGGATGGGTTTTGGCGGGCTGTAACCAGGGGAAGAACGCAGATGCTGGAGCTGGGCCTTGGTGGAGAGGCTTTCTGGAACCCTGAAGATTCTCTGTGCTTTATACATACTGGGCCCTCACATGAGTTCTCTCTTGGCACCTTAAATCATCTCATCAGCCATGTGTGGGGAGCATTTTATCCCCATTTGGAGGATGAGGATACCCAGAGCTTTTCCACCTGCCCATTGGGAGGCAATTCTGTGCATGTGCACCCCCCATCTCCAGTGTCCTTCCCAACACCCATGGTCCATTGCTCAGGACACATGTTCCTTCTCATTCTATCTTTCCACACCTGATGAGTTACAGCGTTCTCACTCTTCATTCTTTGAACCTTTGTGCCTGTTCTCCCCTTTGCCTGGAGTGTCTCCCCTTCCTGAACTCCTACTCATCCTTCAAGATCCAGTGCCACACATAGTCCCCAGATCCAACAACAGAGCTGATTGTCCTCTCCCCTTGCATTTCTCTTGCGGCCCTCACCATGAGAGAAATCAGTGGCTTGTATCCCTTTCCTGGGACTCAGTCTCACTCATCTCTGTGCCCCACTGCTGTGAGGAACCAGGCTCCCTGTGTTTGTTGGAGGAAAGCAACCCCAGGAAGCCTCCTGGAGCACCCAACTGACTGCTCTCTCTGCTCCTAAGAACACAGAGCACTTTCAGCCTTTGCCTGTGTTAAGGGATCTTCTACTATTGATTTTGACAGTCAAACAGTGATTGTTGGCCCCTTTCTTGTACCTTCAGTCTTCCTCTTTCCATTTCTTGCCTCAGCCAGGGGGTGTCCTTGCCATGAGCTCTGGGGAACAGCCTCTCTAAGGTGCAGCACTGACCCTTGATGCTAGCGCCCCTTCCTTTCTAGGTGGCCTAGGGTGCAAAGCCCCTCCTCGCTGGCTATGTGGCCTTGCAGACCACAGAACCCCTGGGATCTCAGATCCCCCATCCAAGACGCAGTCCCGTCTCCCACCCTTGACTGTCTACTTCTCACTCCCATTCTTTCCCTCCCCTGTTAAAGAAAAAATAAAGGCATTTGTTACAGACAGCAAGGAAGACTTTAAGAAGCCCACAACTCCAATGGGGGGGGGTGTTACATCAGGGGAGAGACTTAGTGCCACTCCGATGGCAACAGGAAAAGTGGGAATTTATAGTCCAGGAACATTGTAGGGGGTCGGTTTGTGGAAAATTACTAAGCAGAGACCTCAAGGCTCTGGGGATTCTGGCTAAATTGACTTGACAGGATTCTTACTGCAGGCAGGCAAGGGCGATCTGATACCAAAGGTGGCAGATTTTCCTGACTCAGCAGGACTTCTGCTGGAAAACAAAACAAAACTAAACAAAAAACGACTAGGGGGCCCAAGGACAGAGGCCAAGGTCAGGGCCTAGGCAGAAAGAGGAACTCAGAGGAGCCTGGCTTGAGTTTAGTCCAGTCTGTCATCCCCCTTACAACTTGGCTCTTTCCTTTCTCCCTCCTCAAGCCAAGCCTTTCTTGTTCTCAGGCCGGAATAATCTTCCTTATTTCCCAAGACCAGTTCAAATGTCTCCTTAAGAGAGTTTCCTGAGCTCCGCACAGGAACCCAGTTTTCCTGCCTGAGAGGTGTCCATTTCTCCTCCCCACACAGGGAGGCTCGGCGGGCAGGGACGCTGGGTAGTGCCCACAGGGCCTGGGAGGGCAGGTGGGGGTCAGCGAATCCAGACTCGGACCTCGCCCCGCCCCCCGTCGAGGGAAGGGCCTGCGCCGGGTAGGGGGGATGTTCCGGCTCATCCTTGGCGCTTCCCTCCGTCCGTCCAGAGGGACCCGGGTTGTGGGGTGGTGGTCTACGTGCTAAGCCGGCCCGGTTAGCCTCCTCTGGGATGGGAGGCGATCTCATTCCACGTTCCTGTTCCCCGCTGCAGTTGCACCGAATCGCCTTGGGGGGCTGACCACCGCTCAAGGGATGCGGGCGAGGAACGAAGCTCAGCGGCTTGGCCACCCCCAAAGGACAGGCACAAAGTGCCCACGCCACGATTCCCTCCCCTCGCCCACTTAACGTGTCAGAGCACTCGGCCAGGGCCAACCTAAAAGCCGTCCTCGCCTCCACCGAGACACAAACAGGCGCCCAACAGCTACCAGGGCCGGCGCTGCGCCTTTAAGAGGCGGCGGCGCTGCCCCCTGGCGGCTGCCCGCGCTTCCTCCGCGCGCTGCCCGGCGGCCTCCCGCTACAGCCGGCCGGGCAGCGCGGGCGTCGCCGCCGGCTTCTCGGCGGGCTAAGCGCAAGGACGCGGCGGCCGCGGGTGAGGACCGCTGGCGGGCGGGGGCGGCCGCGTGCGCCCCGCCGGGTCCAGCTCGAGC
>NW_025999900.1:57669347-57743276 GCF_001458135.2 Marmota marmota marmota | reverse complement strand
AAAAAGGGAAGGAGCGGTGAGCGCGGAGGCTGCGTGCGCGGAGCCAGGTGGCCGTGGGGCCGCCGGCAGGTCGGAGGGGAGCGGTGGCCAGTATGGGCGATGGTTCGGACCGGGGCTCTCAGGTGCACTGTGCCCGGCCCCGAAGCCCCCAGCCGCGCTGGGAGCGCTTCTGGAGGCTGGCGGAGGTCCTGGGCAATCCGGGGGTCCGCGCTGTCAGCTGGGGGTTTGAGGGTACTTTTGCACAGACGTGTTTGTCTTCCTTGGTCACCTTCCCCGTAGTGGAGAAGGGCACCAACGTTTATGGGCCACCTACTACGTGCCACGCGTGTGCTCGGCTCCTGGAGCTGTCATTGCATATCACTCGGTTGAGCCCCATTGAAGCGAGCAGCAATACTTGGCTTGTCTGTGGTGATTTGCTGTCTCATTAGAGCCTCACAACAGCCTTGCAAATTGGCCAGGGTGGTGATTCTAGGCCACGTGTCTGAGAAGGGGTACCGACCAGCTAGCGAGAGGGGTGGGGTACCTTCCTGGGTCCCTTGGCTTAGGAGTGGCTTGTGTAAAGAAGGGGCTGTGTAAATGTACGGCCTTCTGCCATCTGCTGGGTGCCCCCCTCCCACCATGCTCAGTGGTGGAGACTGGGCGTTCGGTGGATTACATTTTTGGTAAATTACAGAAGTATGGAGTCTTGGGTCAGGTGTGCCTTGTCTTGCTCCACAACTGTGGCTTTGCCCCTGAAATACTGTTAAATTCCCTTTTCAATGAAAGCCTGAGGGGCTCTGATTTTCCAAGCCTTTTGCAAACTCCAGGTGGAAACCTTTGTTACGCAGTGTCTCCATTTGGTAGATTTGATTTTTGAAAATGGGCCCCAGGTGCATTTTTGACTCTGTTGAGTACCCAGACATCTTGGAGAATGGAATAGTTGGGTCTCTTTATCCTTGGTGTGCAGGGCAAGGCGCCGTCTGAATTGGCACATGCTGGCAGCACCTGGGTGCTCCTCACTGCTGTCCCCAGGGCCTTCTGCACCTCCATCCAGTGCAAGTAGCACAGGCGCTTTCTCCTGGTTGGCTGCCTCTCCCAAGCAGGCTTCGTTGGGATTTTCATGGCGGGCAAGGCATGCAGAGTGGCCCTAGGAGTTTATAAGGAAATCAGGAGGAACCGGAGCCAGAGCTTTGACGATGGGGTATAGGGCTTCTGGAACATTGAAAAAGGACATTGGAGTATTGCACCCCAGATACACACTCTTATGAAAAGGGTGCCCTAGACACTGAAGAAATTTGGAGAAGACCCTGTGGCTTTCTGGAAGTCCTGTTGTGATGTGGGGCACCGGAGCTCCCCCTGCCGTCATCATGTAAGACTTGGGAGATCCCAGTTAACACTTTGCACCTTTTTTACTGATAGGTGTTGTGTCACTCTTTCTGTAACCAAAGCTTGAGATTTGTCCTTGGGTTGGTAGGTTTTACTCAGTAATTAGCAGACTCTAGTAAAAGAGTCCTGGCTGACTCAGGGCCGGGACCTCATGCCAGACTTGCTGGCTTGCCCTTCTTTTGGACCTCCCTGCCTTTGAAGGGGTAGGGGCTCAGGGCACCCAGAGGGGCAACTGTTCTGGGGAAAATTGGGAGTAGAGTGTTAATTTTTGTAGAAGGGCTGTTGAGTTCAAGGTCTGGTTGCCTTCCTTTGTCCAAATATTGGCTTCAAAAAGAAGGCAAAGGCCTCTAGGCCATTCTAGAAACCCAGGAAGCCCACTCTGTTTTCATTACCGAAGCTTTAGATGTTTTGTTGGGTAAGCTTAAGAAGGAAAAGAAAACACCAAAAAGAGTTTTTGTTTCTTCTTCCACTTCCAGGGCAGTGCCCTCTGGTGGCCACATTTCTATGCTGGCTGCAAAATCTTCCAACTCTTGGGATGGTGAACGGGGGCCTATGATGTTTTGTTTGGTGTGAATGTCCATGAGACAGTGTGGACGGTTGTCTTCATCACTCAGCCTCTGAGGGTGCAGTCCTTCTGTATTGATGGATGATCAGTATTGATGGATGATGAATTCTGTATTGAAAAGTCCAGGGATGTTGGAGATGACTTGATGTTGCTCTGAATGTTTGGGGGCAGTGCCCTCACCAGAGGGAATTGCTGGCCTGGCCTGGGATGAGTTGTTTAGTTCAGTGTCAGGCCTTATAAAAACCTTATCAAGACGGGGAGAGGTTGTCTGGTCCAGCCTTGTTTTACAGATGTGGAAATGGGTGCCAGACGGAGCAGCCTCCATACTTCTGCTCTCTTCCTGTGCCTTCTTCATTGAGTCCAACCTAGTGACCTTGAGATGTGCTCAGAGAGCAAAGCCTTTCTTTCTGGGCACTTCCAACAGAAGGTGCCCTTGTTCTCTTCTCAGGGGTCCAGCTGCTTCTGTTTTGTCCCTAGCTAGGGACACTTTCCTTGCAAGACTGAGTTGTGCCCTCCACAAGTGTAGTGCCCTGTTCTCCCAGAGGTCAGTGCCTGTGGGTGGCATCAATAGGTGGTTGAGCCAAATCCTGGGAAGTGCCCCACCTACATGAGGCAGGTACAAGGGCCAGCCCTTTCAGCTGTGAGGCCTGATAGGATGGGGCCTCTGGCCAGCCAGCAGATGAGCCTTGGAATCAGCTTGTTTTCAGTGGTACTGTTTGTTCCTGTTCCTCCTCTGTGTCTTCCCCTCTCTGTGGGGACACAAGGACATGGCTCTGGTTGAGTTCATTTTCCCCTCCCACCTGCCTCCCAGTTCCTAGGCTGGGGCCACCTCATATCCTCTCTTTGTGGCTTTTTCAAGGTGCCTAGAAGAGGCCCCCAAGAAGCAGCGGAGGGCTAAAGTTGTGGGTCGGACAGATCAAGAAATTTCAGGGAGCTTCTGTGTTTGTTTTGTCCCTGTGGTGCTCCTTTGGGGAATGCTGGCTGGCTTGGGTTCCTCTCGTTCATGTTCTCTGTGCCTCTCCTTTTCTGCCGGTGGAGCTACAGGAGGTTGTGACAGAGGCACATGGCATCATGAAGCCCTCTGATATACCGTGTGGGTGAACGTTGTCTGTCTTTACTATAACGACAGCTGATTTTTAATGAGTTGCTTCTAAGTACCTCCTCGCATCTCATCCTTCCAGCAGCCAGGGGTGGAGAGATGGGGAAAATGAGACTCCGCATGCAGAAGGGACTGGCACAGCCTGTCGGAGGGCTTCCCTGAGCTCAGGCTGGAGCCTTGCCTCCTAGAGTGCAGCCTCCTTGTTTATTAGGTGTCTCCTTGCCAGCTGAGGCCCAGCCATTGTAGAGGCTCAGCAGGAGAATGCCTGTGAAGTTCTTGTCTTCAGAGCACTCAGAATCCAGCTGGGCCCACTCTGCTTTTGGGACTCATGCTCAGGGAGCCATCTCAAACCATGCACGTTGTTTGTCTCTGTGTCTTTTCCCACTGGGGACCCATTTGTAAGGTTCCCAGAAAGCACCATGGAGTTCACTGATGCGCTTGTTTACTGAAAGCCTTCTAGAATCCATGCTTGGTGTTAGGCAGGGGGTTGGGGTACAGTGCCTAGAGCATACCAGGGAGAGTAGGTGCTGTTGAGCCTATCCCTTTCCCTTGGGCCCTACATTTCTTCTTCTTTTTGGTAGTGCAAGGAATTGAACCCTGGGCCTTTCACATGCTAGACAAGCACTCTTCCACTGAGCTACCCACCATCCCCATTTTTTCCTTTAAATTAGAGCCATCCTGAGGCCACTGTGTTCCAGGATGGCTTAGCACTTTGGGCTGGAAGTCTTCCAGGAGATTCTGCAGAAGGAGAAAAGAGGCTCTTTTCCAGAATTCAGTGATGCCAATCTGGGTTGGTATTTATTCGTTGATTTTAATGGCAGGATTTGCCACCATCTTGGAGGCTTGGAGGTGGGAGGAGGTTCTGACTTAGGTTTCCTTTGTGTGGCACATGGGGAATATCCATAACTGAACCTTGCAAATAAGCCTTTCCTGACAGCCTCCTAGGGAGTAGACTGGACTTCTTGTCAGAGCAAATACCCATCTGGATGCAGAATGTCTTTGATGAGGCTGTGAAGGTTTCAGGCCAAGCTCTACAGCTGACCACGCATGTGACACCCATTTGGTGGTGTTCTTGGATTTGGTAGTTTGCAAGTGGCCCTGAGGTCTGTGATGTTAGCTAATCATGGGGTGTGGGGTTTGTGGCTTGGCTGATGGTTCTATTTTCCTTTAATGCATGACCTATCTGAATCCCACAGTGCCCACTCCTGCCCCCATAGACTGCTGTTCTCACCTATTTTCTGGGTGGGGAAACTGAGAAAATTATTTGACTGCAAGGTGATACTCTCATCTTTTTAAGTGTGGAGATTGGAGAGTTTGTGCTGGACTTCCTGGAAATGCCCTCTCTGTTAGTGATTTAGAACAGGCTTGTGCTTGCGTTTCTCTTCTGGTAGTGAGATGCAGGAATTCACATTGTTGGGGCTGACTAGGCATCACCAGGCAGAGCTAGGCTTATTGGCATGGCAGGCTGGGTGCCTCTGATCCTAAGCATTGAACCACTCTGTCTCCACTAGTTATTTCTCCCAGTGGGCTAGCAGGTTTGGATTATCTAATAAAATCCCAGTGAAGTGCCTTGTAAGTACAGTTCCTGAGCAGCTGGATGTAAGCAGTGTTTCTGTCCCCATTTATATTTTGCATTTGGCTGGTAAGTTTACTTCCGAGGTATGCTATGGCACCTTCTTCCTTCCTTGGCAGAGCCACTGACTGAACCCCTAACCCCTTCCTGCATGAATTGGGCCTTGGAGAGCTGGCCTAAATTGGTGTGGCCTTGCTTTGGAAGGTGTTGCAGTCCTGGGAGGGAAACCCAGGCCCGGCATGTCCAGAGTCACACAGAGGGGCTATGGCAGAGGACGCCCTGCTCTAGTACCAGGGTTCCTGCCCCCTGCTCACTGAAGCCTCCTCTGGAGGTGGGATCCAGGGTGCATGCTGGAGCAGGTTGGCCCATTCCCATTGGGCTGTTCAAATCCCTCTGGGCCTTGTCGTCTTGCTACAGGTCTCCTCAGAAAACAGCCTTGTGGCTGTGATTCCCCAGCAGGGCTTCATGGGCTTTTTTATAAGCCAACACAATGCTAGTTCTTAGGACACCCCCTTACCCCCCACTTTTAGGGGTTAGCAGGGTGGATCTGTAACTGGCTGGAGATTGGAGAAACACTTCCAGGAGGGAGCTCTCGATCCAGGCTCCCCCAGGCCCATGAACACTGGGTGCCCTTCTCTGTTAAACTTCAGGGTGTCTCAGGGCATGCCTGCCAGCAGAGCCTACCTAATGGGCTCTGCTAACCACCAGCTGCCCCTGGAGAGTGAATCAGTGTGCACAGTCAGGTCAGAGGCCCTCCCGGCTTCTGGAGAGGTCTTATTTTTCCTCCTTTTGCTCAAGTTGAAGCTTCAGTAATGCTTAGGGAACCCCAGTGGCTGGGCTTGCTCCTTCTCTGTCTGTGTTCACTGTCTTGCTTATTGTCTGTTTCACTTTTAAAAAATAGATTCCGTGAAGGTAGAGACTTGAGCGGTTTTATTTATTGCTGGAACCCCAGTGTCTACCACAGGCACATAGGAGCTGAGAAGTTTGTCCTGCTGGTTTTGGAAGCCTTTTCCATGACCCTGTGGCTCAGCCAAAGCCTCTTGTGACTCCGCATCCTCTGGTCCAGGAGGAAGCCTCTGGAGCAGGTTGGGGAGCTTGTGGGCCTTGTTCTTTGATTTGCTCAGCAGCTCCCCAGCATCTGCCTCAGCACCCTGTGCTGTGTGCTGGCCTCTGCCTCTGGAGTCTGGGAGAGGAGGGTAAGCAGCCTCAGATGCACTGGACACACTCAGGGTGCAAGCAGAACCAGGAAACCTGCAAACCAGAGAACTGTGGTGGGGTGGCTGCCACCACTTAGCATTCTGTGGCCTCTCTGAGGAGGTGGCATTTAATGAGAGGCTTGAGAGCTCCCTGCAGAAGCTGAAGGGTGGGCAGTGTTCACTGTCTGACTGCCTTGGTCCTGGGTTCTGAGTTCCACATGCACCCAGGGGAGCCACCGAGGGAAGGAGAGGTAGCTCTGGTCATAACTGCAGGCTTTAGACAGGTGGTCAGAGGAAGCATGAGGGTGTCCATGCTGCGCCTGTTCCCTGACAGTGGAGAAGGCCTGGAGGAGCTGCAGCTGTGCTCTGGGCTAAGGATCAGACAACGCACTTGGTCTGCCTTGAGTCTAGCCTTTTTGTTCAGGGAATAAGCAGCTTTGGACCTTGGGGTGGGTGGGCCCAGGTAAGCTGTCATTTCCCAGAGCCAGGGTTAGGCCTCAGTGCCCTGGGGGGGTGGGGTGGGCAGATGCCCCCAACTGATGGCTGGTGAGTGTTCATTAAGCCACCGTGCGCCAGGCTGATCCCATCAGGACCTGGGCTCAGGGTTTCTTCATGAGGAATAAAATGGTGGTGGTCTGTTATATTCTCTCCGCAGGTGAGCAACTGATGCTTGTTCTCCTTGGCAGTCATTTGTCACTGCCTAACAGTGCTTGCCCAACAGAAGGCACAAGGAGCACTGATGAGAGTGGCATGTCCTTGTGCCCAGCCCTCCTCAGACATGAAGCTCTCAGGGGAAGGGACTGTGGTCTCTTTGTGGAACACCCTGAAGATGCTTCTGGGAAACTCAAACTGATATTTCCTAAGTGTGTCTCTCGACCTCACTCCAAAACTGTCAGACATGGGAAGCACTGAGTTCAACAAGGCTGAACCAACACTGCAGGCTTCTGGGGATGGGGATCTCCAGTAGGGTGTTGCAGAGCTTTCCAGGGAGGTCTCTGTCCCCACTGCTCCTGGCTGCACAGTGTGGATTGCTGACTTTCTCCTCAGCACTTGGGCTGGGAGACCCTGGAGGGAGCTCCATCTGGCCAGGCAAGGCAGGGCACAGCTGCTGCCCAGCTCTTCCTGCTGGTAGCTGCCTTTTGGGAAATCCCTTCTCCCTACCTGTTAGGATTTTTTGCCTCTGGCTTCTGGTTTGCTATAGAGTACTGAACGGTGGATCTGGAGGCTTGAAAGGAGCTAGTTTTGCATGGGAGACCCTCCTGGGACCACTCTGTCTAGATTGGACCCTGATTTCAGGCCTGGACGGGGAGGGGCACTGGTGCAAGCTGAGGTGTTTTCCTCTGCAGTTTGTGCTGTGAATGCATGGACTCCTCGGCTGCTATCTGCCTATGGCCTGGGGAGGGCCCAAGCTGGGACCGAAGGACGTGGAGCTTGTTAGGTGCTTGCTGTGCCTAGGAGGGCTGTTTTACTTCCCCTCTGCTCCTTTGTCCAATGGCTTGTGCCAAATCTCAGGGGGGAGAACCCACCATGGGCCAGGCATGATTGTAGATTGGAAACATACCCTCCAAGATGGGTAGTGTGTGTCCATTTGCTAGATGAGAACTGAGGCTCAGGGAGAAGCGAAATGACCACTGTGAGTGTCGGAGCTGGGATTTATTCTCAGGGCTCGCTGACTCCTGAAACCATGCTGTCTTTTGCCTGCCACTAAGGCATGGCACTCAACTTCAGAAGAAAACCAAAGGTTCTGTTTTGGGCATCTTCTGTGTGCAGTTTTTGGGCCCACCACCCAACTGTGGCTGAGATGGCAATAAACTCAGCTTGAGACTTGGCTACCTGGCTGCAGGTGCCGGGGCATGTGATCCACCTCGCTGGCTTCTGCTCCTGCATCGTGCAGTCTAGTCCAAGTGGCCTTGCACCCTGGGGCTGTGAGCACGGTGGTGCCTGGTCAGTGACAGGAGCCCAGCCTGCCTTCTCTTCCAGGGTGGGCCTGGGGTCCCAGGCGTCTCTGGTGGGAGCCCAGCCCAGGCAGCAGGTAGCTCCCCTGCAGTCTTTTTTTTGGCTGTCTTCCAGTGCCACTGACCAGCTCACTGGTCTCCGGGAGGACTGGGGCGAGCGAGGTAGGTGGGTGCAGGGGTGCAAGGAGATCTCTCGTGGCAGTTTCACTTTCATTTCTGCTTCACACCCTATTTCCACTCAGCAGCCAGGGCTGGGCTGCGGAGGTGAGGAAACATCTGGACCCCACACTGGGGTACCCACACTGGGTCACTGTTCCTACTGCTGGTGCCTGTGCTTACGCACCCCCGGAAGGGATCTGGGGTGGGCCTAGCATCTTCTTTTGAAAGGCACCCCACTCCTTCCTTCCCATGCTCACACACCAAGTGCCTGCTGGGTGCGGGGAGCTCCTGGGTCAGGGACGGCTGGTGAGAGTTCTGGGATAGTCGTTAAGCCACAGTGCGCCAGGCTGATCCCATCAGGACCTTGGGCTCAGGGTTTCTTCGTGAGGAATAAAATGGTGGTGGTCTGTTGTCTTCTCTCTGCAAGGTGGACTTTCCTCTGTGCCCTGCATCCTCACTGCCTTACATGAGTGGGACAGTGACTCTGGAGGACTGTGCTGTGAGCCCCGAGCTGTAGAGCCTGCAGGGGTGGCTTAGATTAGAAGCTGGTCTTGCTGACCCTAAAGCTGACTTACTTTAAGATTTTATGAAAGTCCTAACTTTTGTACTGGGAACCTTGAAAAAGAAAGGAGATGCTGGCTCTCCCGTCAGAGGCCTGTTGTCGCCTCCCTAGAGTGGCCTGGGCCGCGGTGTGGAGTCCAGTGTGAAAGAAGTTCTGTTTCCTACACCTAGTCCTTACCTCTACCCTGTGTTCAAGGAGATTTGGGTGCCCAGCGCCCTTGGCTGCTTTGCCGTGGGCTGAAGCTGTGGGGTGGGGTGGCAGGTCCTGGCCCAGCTTCTAGCCTTGTAAATAAGCAGGCAGGGTGCCCCTGCTGGTGGGAAAAGTGCTTCCTGAGCTTGAGGATCCCACCAGGTGCCGTAGCAAAACTTCTGAGTTGTCCCTGGGCTGCGAGATTTTAAGTGGTGCAAGTGGTTTCCGTCAGTGGACTTGGTTGGTAGCCCCCTCCTGTCAGGGTCTTTCCTTTAGCTTTGCTAGGAATTCTTTGCCTTTGGGATGCTCTCCTGGAAAGGGTTGGGGGAGTGGGTGGTTGTCACCTTCCCTAGGGCAGCCATTGGGATGTGGGTAGTTCTGGTGTGCCTTTGCATCAGCAGCAGGCTGGGATTGCCCAGAAAATGAGACCTTGTAGATGGCTGCAGACCTGGTCCCACTGCTGTGTCCTCTGTCCTCTCCCTCTCCACTAATCAGCAGACATGGTGAGTCATCAGGGTAAGGTCAACCGGCTAAGAGGCAAGTATGGCTGATTCCTGCAAGCCGTGGGTGATAGGTTATAACAGAGACCTAGTGCCACAGGATCTTGTGATAAAGGGCGAAGGATTGACTCCCGTAATGCTAAATTCTTGGAGGGTTCTGGCTTTGAGCATAGGTGAATTCAGGGGCTCAGTGCTGGTCCTTGGACCTGTGTCTGTGCTCTCCTGTTCTCTCCCACTGTGGCTTCGTTCTCAGGCCCATGTTGTGGTGCACCATGAGTGCTCACAATGACCTTTACCCTGGGCTAGGCGCTGTGCACTCTCTCTCATGATCTGTGCCACAGTTCTGTCGGGTGTGTTTAGTACCCCAGTTTCCTAACCAGACTTGCTGGGGTTCCCACAGCTAGTGGTTGGCTGAGATTCAGAGCTGGGCAAGTTGGCTCCAAGCCAGTACCCTAGGCCCTAGGTGCATAGGGACCTGGACTCATTCTGATTTGTCAGCCTCAGCCAGTGCCTGTCTCTGAAGCTGGTGCTGGGCCTGGGGGTGTTATGCACTGGGGTGGGCTGGGTGTGGAGCTAGGCGAAATCTCCAGAGGGAAGCTGGGAACTGTTCCTGGAGGGAGTGGGGTGAATGTGGCAGCCAGGGGGAGGTGGATGGACTCCCTGGTTCTGGTTCCAGTGGCTGGTGGGGGCCAGGAGGAGGGCAGGTACTACTTTCTATGGCTTCCAGCTTTTTACAGGGATTGCGAAGACCAGGGTAGGGGCCTGAGGGTGTGCACGTATTGTCCAGGGCCAGGACACTGTTCCCAAGAGGAAAGGGGAGAGTACCCCCACAAATTGGAGCCGAATGTTGAGACTCCTGCCTTTGCCTTTCTCCTCAAATAAACCCGGTTCTGGCTTATTGCTGTGGCCAGGCCAACAAAGGCAGATTCTGAGGGTCTTGGCCCAGAAGCCAGTGGGTGGGCATCCTGGAGAAAGTCCTGCCCCTCCCCTACCTTGGAGGGTGGCATTTTCCAGGGCCTGGGGATAGGCTCCCTGGGGCTCAGGGTGAAGGGTGATGTCTTCTCTGGCCTTCTGTCTCTGTGGGGAACCTTGGTGTTTTGACACTGAAGTGTTTTGGAGTGAAACAGTCTCCTGTTATGTAAACACAATCAGCCTGTTGCTGCTTGGCCCTGTCCCCACTCAGGGAGAGCTGAGGTCTCTTTTTGCCAGGATGCTGAGGGCTCTGTGAGCCAGGAGCAGCTGTGGCTGATCGATTGGGGGGTTCTTGGAGCTGGAGGGGGCGCTGGTCCAGGGAGGGCCTCTGACAGGTCCGTGACTTGATTGTAGCCATGTGCAAAGCCTGACCCTGGCCCTCCCCCAGCTGAACAGGCCTGGTAGGAAGTGTGGGGAGGACACCCTGAGAGTGTTTCCACCTGGAAGGGGGAGGAAGTGGTCATTGGACGGCTGCTGGCCACTAACCCAGGCTGTTACAATCCTCAGGGCCAGTCATGAGGGCCCCAGGCAAAGAGAGTTGACCGGAGGCTGGGAGAAGGCTCATGGCAGTTGAGCCTGGCTAGGAGTTTGGGTTCCTCAGGGTCCTTTCTGGAGCCGGTGGGAGGACTGAGGAGAAACTGCTCAAGGCCTCTTGCCTGAGGCTTGCTTGGCCTCTGGGGGGTGCCTCTGCTTGTTGGTCCAGATTCTTAGAGGCTTGGATCTCTTTAGGGATGACCATGTCAGGGGCAGCTAGGTAGAGGCAGTGCTGGTGGGAAAGCTTTGGAAGGAAGGACTGCTCAAAGCCTTCCTCTTTGCTGTGGCCACCATGGACAGCAGGGCTATTCTGACCTTTGTCCTCCCCAGAGTAGCCTCTTGGGTCTTTAGGAGCTGTCCAGGGAGGCAGGGATTGGGATTGGAGAGCTTGTGGGCCTGCACTGATGTCCGCATGCAACGGTCAAGCTCAGGTCCCTGGGAAATGAATTTGCTGCCTGTCAATTCCATTAAGCCGGTAGGACTGCTGAGTGGACAGTGGAAAGACCCCAGGGAAGTGCCTGGGTCTGTTGTGTGAATCTGTGAGGGGTCTTCTATCTATCTGCTGATGAAAACAGCACTGGAAATGGAAACAAACTTGACAAGTTTGGAGACCTGACCCATAAAATTGCAGAAGTCTGGGTTGGGGCTGGGCTCAGCGGTAGAGCGCTTGCCTAGCATGTGTGAGGCACTGGGATTGATTCTCAGCACCACATAAAAAATGCAATAAATAAAATATAGGTATTATGTCCATCTACAACTAAAAAAAAATAAAAAAATTGCAGAAGTCTCAGGGGCAGGCTAATGATCAATTTGTGAATAGCACTGGACAGCTTCTATTAAAAAGTAGTACTGAGCATGATTGCAGAGCACAGCACATCAGGGGCATGAAATGAAAAGCAAGTGTCCCTCTCGCCAGCCCAGTCTCCAGAGGCAATGTGTTGCCACCTTCTTGTGTGTTCTAGACCTGTGCTGTCTTTGTACAGGCAAGCATGTGCACGCGTGTGTGTGCGTACACACACACACACACACACACACAATATGGCTCTCCTGTGCTAACTTTTTCATTTAACAAAGCTTATAGATGATTCCATATTGGCACTGACTTTGAGCTCTCAGTGGCCAGGAAATAATGTGAATATGGCTTTATTTTGCTGTTCTCATACAGCCTCAGGCTCTAACAAACCCCTTGTCAGTCTCCTCTTGGGGACTAGGCCCGCCCCAAGCTCATGGTTGCTCTTTTCCCTCGTCTCAGCCTAGGCTGCTGTAACAAACACCATCGACGTTCAGTTCCTGCAGTTCTGGGAGCTGAAGTCAGAGATCAGGGCCTGGTAGACTTGGCTCCTGGTGACGATATCCTGGCTTCTTAATGAGTCCATGGGGGGACTGGGGGCACCCTCCTCCTGATTGCATCTGACCCTAATTATCTTCCAAAGACCCCCACCTCCAAATACCATTATTCTGGGTATTAGGGCTTCAAACTTTTGAGTTTTGGGGGTTATGCAGACATTCAGTCCATATCATCCAGGCACTTTAGAGGAGGTAGGTAGTATGAGGCTCATCCCCTAAGCCTGGAAGGGGCTTCAGCATATACAGGTCCCCATGCCTCTTGCTCCTAGTGCATGTGACCCTTAGTACAGGTGCTGTGCTAGAGAAGGCTGTTAGGAGTGCTCAATCAGCCCAGGGCATGCGTGAGCCCCCTGTCCTAGTCTGTAAAACGGGTACCAGTACCCAACTGGGAGGCAGTTTGAGGGATCACAGGAGATGAGGATGGCTTGATAGAGATGGTTTCTTATGCATATGGATGGTCTGATTATAATTTACCCGTATAATTCCCCCCCCCCCGCCCCCCACTGAAGATTTATATATATAGTTTTTGGTACTGGGGATTGAACTCAGGAGCACTCCACCACTGAGCCACATCCTGTACTTTGTTTAGAGACAGGGTGTTGCTAAGTTGCTTAGTGCCTTGCTTTTGCTGAGGCTGGGTTTGAACTCATGATCCTCCTGTCTTAGCCTCCTGAGCTGCTGGGATTACAAGCATGTGCCATGGCACCCAGCTTGAAGATATGTTTTTGAGCTGGTGATCGTTACTGATCTTCCAGCTGGAAAAGGGAGGGCTGTGGGTGTGGCCCTTATACCAGCGAGGACCCATCTTGGTCAGTATCTCCTCCCTATCTTCCTGCCAGCCAGGGTGAGAAGATGTGGCCAGTGGAGGGCTGGTGAGGTCCTCTCCACTGCCCAGTTAGTCCCATTTTCTCAGCTGCTCCCTAGTTCCAGCAATACCCTGGAGCCCAGGGTGCTTCTGGGAAGGGCCCCCAGCCAGCCCCTGACTTGTGCCGTGCCTCAGTAGGAAACGAAAGGGTATCATGTTTTCCCTGAAATGTTCTGTCTTCTGCAAGATAGTTTAACATCATGGAAGAAAAATTTGAAAGGACAGATCGTTCCTCCACCCCCACCCATACACATTTCCTTTTTGTATATTCTCTTCCCTTTTTGTATCTAACTGTCATAGAGTTGAAATCATTGTACATGTAGCATTTTGGTTTCTGCTTTTGGCACATAGCAGTGTAGTGTAAACATTCTTTGTTTATAGTCTTTAGTTTTTTTTGTTTTTTTTTTTTTAAGTGCTAGTATTGAATTCAGGCCCTTGCACACAGTAAGCACTTGCTCTGCCCCTAAGTTGAGCTGCTAGCCCCAGGAAAAGTTCATTTTAAGTTTAATTTTTATTCTTTTTCTATGGAAAAATTTTTAACATATACAAAAGAAAGAATAATAGCACCATAGCACCTCCTTGATACCAAGTGATAGTCACTATAACTTATGACTGCTATTTTATTTACTTGTAGTTCTTTGAGGTGAATTCCAAATATCTGATTTCATATGTAAATGCTTTTGTGTGATCTTTTTTTTTAAAATATTTTTTTAACTATGTATGGACACAATATCTTTATTTTGTTTATGTATTTTTATGTGGTACTGAGGATCAAACCCATGGTCTCACATGTGCGAGACGAGTGCTCTACCGCTGAGCCACAACCCCAGCCCCGCTTTTGTGTAATCTTTAAGAACTAAGGAAATGTTAAAAAAAAAAAATCAGAAAAGGGCATCATCACATCCAAAAATAAAGTACAGTAGAGGAGGATTATTCTGGTTGCTGTGGAATTGGTCTATTGGGTGGAAAATCTTGGCCCTCTGGTCCCTTGTTGGGGATCATGAACTTATTCCTTTACCTCTCTGAACCTTGATTTTTCCTCTTAGATGGGGCTGTGGCAGACCTTCCACGGGTGCTAGTGGGATCGGATGTGCCAGTGGATGCCTTAGACAATTTCTCAATCTCTGCCTGGTTTTCCTATGACCTCAAAAAGCCCCTCAGTTCTGGGTCTTGGTTCTCCTTTGTAGAAAATGGAGGACCCTGTGAGGGGGAGGGCCAGAGCCAGAAGTTATCTACAGGCAAGAGGGGAGGAATGAAGGCCAGCTAGCACCTGTGATGTTTTAAGATGGAGGCCCCAATCTAGAGTCTTCAAGAGGGCCAAGCACTAAGGTCAGGAGGGTGAGCTGCAGCGGGGGCCAGGGTGTGCTCTGGTTCTTTGGCTCTTCCCAGGGGTGGAGGCCTGAGAAGCCCAGAGTGGCACTTTTTTCATTGTTCCCAGAGCGGAACAAGGATCCCATGTGAGGAGTATGTATTTGGGCTTGGGCAGAGCTGGGTTGAACTCTGTTCTTCCTCAGCTAGCCGAATGCCCCCAGTGGCCTCTGGGCTTCAACTTCCACTTGCAGGTCATTGCTGCCTTGGGTGCTTGATGGGCGAGGGGTGGGATTTGGATGGGACTGTGTCAGCCACCATTCATTCCTCCAGCGGTGCCCGATCACAGATGGGAAACTGAGTCCCAGGAGGTCCACAGTGAGGCTACCCTTGTTACTAACTGGTTGCTCTGGAGTCTGATTGCCAGAGATCCTGAAACTGAAAAAGAAAGGAAGGAAGAGGGAAGGCATGCTGGCGTCTTCCTGGAGGGGCCCTGAGCCAGACGTGCAGAATTGAGGCTGGGCCCCCAGCTGGTGCTGCCCAGGCAGCTGGAAATGCTTCTCTCGAGCTGTCTGGCCCTGGCGCCTTTGTTGGCTCTGTTACTTTTTGCCTGCAGGGGCCTGAGCAATCTGTGCTGATGGTAAAACATTTGTTGGACTGCCGCTGTAATCACACTGCAAGGGACACTTGGAATTATATCTGCATTTGGAAAGCTGATTTTAAAAAACGTTTTTCCTTCACAATTATGTGCAATCAGCCAGCCAGTGTCGCACTGTTGGGGATTCTCCCTCCTTCTTCAGCTGAGAGGCATCTATTTTTCTCTTCCTGCCTTTCCTTCAGCCTGGGAAGGGACCACCAACCCTTGGCTGCCAGGATGCCCCCATGAAACCTTTCTGTGATGGCTGTGCAGGGCACAGGGACAGGAGATGTGGAGGATGAGGCCAGACTCAGATGTGAGCTACAGGATGGGTAGGATGGGTGGTGGATTCTGTTTTCAAGATAGGAGGTTCAGATTGGTGGAGAAGATGCTGGAATATGTCATTTCAGTTTGGATGTTGGAGTGGCCAGGATCTTTTGGTGTAAATGACAGTAAGCCCAGTTCAGGTGAGCTTAAGCACAGGTGAATTTCTGGGCCCAGGCAATCCCACCCCTCAGGCCCTGCGATGTCCCTCCTGTCCCTCCCTATGTAGCCCAGCCACTGGGATCTTTTCTATCTTGGAAGCTCCTTACCTGCTTTCCCTGCAAGACCTTCGTGCAGCCCTGCCCTCTGCCTCAGCCTCTCCTGCAGACCTTCCAGCCTGTGTCCCACGCTGTGTCCTTGTTTACCTTCCCTCTGTGCTGTGAACTGGAGGACAGGGACCCTTTCTGCAGTCTTCATGGTCATGTCCCCAGCAGTGAAGTTGTGCCTGGCACAGAGTAGGTGCTTGAGAAGCATGCATGAAACAAATGCCCGCATGCCTTGGGTCAAAAGGTGGCCAGAGGGTTATTCGGAAGAGTTAGTTTAGGAGAACCTTGACCAACCTTGACCTCACCCGTGGTGACCTGTGTTCATTCCCTTCTCTTAAGTTCTTGTCCTGACAGCTGGGGTCGGTGCTGCACACTCACTGGTTCTTGGTCTAGGGAAGTGGGTTAAGGGTGGGACAGACCTGGGCTGGGGAGGAGCCCGGGTCAGGGAAATGTACCACTGCTGGCTTCTAGGTCCTAGGCTGGTGCCCCGCCAGCCCTCCTTGGCCCTTCTCTTTCGTTGCCCTGCTGTGGGGGGCTGTTCCTGGGAGAGGCCTCCGTGTTGAGTGTGGTGGGCAAGGGGGGCATTCCAGACAGAGGGGCCAAGGGTGCGGGCAGGTGGCTGGGAGATGTGAAGGAAGCCTCTGTGGGTCAGGGCTGGGTCATGGCTGGGTCAGGTGTGGAAGGAGCAGGTAGGGTGGGAATGCCTGGTGGGGAGGTGAGCACCTCTTGCAGGGCTTGAATACCCGTGGCAAGGGAAGCGCCTCAGGAGGGTGTGACTGGGCAGAGAGTGTGCTGAGTCAAGTTTTCAACTTAGAAGGCTGCTGACTGGAGGGCGGGTGTGCAGGCATAGCAGGGAGACCCCCTGGAGGCCTTCAGGGCAAGGTCTGTGCCTCTGGCCAGCTCACATATGGTTTTCCCTTTTCTCTTCTGATTGGAATTAGATATTCCTCTTTTTGGTATTTTCCATTTCTGCCCAGGGGCCTGGCTCTTGGCATTGGCTTGTTGACTACTGTGACCCCTCCATGTGGGGCTCTAAAGGATTATTTCAGCTATTTGGGGCCTGTTGCCATGACTCCCAGCTGCAGAGTCTGGCAAGGCCTAAAGACTGGGGCATGTGCCCACCTGCTTGGAGCTGGCCCTGGACCCTTGACTCTTGGCAGTGGAGTCCTCTTTGGCCCCAGGTTTGTCCACCTCTTCTAGAGGTGTAGCTGGCCATGCATTTTCATTGGCTGCAGTACTGTGATCCGGCTGATTTTTCTTTTTGGAGTAAGACTCCAGCAATGTTATCTCTGCCACCTTCTGCATGGGTTCATCTCCCCTCTCTGGGCATCTGAAGTCTGCTTGGATTCCTCCCACCATGGGTCGTTCACCACTTGCCCTGACATCCTTCCGCTGAGAGTTGGCAGCCTCTTCCTGAGGTTTAGCTCATTCTGATTCCAAGCCCCTTCTGCTTCATCAGAAGAGTCCCTTCTGCTTGGAGAGTCTGACTTTGTCATCAGAAGGAGCTGGCAGCCTGTAGAAGGGGAGGAATGGGGGTTCAGACCTCCTGCTTCTGGGCCTCAGGTGACACAGGCACAGCCAGTCTTTGGATGGCTGAGGCCAGACACACCCTGTAGGAAGTGCCCTGAAGCCCTTTACCTTTAGGCCTTTTAGGGGATGCTCTCAGCTCTTGGGGACCCAGGGCAGTGGTGCCCATCTCCCTGGCCTGTTGGGGCCCAGGGTCTGAGGAAGGATTTCATTTCACACTTGGGGCAATGGTGGGTGGCGGAGGAGAGGCAGCTTTGTCCAGAATAGTCCTTTCCCAGAGATCCAAAGGCCTCACCCCCAGCAGACCTGGAGAGACCCCTGCCACACAGGGCTCCTGCTTCTCCAGGGCAGTCGCACAGAGTTGTGGGACCAGGGGGCCTTTGCTGACTGACAGGCCTGAATTTGGACTGTGGTTCTTCTTGCTTGCTGGGAGTCTTGGGCAGGATTCTTTATTGCTCTGAATCTCTCCACTAGAAAAAATGTGACAGTTATTCCGCTAATGTCACTGTGGATGGTAAATGTGAGCAGAGTGCCTGTGCCAGGCCTGGTGCTCTGGGCCCTTCTGGGATCTTTGGAGATGTCCTTGGTCCCTTCTCCTGCCTGGTTTGGGGAGAGCAGGGTGGGTGGGAATGAGGGAGTGTTACTGGTGTTGGCCTTGTGTTTGTGTGGGTCACACTCAGGCCCTAGGAATCCTCCCTGAAATTCGAAGGGCTCAGGGTCATCAGATGAAGTAAGTGATGCCTGTTGCTAAAGTTGGGGTGTCTATGAGTGGGGGACTTCAACCGGCCCCTGCTGGCCTTTCTGGGCCTGGGACTCAGGCCCAAGGGCTCAGGCTCAGACTCTATGTTTGAAGCCTGTTCTTTCTCAGAGCACTTGGCAGGGCTAGGGGAGGTGCCCTTCAATGGATCCAGGTGGCCTTAGGATTGGGTGTGGCTGTCCTGGGCATCTCTTCTAGACCTTAAGATGACCTAAGGATCAGGATTTTCACCCTCTCCCCAATTTACAGCCAGTGCTCCTGGGCCATAGGCATTCATTACCCAGTCCCTGTTCCCTTCCCTGATCCTTGGTTCCTCCTCCCTGCTGTTGCCATCGAGGACCCCTGCAGCAGTGTCTGGAACCAGCACCCTCTGGAACCCCGTAGGCACTCTGTGAGGCCCGTGGAGGTCCGTGGAGGTCCTGGTGAACTCCTGGGCATATCCTCACCTGTCCCTTTCTCAAACGTGGACACTTTAGGGAGCGACAGTTTTGTGGGGTGGTAGAGCTGCAGGAGTCTTGGCATTGTGGCACTTGGAACAAAGCCCTTGCCAGTCCTTACCAAAGGCAGACAGCCCTCAGCACCTGTGCTTGGGGTAAGAGGGCACAGTGTGCCACAGAGATGATTGCTGAGGGTCTTGAGATGGGGAGATGGCCCTGGGTTACCCAGGCGTCCCAGTGCACTTGCCCAGGTCTTGAGGAGGAGGAAACCGGAGATGCAGCAGGGCAGGCGGAGGTCAGTCAGCAAGGACAGCAGCCAAGCAGCCAAGGACAGCCGAGGGCCTCCAGAATGAAGAAGGATGGGAGCGGATAGGTGCTTCCCAGAGCCTCCAGAAGGAAGGCCGCTCACTGACCTCTTCAGTCCTGGACTCAGGTCTGTCTGCTTGTGGCTATCCCTGACAGCCATAGCAGGAGGTGCTTGCAGCATTGATACCCACTGCCTGTTTCAGGGCCCAGGGGGCAGTGCTGGGTCAAGGTCAGAGTGTGTATGACTACATGGTATCAGATCAGGCTGCTTGGCTCCCTGCCTCATCCACCAGAGGATAAGGTGGCCCCTGCATTCCTCGGGATGGCCTTCCTGCCTGCCATCTGTGGATGTCCGAGAGGGAATTGTTGAGATAGGGCGTTTGGTGTGAGCTTTCTGAGGTGGCAGCAGGGCTGACTCTCACCTTTGCTTTGATTGATAGCAATTGGCGCATGTGGTGAGAGGGGCCCAGGAAACCTTCGTGCCTGATATCTGGCCTTTGCCCTACTGTGTGGCACTTGGAGGCCTCCCGGTCACACCCTGGAAGCTCCTGCCCCTGCCTGCAGCTCTCTCCATCAGCACCCTTCTGAACCCTTGCCTCTGCCTCCTGCTGCCCCGATGTTGGCTGTACTCGGGGCCTGTGGCATACACACCAGTGCATAGCTCGTCTCTCACCCACCTTCCCTGTGGCCACCAGCATCTCTATGCAGGACTTGTGGCCTAGGGGCCCCTGTGCACCGGGGCCAGCCCAGGATTCCACAGAGGAACCCAGCAAATGTTTGATGAAAATTAGCCAGGGAAACCTCTCTGTGCCTGTGGTTGGCGGCTCAGTAGTAGGGTAGGTAGGGAACTCCTAAACCTTAGTGGTTGGAGAATCCTCTCCAGGCCTTGGAGCTCAGGGCTGCAGGGTGCTTCCAACTGTAGGGTGTGTTGGCCGCGGCAGCCAGCAGCGCAGAAGCTCAGTGTCTGGGGTGCAGCCTTGAGGGCAGGTTTCTCAGTCCCTGGAGTCCCAGGGAGGAAATGCCAGCTCAGGGGCATTCTCCCCGCCTGCAGAAGCTTACCTCACCAGCCTGAGATTAAAACCAACTTGGCATTCTTGGGATTAAGAGAGTGCTGAGAACAGAGCGGGCTGTGTCTGCGCCTGGCAGGCTGCTGGAGCAGGTGGGGGAGGCCTGAACCTGACTTCCAACGTCCCTGGCCTCTTCCTCCAGGAACCATCCCTAATTAGGGGAACAAAAAATTACAGCACCTGCAAAACCCAAAATGATTTCAGGTAGAGAACTTTTGTATTAGAAAGCGGATGTGTTTTCACTGTTAAGGGACAGACTTAATATCTGCTCTTGGCTTGAACCAGCAGCACTTAGGTACCGCATAGTATGTCCTGGGGCGCTCTGCAGCCCACTCTGTCAGCCTGAGACTCTGTCCTGAAAACCAAGTGTGGGGTTGCCAAGTGCCTCTCCAGGAGGCCCACCCAGGAGGGGAGTCACTGGCTGCCCTCCCCCACGCTGGGTTCCAGCAGCTGCTTCTAGGGGCCCCACCAGCTTGTCTAGGTCTGAGATCTGGTCCTGACTCAGGCTGCACTGTAGGGCCAGACTGCCTCCCTCTGGTGGGGCACCAAGCCTAGGTAGGGTCTCTCGTTAAGGTTGGTGGTGTCTGACCAATTGAGGGAAGGACCCTGCCCCCATAAAAGACATATGGCAGCTTCCAGTTTATCTGGTTCTACTCTGGAGCTGTCCAAACAGTTCAAATGTTTGTATTGGCTTTGAAAATTCTGTTCATATGTTGTCTTTATGTTGGGTCATTTCAGTTTCTGGCATTGTCAGTGGGAGGAAAATCCAAATTACAAAATAATGGGCCAGGGAAGCAGGATGCCATGGGGGAGCAGGCAGCCAGGCTCTGGGCTGAGCTCAGCACTGGGGGGCTGGGAGTGTAGTTTAGGGAGCTGAAATAAAGACAGTCTCTGAGCCTTGGGGGCTCACTGTCTGCAGCGTGGGATGGCTGTGGCAGGGGACAGGGCAGGAAAGGGTCCCTTGGTGAGGATGGTGTTGGAGCTGGTCTCATTGGATGACCTGGAGATTGCCAGGTAGGGATAGGTACTCCAGTGGACAGGACAGTTTGTACAGTGGCATGGACCTGGTGTTTTTGGAGAAGCGAGTCCCTCTGGGAGGGTTTGAGAGGAAGGCCTGGTGCTGCCTTCTCTCAAATGCCCACGTACAGTGAGCTAGGAAATTGGAGATACAGACAGGCACAAGCCCTGCTCGATGAGGGGTGTTTAATAGTCAGGCAAGGTCAGGTAGGTTGCAGAGGCAGATACACCCCCGGGTCTGAAACAGCAAGGCTTGATCCAGTGGATCTCCACCCCCAGGGCTGCCCCCTGTGGGTCTGCCACCCCCAGGGCTGCCGGCTGCTCCACAGCAGCCCTGTGTTGTATCTTCTTGGCCTCAGCACCATTGTCATTTTAGTCCAGATGATGCTGTTTTAGGGTTTTGTCTGTGTATTCCACACACTAGATGCCCACAGCATTCACTCCAGCGCAACAATTGGGAATATCTTCAGGCCTTCCTAAATGTCCCTGGGGAGCAAATTGCCCCTGTTGAGAACCAGACCTGGCCGAAGGTTCTCTTGGTCACTGGTTTTTTTCTGGACCCCAGCTTGGCTTTGATGCTGCTCAGCCAGGGTTGTTTCTAGCAGTAGGTCTGGCTGGCTTTGGTGGCTGGTGGCACCCTTGTGCCCCCACACTGCCGAGAGGCTGAGAGGACTGGCTGGAGGGCCTTGCACTGGCTCTTGAGTGCTGCTTCCTGGAAGTGTCACTTCTGATCACATGTCATTGACC
Source organism: Marmota marmota marmota (assembly GCF_001458135.2). Classification (NCBI taxonomy): domain Eukaryota; kingdom Metazoa; phylum Chordata; class Mammalia; order Rodentia; family Sciuridae; genus Marmota; species Marmota marmota. The sequence continues at coordinate 57,722,002 of NW_025999900.1, read as the reverse complement.
AGAGCAAGTGTTGTGGCTATGCCTGGCTCTGCGGTGGGGTGTAGCAGATGCAGTGCGGTGGCACTGAGCATCTAGGAGGAGGAATACTGGTACTGGTGGCCACTGCTGGTGTCTGCCTCTGAGTAGTGAACCTAGGAGTGGGCAGTGCTGTGGAGCCAGGGAGTCCGCTGCTCTGTGCTCAGTGCTGGGCAAGGAAGCTTGGGTGTGGGGCCTCTGAGGCTGGAGACCTAGGAAGGCTGCTCCAGAGAAGCTGACTTGAGGGGGTGGGGGTGTGCTGGGACTGCGGCATTCCCTCTGCACACAGGGGTAAGGGAGGAGGCCCTGTTTCCTATCAGTAACCCCAGGTCCTTGGGAGACATTGTGGGCTCTGGGTGGCATGCAGAGACCCCTGCCTTTGTAGGCAGAGAAAGGTGGGGGATGTAACTCAGGACCGTTCCCCACATGCCTGGTACCTTGAAGTGCTAAAGGGCCCTATTATTCTGGGTGACTGAAATCTCAGTTACCAAGCCATGCTACAAATTGTTTGGTGAGGTTTCCTGGCCTCCTGTTTTCCTAATCACACCCTTGCCTTCCCTAGGTGGTTGTTAACTTGGGGTGTGGTGCATGCAGCTGCTTTTGTTGCCCACAGGTAGGGGTGGGGGGGCACAGTGTTTCCAGCGGATCCCTCTTGCTGTGAGATGGCTCCTGGGAGGCCTGGCTGGGTTGTCCTTTGTAGCGGCAGCTGGGCTCTGGAGTGGGCAGTCCTCAGCTGTGCCTGGGAGGGAGACAGTGGCTCCAACCTTGGATATGGCAAGAAAACAGTTCTTGAACCTGTGGGATCCTTTTTGGACAAACCTCACTATTCTTTGGTGGCTGCTCTGCTGTCTCTGATTGCCAGGAATTCTCTTAGCTGTTAGCAGGCCATTCACCTTGTTAGCAAGAGGGGACCCTCCCTCTCCTACTGCTGATGCTGATGTTCACGGGCCCTGCACCCTTCTGTCCTCCTGGGCTGTGAGGCAGGCTGTGTGTGACGGACTCTGTCATCCCAGAGTGACCTGCATTGGCCTTCCGGATGCCACGGCCAGTGGCCTTGCATTGGGGCTTTCAGGGCCTTGTGGTGTGCACCGAGGGTGCCTTTCTGAATCTTACATCACTCTTTCTACTTCTCTTTTTTCTGTTTCTCTTTATTGGACTCCACTGTTGTCCCTCTGCCTCAACACAGGTCATCCTGGATAATTTTTGTCATCTTCAGGAAGTGGAAGCTGCTGTCACTTCATTGAGAGCCCCTGTTGTTCAGCCTCCAGTGACAGAGACTCATCTTAAACTAGTTTAAGCAGAAACCTGCAGGTGCAGATCCAGAGAGGACTAGATCTAGGCTGGACCAAATCTTGAAACTCCAGCAAGAGGGCTCTGTCCTTGCCTAGGTCCTTCAGCCATTTCTCCTGGTTTGGTCTCTGGTCTAGATTCAGGCCACTAGGAGGCAGGGCCACTTATGTTGCTGACAGTCCCCCAGGACCCATCCTCAGGAGGACCAGGACTGGCATCTTGGCGTCAGGGTGCAGGCCCTCAGAATCATGTGGATAGGAGCAAAAGTAGCAGAGTCTGTTGCTGATATGGGCCTGGTGATGCGCTGGGCCTGAACTCCTGGTCTTCCAAAGTCCCATGGGATGGGTACTAGGACTCTCCCCATGTCACAGGGGAGAGCATGGGGGTAGGTGGCTTAGGGATGGCGGCACAGCTGGGCCCGAGAAAACTGAGGTACCAGGTGCATTGGGTTTTAATAAATATTTTAATTATTAAGCTTTAACTCTATTGTCACTTTTTTCTGTGGTGTTGAAGTAACATATAGAAAATACAGAAAACAGGGCAGTGGAAAGGAAAACCAGCAAACCTCTTTCTTGCTGCCACCAGCCACTGCAGCGTGTTCCCTTCTGGCGTTTTCCCAGGACCCAGGTGTTCCAGTGGGCGCAGAGTCTGCCGAGTGTCCACCCGCAGTGCGGAGGCCCCGCCGAGGGTGCCGCCCAGCCCCTCTGCGAGCAGTCTGTGGAGGCCTCCTGCCTTCCTCTGGAATCCGAGTCTCCGCCGCCTGGCTTCATCCTTCATTTGGTGGTCGGATCTGTGCCTTCACAGGCATCATCTTAATGTCAGACCCAGCCAGCAGCCAGGGTTTCACCTATTATTTTAAAAATTGTTAAGAACTCTTTTCCTAGAGTTTGAGAATATGCTGTAGGCACTCTGCCAGAATTCAGGGACGTGGTGAAACGGACGTCGTCTTCTCCACCCTGCCTTTGCCCTCTCGCTGGCCGAGCTGTGGTCATTTTCTTGGAGTTGTTTTAGTTTGTTCTGTTTACACACAAGCACACCCTCTCGTCCTGGCTGCTGTTCTTCACACCGATGGCTGTGTCCAGCACACAGGGTTTTGCATTTTTCACATGCAGCTTTGTGGATGTGATTCTCCTCCCGGGCGCAGGGAGGGCTTCCTTGTTCTTTCTACTGCTTCATGCTGTTCTTTCGGGCATGTGGTTTGTTAGTGGAACCTCTTGGGGACATGTAGTTCGCTACCAACCTTTTGCAATCACAGACGGGTTGGCAGTGGGATCCCCGAGTCTGAAGTATTTTGCACACTGAGTGTGTCTAGGGTGACAAGGTGGGCGGTGGAGTTAGGGTTTTCAAGAGAGAGCAGCTGGTACTGTTCCTCTGTTCCCCACGTCCCTCCCTTCTCCCTCTTGCCCTTTGGCTTCACAGTTCTCTTTCTGAACTTTCTGGTTATGGCAGGATTTCAGGAGCCTGCTCCTGGGGATTTCGAGGTTGCTGGTACCTTTGCTTTTCAGAAGTTTCCGATGAGGGAACAAGCCCTGCCTGACATGTTATTTCCCAAGAGGAGGTGGGGTAGTGCACTGGGCTCCACTACCAGAGGGGACGTGGTTTTCCACCAGTGTCCCCTGTTCATCCCCTTACAATGTGGCCCTGGAGGCCGGAGGTGCTAGCCCACTGGGTGCCACCGCCCACTGTGTTACACCTGGCTGTGAGTGCAGGTGGGGCAGACCTGGCTCTGGCCAGCTCCTGGCTTCCTGAGTCCCCTGAACTTCTATTTACTCACCTGAGCAGCGAGAAGCCTGTGCCCTCCCTCCTCGGGCTGCAGGAGGAGTCAGCGGGCAGGAAGGGTTCAGGTGTGTGTGACCTGACGTGGACTGAAGGGAACCAAGCCCCACTTTTTGCCAAAGTTCCAGTTTATCCTGTTCTAGGAGCTCTGAGCTGGTGGGGCTGGTGGGACTCTGGGGAGCTCAACCCCCTGAAGAGTTCAGCCTACCTTTTCTCTTGATTATTTTTGTTGTTGTTTTCTTATTTTTGTGTTCCATCTGTTTTCAAAGCTAGGGATCTTTTTTTTTTTTTAATATTTATTTTTAGTTGTCGTTGGACGCAATACCTTTATTTATTTATTTTTATGTGGTGCTGAGGATCGAACCCAGCCCTTGAGCGTGAGAGGCGAATACTCTACTGCTGAGCCACAAACCCAGCCCCAAAGCTAGGGTCCTTCTTAAAAAAAATTTTTTTTTTAAGGACTAGATGTTGTAAAATGTGGACTGATTGGAATGACTGCAGTTGGCTTGGTAGAGATGAGAGCCATGTGCTAGGATAATCTGGATGCCAGCAGGATTTTCCCAAAGGGCATTTGTTGTACCCTCAGAGTGCTGGACTGGGCTGGGCCCAGGAGCTGAACTAAGTTTTCCTGTGTCTATACCTTCATTTACCAGCAACTGTTCATGAGCATGTACATGCCAGGCAAGCACCAGAGCTAGGTGTGGGGCACACAGTTTTTAAACTTGGAACGTTCTTTACTCTACAGAGCTTGGGGAGTCAACTCTAGTTCCTGTTGCCTGGTCCCAGGCTTCTTTGAATGGCTGTCAGAGGCCCTGCCTTCTTCCCAGCATGCACACAAGCATGCACTTCAGTCTTTCTCAGTCCCTACAGATCCTGGTAACCCTACCCAGGGCACTCCTAGGTGATGGTGATCCATGCTTTCGCACAAAGGGCTGGGAGAGTAGCAGCTTAAGGTCTGTGGGAGTGTTGCTGAGGGGGTTGGGGAGGGTGCTGTGGGATGACACTGTGCTGTTCCACACAGAGGGGCCCTGGCTATGCTTGTGGGAGGAAATGTGGGGGGCGAGGATGAGGGCTCTGTGCTCTGGGCAGACCCAGACCCAGGCTCTTAATAGGTGGGCAAAGTCAGGCATATGTGGGGACAGATAGTAGCCCGAGACTATGTGGGAGAGGGGGAAAAAGGGGGAGGACGTGAGATTTAGACTAGGAGGGGTGTGGGTGGACTGGGTCAAGGGACTGGCAGGGAGTCCATGGGGCCAGAGATGGCCGGTACTGGAGACACGTTTGGCCTGAGAAGGGTATGGGATCAGGGTCCTGTGGCTTCCCATGGGTGAGAGTGTTTTGGGTTGGGTGTAGCAGGCTATGTCAGGCTGTGGCACACCTGGGTGCCAGGCCAAGGAGTTCAGCCTGAGGCTGGATGGCATGGGGAGCCATGGGGGGAGGTTGAGCTGAGCAGAGGCACTGGTGTCCATGGTGAATTTGGTGGTGGGAGAGTCTTGGGACAATGCAGGCTGGAGCCACTGAAGAAGGCCTGGCCCCTGGATCAGAGGGAGGACAGCCATTATGAGTCCTTAATGGGACTTCAGCCAGTTTCACCCTCTCCTCCAGCCCTTGGTGGCTGGGAGAATCTCTGTCCTGGAGAGCATGGCTGTCGGGCGACATGGAGACTGGTGCCCACTCTCCCAGGGCGGCTCTCAGCGCTGGCCTGCCTTTAGCTGTAGTGGACGTTCTGCTTCCTGCCTGCTGTAGTAACGTGCGTTTTCTTTGTTTTTCTCCACAGGAAGCGGGGGATAGAGGTGGTGCAGGTGAGTACAGACTGCACTTTGACCGCCTTCCAGGTAGCGTGACCTAGTGCTCCCCTTTCCCAACTCCGTAGGAGTCTGAGTGCTTGGCCCTCTTGTCACACTCTGGTTGGTAACTTTCCCCTGAGGATTAAATGCCATTTCCTCACCAGGCTGGGCACAGGTGGTTGATGGCTGCTGCCATGCAGAGTTACTGTGTCTTTTTGGGGAAGGAGCTAGGGGTTAGTTTGGGAGTTCTGGGGGTCATGGTATTGCTCGCATTGGGGGTGGAAAAGCTGAGGGTTCAGCAGTCGCCCAGGCAGGTGTCCGTTGTTCTGTACCCTGTTCTGCCTCATTCCGAGTGGACTTGGGCCAGGAGCTCATTGGCTGGAAAAGGAAGGAAGGAAGGATAGATGGAATGGATGGATGGATGGAGAAGAACGGATGGATGAATGGAGAGAGAAGGAAGGGTGGGTGGAGGAGGGAGGGAGAAGGAAGGAAGGAGGATGGATGGCTGGATGGAGAAACTGTCCCAGGACAGGAAGTAGATGCACAGGCTCTGACAGCATCTGTCTCAGGAGAGCCAGGAGGTCTGACCTATCAGAGAAGAGCCTGGAGTGAGGGGCTGTCTGGGTGCTCTCTGGCTGGTGATATTTGCTGCTGTGGTTATGACTCATGAGGGTGGGAAGGGGGGCATTTTTGTCTATGTAAACACAGATACCTTCAGACCTGCAGTGAGTGGCAGGCAGGGCATTGCAGCCACAGACACACCTGGCACCTTGTGGCACTGAGACCTATGGTCACTGGCCCCTGCAGAGAGGGCCAGCCAGTCCAGGAACCAGATCAGGGCTGATGAGGAGCTGGGCCCCCTGTAGGAAGCTTCCAGAAAGCTTGCTGGGGAGCTCTCAGAGGCTGCCGTGGTTGGCTTCAGGAGCCCACTGGGAACGACTGCCCCATTCCTGGCAGATTCAGCACTTCAGGCCCAAAGGGGCAGCACAGAGGCCCTGGAGCATCCTCTGCTCAGGGTCAGACTGGGCAGTGGTGGCTCCTGCAACGATGTCCACAGCTCTGGCGAAGGGTGCTGCATGCCCCTCCTGACTTCCTGCTGGTGGTATGAGGGTTGATTTGTCATCAGAGGGCTGAGGTTTCTTTGGGGTAGAGAGACAGTTTCTGGAAGCCTCTGGTCAGCCGTCTCCTGTTCATGAAGGCTCATCTTGGCTTTGTAGAGTTGCATGACTGACAACTGAACTGTGGACTTTGATTTCCCTGTCCATTTCAGGAATGGCCAAGAGATGTGTCTCAGGGCCTTCTCTGCTGCCTGGGGGTTCTCAGTGTGCATGGGTGAGGACGGGGGTTGATGGATAATGCCTGCCACAGACACAGGTGTGTACAAAGGAGGTGGGTGTGGACCATTTTCTTCTCCAGGATGCTGGAGAGGCTTTAGCCCTTTCTGAAGGCTAACTTGAAAACCCTTTGCAGATGTATACCCACCAAGGAACTCTTGGTGCTACTTGGTGCTCGATGTGCAAGGGACAGTTCTGGGCTCCCCTGTGGTTTGCTGCAGCACTGATAAGGGCCCAGGAGGGGGGTCGCTGCTGGGAGTGGTTCCTGGAGGAAGTGAGGGCCTGTGCTTACCAGCAGACTCCCTTCTTGACAGAGGAAGAGAGGCGTTCCTCCTCCAGACCCTTCTATTCACATGATCCCAAACTACAATGCCACATGCACAGGGTGTGAGAGACAACCAGGGGCCACAGGAGGTTTCCCGGGCCTCCTAGGAGGCTGCGCTGAACCTTTCCTGCTTAGTCATGGGTGGGACAGGAGACTGGAGTCACTGCTTCAGAATGTGCTAGGCGGGCAGAGGAGGGGCTCTGAAGTCTTTCAAGATGTGTCTGTTCTTCCTTTGATGATGACTCGGGGAAGGAAGTGGTGGCTGAGGACCAGAATGAGGCCAAACTGGACGCTTTCCACTCTGGCATCTAAAAATAAAAAGCCTCTACCTCACCTCCTCTTGGCACCCCTGGGTGTTTTAAATTTTAAGACATTGGGAAAGGCTTTGCAAAAATTGCAAGCCACGTCACCTGGCTGGTTTTTCAAAATTAGGCTTCTGTGTACCCAGTCCCTGGCTCTGGGCCCTGGTTAAGGTGGTAGTGAGGGTGAGGGTGACCTTGCACCAGCCACTTCCACATCGGCTGTGTCAGGTCCACTTTCCCAGTCTGGAGAGGCACCCAGTGATGGTGCGTCCTCTGTAGAGATGAGGAAACTGAGGCTCAGGACAAAATGACCTCTTGGGGTGTTCATCTGGTTGGTGGCAGCGTTGGGCTCTGTGTGGGCCTGTTGTCTGTTGGGCAGGCGGTCTCCCGAGCGTGGTAGTGGGCTGCTCCACTTACTAACTGCTTGCCTGCCTGGCGTTCCTGCCTTTGGCTACATATAAAAGGATGCTGGGGCTGGGTCAGGACCCAAGGCTGAAAACCCTGGAAAGGTCCTGCAGTGTTTGTCCAGGTCATGGAATCATTCCTCTTCCTGCTGTTCATCAGTGTTCAGTACTTATGGGGACTCCAGTGTACCAGTCATGGAAGCCATTTACTCTGAAGGAACTTTGCGTGTAATCCTTCCCAGGTGGAGGTACTTTTTACGCATGTTCAACCTCCTCAGGTGCTGGTCCCATAGCTGTGTGCTGGGAAAAGAGCTTATGAACTCCTTTCCTGTCACCCCTGCTACCCCTTCCACATTGTTCCTCCTCCTCTTTCTCGGGAGAGTGTCTATAGTGGTGTGGAATAAGACCACCCAGATTTAGGTCTCTGGCTGTGTGATTTGGGACCAGTTGCTTAAGGACTCTGTGTGTCAGTCTGCTCAGCTTTAAAGTGGGGATAATTCTACTGTCTGTGCCCAGGATTGGTGTGAGGACTCAGTTATTTTGAGTAACAGAGTTGGCACTGGACCTGGCTCTAAGGAACTGGTGATCTGCAGAGCCACGTGTTCTTGCTTCCTTAGGCAGGCCTGAACCCAGGGATGGACTGCAGGACAGGAAGCCCGCCAGTCATCGTTATAACCCTGGGCCAGGGAGGTGGTCCCCGTTCCTTGTTTGCAACAGAATTGGAAGAGGAACTGCGCAAGTTGTCAGCCGATAGCAGATCAAGAGTGATCTTAGAGGTCTGGGGTGCACGTGGTAGTGTAGTGCTTGCCTAGCACACAGGGCCCCCGGGGCCAGCCAGTCCCCAGCATGGAAAACAAAGATGTGTGATGAGAGATTACTGTAATTCTTGGCATATGATTCTACAGGAATCCAAAGAATTTGCTATGACGGATCTCTTTCCATTTTTTTTTTTTTTGAGTAAGTGGTTTTAACACATATCCATGAAAACTGAAAAATGAAGATAGAATTGATAAGCCTGTCTCGTTCCAGCAGTAGATGATACTCATCTGTGGATACAGGAAATGACTTTAAAGGTCCCATTCACCGCCTCAAAGTTGTGTTTCCAGTAAAGTTGTACTTTCTGTGATTCTCATTTGTATAATTTTAAATGTTTCTGTCATGTTTTTTCAGTTGTGTCCTAATATTAGTTGTAATGAGAAGAAACATTTTGACACTGAAGAGCTTTATGGTCACATGAGAAATGAAGAAAAGAAACATTATCTATACATGTGTATGATTTGGCTCAGTTGTGGAATAATCAGTACAAGGCTTCCCAGCGTGTGCTGTGATTGCATAAACATCCCAATGGAAAGCGGGCTGGGAATTAGAGTCCAGGAAGAAAAATGAACGTGGTGGGATTTCCAGGTGTCAAGGAGAGCTTGGTTATATAATTTTGAGATGGATGGTGGTGGATCTCAGATCACTATGGTATTTAGATTCCACTGGATCCATTTAAAAGAGAAATAGTAACAGTTTTAGTTTAAAATGTTAATATTTACAGTATGTTGGAAATTACATCCTCTGCAAGTATTTAAACTTATGATGAGAAATTTTAGATGTCAACTGTAAATCATACAAATAGAGACATTGTTTTAGATGCTCATTTCGGGGGTTTGGTTTGAAGGCCATTTGTTTCTCAGGACCAGGTAACTCCTCTGAGAGGGACAGCAGTGGGCCTGGCTCTCAGGCCATCTAGAGACCCCTGTGGGCCTTGCCCAGCCCCATGCCCCACTGAGACCCACAGGGGCCCTCTGGTTTCCCAGGCCGTGGACTCATCTGGAGGCTGCTGGCCTCCCTCAGCCAGGCCCGCTGGGCTGAGAGATGAGGATGATGAAGGGCACATGGCCCCTCCCTGCTCCTCAGAGAAGAGCTGCAGTGAGCTGGATCCAGGAGGCTGGGGAAGCAGCCCTGCTCTGTGTCTATCGTGAGGCAAGGGCTGTGGGACATAAGACATTGTGTCCTCATCCTGTGTCCTGAAGAGCCATCTGTCACGACAGCGAGGGCTGCAAGTTTGCCTCCGTTTCCTGCTTCTTAGTGCTGTCCTGAGGAAGCTGGACCCATAGGCCCTGACTGCACTGTTCCAAGTGCAGTCTCACCAGCTGTTGAGGTGAGAGCCCCTCATGGCCAGGAGCCAGCGGGCGGGGCAGGCTCTTCTCAAAGCAGTGGTGCAGCAGCCTCTCTGGGCCAGGCTATAGGTGCTGGCCCCGCCAGTCCCCTTGGCTCTCTGAGAAGCCTGCGGTAGGCTGTCAGTGGCTAGGTGTGGGTGAGCACATGGGCTTAGGCACAGAAGAGGGCCTGCACCCAGCCTGGTCATTCAGGAAGGCTCCCTGCAGGAAGAACCTGGGAGTGGTGATGAGCCTTGTCCCCCCTGACAGAGCTGCCTGGGAGGACAGTCGAAGCCTGCAGGCCCAACCAGGTCTTGACTCACTCCCTGGACTTTTGACCTTTAAAACAACTGGATGCTACAGTGATCGAGAGCCAGGCAGGGTATGGCTGTCACTGCCATTTCACCCAGTGAGTCTTTGTTGGAGAAAACATCCCTGGGCAGGTAGGGTCATCTGGTCTGGTGGCAGGATATGGTGGCCTGGGGGCCTGCCTCAGCTTTGCAGGACTGGGGGCATTTTCCGCTCTGGCCTGATCTGTGGGGAAGCTCAGAAGAGATGGTTTCTGGTCCTTGGGCTCTACTGCCCCTTTCTAGAGCAACTCACATGGGTGGGGAAGACCCCAGAAGGACAGCACTCCTGTCAACCTCCCTGCCTCTGGCCAGCGCCCTTGGGAGAAGGTGCTATGTCTTGGCCCTACCCCAGTGTGGTTTCTGGGCTGTGTCCCCGGTTATTGTAAAGGACCAGGGGAGAAGGAGATCTGTTAGCATGAGAGGGCTTGGGATTTTATTTGAAAATGCAAGTGAGTGAACTGCAAATGTGAGAAGTACAGTAGCCGATTATAGATTTACTGTCTTCCTTCCAGATTCCCTGAGAATTCAGACATTACGAAACCCTGTCTTGGAACAGCCGCTGTTTCTCAAGCAGGCAGGGAAGTAAATAAGTTTCCCCATTTGCAGAAGGGAGAGGCTGCGGCAGGCCTTTCTGTCATGGTCTCTCCAGAGCTGTCACTTGCTTGAAATGCTACTGTTCTTGGTGTATGTATCTCCTCCTTGCATGGTGGACAGACAAGCCAGGGAGAAAAGGCAAGACTGAGAAAGGCCAGGCAGACGGTTCTCCTCCGAGAAAGGCCATGTGCCCAGGGCTGACGCAGAAGTGGGTACTGGGCCTCTGGAGTTGGGGAGCCACGGCGAAGACCTCCAAAGCTCCTGAAGAGCTCAGTGGGCAGGACAGGCTCATCTGTGCTGTGGGTGGGGCCTGTGAGGGTGGGAATGGGCATGGCACTGGGCAGTGGGCTGTGGTAGGGAGGCCTTCTGGGGAAGGCTGTACCTTTCATATCTTTTGGTGATGACAGAGGTGTCCATGGATGGGTGGGTATCAGAATGGGTTGAGCTGGAGCACAGCCCTGCATACTCCGAAGCTGGGATGGGGGTCTGATGGTGGCCAGTGCTTTGGCTGGTCTAGACCCTTGGGCCTGAGAGGGTTGGCAAGAGACCTAGCTGGAGGTGGTGGGAATGTTGGTCCCCAGAGGGCTGAGGGACTGTTGGATGCTGAGTCAGGGCATTGAATGGCATCTGCAGGGAAGGATGAGTGCTGGAATTGGAGGTGATGGGGGCAATCCATCTGGAGACAAGGCTGGACTGGAAGTGTCCCAGCATAGAGTAGGACCTTGACCTAGGGAGGGTGTTGAAGCCTGGCTGGAAATTCTTGTGGTAATGAGGTCTGGGAGGACAAGTGGCAGGGCTTGGTACCTGAGTGGATGTGGGTGTGAGAAGGAGAGAGGGGACCTCCCCCAGACACCGCCTTCATTGCTGCCTAGGGTACCAGATTATGGGGTGCAGGAGAAGGAGCAGCCAGAGGAGGGCAAGGTGGTGGTGACATCTGCCTGTTCAGACAGGTGTGCTGGATGCAAGCAGCAGAGACGCGGGTTCAACAGCTGGCCTCCCCAAAGCAGATCCCGTGGGTCCCGAGGTTGCAGGGCCTGCTTCTCTCTGGGGATTGTAATGCTGAGTTCTCCAATTCAGTGTTAGAACGTGTCCTTGTCACTTAGGGAGTGTTTCCACCTGGCTCCAAACTTGTTTCAGAAGCTATGCAGATGCATCATCTGATGATTCATGCCAGCTGTGTGCCTGCACCACACACTCTACAGAGTCTCCAGCGGCTGCCCTTGCTGGATTGTCTCCTGGGGGCACAGGTAGGCTGGGACTTGCCCTCCCTCTTCCTGGTGCTCTGCAGCCAAGGGCAAGAGGCTTTGGGAAAACTGAGTACTTTGCCCTAATTGGAGGCCTGATGTCCTTACATCTAGAAGCAGACATGCAGCCACTTCCCCAGGTAGCATTAGCTATATGAGGGCCACCTGAGCTGGAGTGACCCCCAGCAGACCTCAGCATCGCAGGAAAGACTGCCAAGGGGTTGGAAGGTTTCCATGTGGTGATTGAGGCTAGCAATGGACGTAGGTTGTCCTGGAATGACCCTGGGAGTCCTGGGCTTGGGCTTGAGTTTCTGTTGGTCTGTTTTCTGGCTGCGTGACCTCATTTTCCTCATCTTTAAAGTGGGGATGCCACTCAGCACATGGGACTCGAGAGACCTGACAGGTCCTGAGGGAGTATTAGGTGACTTCCCTCATTCCTTGTCATGCACAGCAGCAGAGGCGGAGGCAATGCACAGTAAGCTGTGCTGCGGAGGAGGAGGGTTACTGCTGGAGGACTCCACACCACAGACGTACTATTACTGAGTTTCTAATTATTACAGATTTTAGTTCACTACTTTCTTTTTTTTTAAGAAAATTTGAAGTACAGATTTTTTTTCTAAATATAGAAAATTATTTTCACAGTCATTTACTTAAGATACATAGTTAACAAATAGATTTATCTGTGAGTATGATCTCCATAGTATTTTTTTATAATACTGATACACGGGGTGGGGGAGTTATATAAATTAGTGTCAGTTTTTGTAGCTATTTAAAACACCCACATTTTGGGAGACGGCGTGGGCAGTGCTGGAGAGAGGCTGCCAAGAGGGTGGGTGTCGGGATGGCTTCCCTCCTGTCGGCTTTTTTACTCCTGAGCCTTTTAGGCTTCCGTTAGGGACGTGGTCGGGGAGTCCCGGGTGCCCCACAGTGCTGCTCAGTCCTGGCGCGGCCCTTCCTGGCCTCTGACATGCTGAGCCAACAAGGAGCAGATCCTTATGAAAGGCAAGTTCCTGCTTTCCACGTCTGGGTGACAGAGTGGCCAGGAAATCAGAACCCAGGCCCCCCACACTGCTGTGCTGAGTTGGGACTCCATCTCCCCCAGCCCCCAGACCCCTGGTCAGCCTTCAAAAAAGTTCACAGTTGCCTTGGAGTGTGCCAGGCAAGCACTTGATGTAAAACCAAAAGAAGAAGAAAAAAAAAAGGTGGATAAAGGAACATGGGGAAATGGGAAGGACATAAAGGGCCATCGTGGAAGAGCCAGAGGAAGGTTTCTGCTTTGAAAGTAGCCACCTGTCCTGGACACTCAGGGTGAAGTTGTCCAGAGGGTAGCCACCTAAGGTGGCTGTGCAGCCTCCAGCATCGTGGTCCTGTGAACTGGTGAGCTGGACACGCCAGGGTGGGGAGTTGGGTGCGGGCTCCTGGCTCCTCACCAGGTGGGTCTGTCTGGGATGAGGGGCACCTCTTGTGGACAGCACAGCAGCAGAATGGAAGTCTGAGAAGCATGTTGATGAGAAGGTCCTGGGCCATGCTTCAAGCCCAGCTGGGCTCGCAACCATGAAGTCACAGGCAGAAATGCAGACATGTGTTTCCTCAGCTAGTTGGGCAAGGGGCTGGCTGCTCCCTCGCCAGCTCAGGTGCAGTCTGGCCTGTGATACCTCTTTGCTTCCCGGCAGACCCCACCCTCTCCTCCCCGGAGCTGCCGGTCAGCATGGGCTGCTGAGGCCAGAGCTTCCTAGTCTGCAGGGAGAGCAGGTTTTGTTCCATGTGTGCTCTGTGTTTGCTGGATGTGGATGGAGGACTGAGTGGTTGCTGCACCACATGTGGCAGGCCCTGCAGGTCTGCATTTGTTCAGAGTGACTCTGGGTTATTCTTGTGCTTGGGAAGTAACGTGTACTCCTTCTTGAAATCTTGGGAGGTAAGAGAGGCCTAAAGGTGAAAATCCAGAGATACACAGTAAAGTCATTTGTTCAGTGTTTTCCTCTGGCCTTTTCTTCCGTCTTGACATAAGCCATACTCTTACGTGTGGTGTACGCCACGTTGGGCTTTTCTGTCCCTAGTTTTGTGACCTGCATCTGAGGGTAGATGAACCTTTGCTTGTGCTGTTGAATGAAGCATCTTGTAAGTAACTGCTACAGTGCCTGCCTCCATTCTCACTGGCCCTGTGTCCCAGCACCTAGAACCATTTGTCCGCCCCAGAGCCTCATTCTAAGTTATTTCTGACTTGCTGTCACTGACAGTGCTGCCACGGGTATCTTTAGTCTTCAGTCATTGTGTACCTATACTGTATCTCAGATATTCACTTTGGATAGATTTTTAGGAGTGACTTTGCTGAGTTTAAGGCACCAAGCCTTTGCAATATGATGTTAATATGCAATATGATGGGGGCTTGCAGTTGTGCCTCTATGACTCCCACTCATGGTGCCTACAAGGCTGGGGCTCAGGCCCAGTGTTACTGTGGTGTCCCCACATCTGGCTCTGTGCTCAAAGCAGGAGGTTGGGGAACCCAGGGCTGTGCAAGACAGTGTAAACCTTGCATATCAGGCTCTCACTTCTCTCAAGGTGGTGTGGCCCCACTCTGGCACACTGCCCCGGTCACAGTGGGTGACCTCCACTGAGCACACCCTGGGTGCCAGCCTAGGCCATAAGTATTTATGCCCATGTATTCATGTATTCCTTACAATGGTCTAGTTAGGTGTATACTAGTGTCATCCCCATGTTAGGTAGCAGAACACTGAAACCAAGGGCGAGTAGCTTACCCAAGGTCGCATGGGCAGGAGGAGGAGGAGGAACAGGGTGGGAGCCAGGCTGCTGGGCTCTTGAGGGCTTATTTAGGATTATTTAAAAAGGTTTCTATTAGGAAAAACCATATGACATACCAGAGTCAGGAGAGCTTAGTCTAATGGTCCATGTGCCCTTCCAAAGCTCTGTGTGTCCACACACGGCCAGGATGGCTCCAGGGAGATCCTGGCTCACACTGGGTTCCAGTGAAGTCTGTCTCAGCATTCTGTCAATTTGCCTGTGACGTTTCTGAATGTGGCTCTGAAAGATAAGGACTAACCCTTGATTTTAAACCTCGGCTGGGCCACTCAGGATGGGTGGGGCTGCCAGGTGAGGGGGCTGCCTCTGGTTTGATTCCTGCCTCTGGATGTATGGAGGGTGATGCTCAGCAGGTTCGTGCCAGGCTTTGGGCCTCTGGCATGGCTATTAGATGCATGGGTGAACTGGTCAACACCTCTTTAGGAGTGGTCATTGTGACGGTGGACATGACCACAGCAAATATGAAGACAGCCTTACTGTGTTTAGGGGCCCTTTCCAAGAACTTGCGAATATCAACGAATTCAATCCTCACAACGTTCCAGAGAACTACTCTTATTCTCTTTATAGATAATGTGTTTATTATCATGCCTACTTTAGATACGAGGAAACCGAGTCAGGAGTCCTCATCCTGGCCCCATGGCAAGCAGGTGATAAAGCTGGCAGGCCAGCCCATCATGCTGTCTCGTGGTCCATTCCTTTAAGAATTAATATATATATTTTTTGTTAATTCTGATTTTTGTGGTTTGCTTTCCGTTCTTTATAGTGCTGGGTTCAAACCCAGGGCCTCCTGTATGCTGGGTGAATGCTCCTGCACTGAGCTACACCACCAGCCCTTTAAAATTAATATTATTTTTAGTTGACACATCATTATGGACGCATATGGAATACAGTGTGAGGTTTTAATGTGTGTGTACAATGCGTGCTGATTAAATGAAGCTAATTAACCGTGTTACCTCCTTTACCTCTGATTTTACCTGGTGGGATCTTTGACATTTACCTGGTTACTTTGAAATGTGTGTCAGAGCGCAGAACTCACTCCTGCTGTCGCCCTGTGGCCTGGCAGCCCTGCCTGGTAGCTACATTCTGCCCTCACTGTCGGGGTTCAGCTCTTTTGGTGTCCACCTGTGTAGGAGATCGGTGGTGTATGTCCCTCTGTGTCCGGCTAGTGTCCTCATTATTATGGCTTCCAGGTCCCTCTTAACTGCCACTCTTAGCTGGGGCGTTCATGTCCCGACGCCAGTGCATCCCTGTGGTTCCTTTGCCCAGGTGTCTTGGTCTCTCTCCACTTCCTGGCTGCCAAGTGCTCTTCTCACACAGCCCCGTCTTGCCACTGAGTGGCTGCCGGCCAGTCTTCAGGGACGTGACCTGTTCCTTGGAGGGCCCCATGAGATCCTTAGCAGTTGATTCCTGTTCCAGGGACCTCAGTCAGCTCCCACCCACCGAGGCACTCTCCAGGAACCCAGTGCAGAGCCCAGGTATCCACAGGGCCTGTTCCTCCTGGTGTTCCGACTGCTGGACACTCACTGATCTGTCCAACCAGGTTCACGGTCACTAGCTCTGAAGCCTTCTGGGACCCCCCTCCCCTAGGCCTGGTAAGCCCTCTGTTGTGTGGGCCCCCAAGTCTACTGTGCATCCCGCCTCCAGGCAGGCAGGTTTCATTTTATGGTGTCATTGCACACTGTGGGGGCTTTCCCTGTCCTTCTCTGTGAGCTCCTTGGGTCACAGGCCACATCTCATTCCTCTGAGGACTGTGGAAGCCTCTTTTACGTTCTGACACATAGAAACATCTATACCAAGAAACTTTCGGGAATTAGAAAATAATTGAATGTTATAGAAATGGGGGAATTGGAGAAGTTCCCCAGCATCCCACTCCCCAGCACCCCTGCTGTGAGCTTTCTCTGTGCCTGCACTAACCCATTCTTTTTCCTTCTCTCTGTTTCTGTACTTAAACAACTTTTAGTGCTTTTGAAATTGAAATATGAACATTTAACACGACTGCTACAACTAAGGGAGCCTTTGAGATGGGACGTGGGGTAGCTGTGGATTTGTGTATGCTGAAGATTCATCATCTGCGCTCGGTAGTGGTGCCTACGGGCTGGGACAGGGATAGATCTTGGATTTCTTTTTCAGCAGTAGGTTGATGTGTCACCTAGCACCTTTCAGTGGCTTGTTCCATGGTATCCATGGGACATTGTTTCCAGGAACCCCTCTGGGTACCAAATCCCTCAGATGCTCAGGTCCTCATGGAGCATCCTCAGTGTCTGCCTGTGATGTGTACTGTCCTCCCGTGTACGTCTCCAGAATATTTAGAGTACCTCCAACAGCGTCCACATGGCAGAGGAAATAAGGACAAGGGAGAAGGTTGGCACGTGATCAGTACAGGTGCAGGTTTTTCTGCCAGACATTTTTCATCTGAGGTTGGTTGAATCAGGGATGTGGGACTGAGGTAGCAGAGGCCTCAGGGAACTCATGAACTGGAGACCACTTTCTTTGTTCATATGAGGTGCTAGCTTGTTGGGTAACTTGCTATTTGACTATCCTGGAATGGGAAGAATGAGTTGCTTCCATTATTTTTATGGCTTAAGGATGTTCTTAGCTTTTTGGTGTTGTATATACTTTACTTTCTACCTCTTTCCTTAAAGGAAATTGAGTGAAATAGAAGTAGGTCCAAGCCAAGGAACAAAAGATGTTCCCTGTTAGCCCTGCTGCTGTGAGGGTGCCTCAGGGTAGATCTGAGCTTCCTGGCAGCCAGTGTGTGTGGGGAAATGAGATTAGTTACCCTGGTGAAGAAGCGTGTTAAGTCCTCAGGAGGGAGACTAAAAACCATGGAGAGGATTGAACTTTTCTTCCTGAAATATTGAAGAACCTTGTCAGTGTCACAGGTAGGAAATCTTTGTTTTTACCTGGATGAAAAAGGACAGTGGTAATGGAAGCAGAATAGTGGCCTGGCCACATCTTCCAGGAGTCTCTGTTGCAGGGGCATTGTACTTTGGGCGGGGCTTTCCTCTCCTCAGCCCCCGTGTCCACTCTGCCTGGCCAGCTTCTATTCTGCAGCATCCTGTGTACCTGCAGCATCCTGTGTACCTGCAGCTCACTGTGGTACCATCCCTCACTTGCAGGACGGCAGGATTTGCATTCATCTCCCAGGATCCAGCTGGAAATAACAGTGGCCAAAATTAACCATGCTGCGCCTCTCCCCTGCCAGAGGTGCTGGAGGCAGGCAGTGTAGGGCTAGGTGGGCCTCTTCTGCTGGTGCTATGTCCCCACCCTGCATTCAGGCTTTTTGAAGGGAGGTCACCTTGCTGTCCCTGGTGCTGGAGCTTGGGCCATCGTGCACGATCACATTCCAGGCAGGGGGAAGGCAATGAGGGAGTCGGGCACCCCAGCCCCTGGCGTCCAAGTCTTTTCTCACTTGTGGCATGTTAGCTTTCTGATGCTGTGACAAAATATCGGAGAAAATCAACTTAAAGGAGGAAAGGTTTGTTTTGGCTCATGGTTTTGGAGATCTGAGTTCAGGGTTGTTGGCCCAGTTGCTTTTAGGCTGCCAGGAGGAAAAACATAGTGGAGGAGGCAGGCTGTCAGCTCAGGGTGGCTAGGAAGCAGAGAGTGTGTGGGCGAGGGCACTCTCGGTACAGAGCCCCTCTTCCCAAACCCACTCAGCTAGGAGTCCATGGTGGGTCAACCCATCGGTGGGGTTGGAGCCCTAGGGTCCAGGCACTTCCCAGTGGCCCTGCCTCTGAACAGTGCTTTTCTGGAGACCAGGCTTTTGGGGGACATTTCAGATCTAAACCATCACAGTTGGCCTCCCTAGAAGCCCCTTGGTGCACTGCTTCTACCACGCCTGGGTCACAGTTGAGCCACCGGCAAACAGCAGGTGGGAAGCATGGTCTTCAGCATTTGCTGGTGCCACCATCACCATCGTCACTGCCCGTGGCCCATGGAAGATGGGACCTAAGTGAGGTGTGGTGTGGTTAAGTAAGGGGCGGAAGTGAGCCCCACCGAGAGGATCTCTCCTGAGAGTGGCTCTCATGAGGAAAGAGACTAGGGGTACCTGGTGTGCTGTCTCTGGTCTGCTTGAAGCAGGGCTGGCCAGGGGTGACTCCCTGCTGTGGCTGCGTGAGGTCTTGGTTTGGCAGCCCCGAGCTCTTTGCCGTATTCAGGAGTGGGTGCTGTTGGCCTGTAGCACCGTCTGGAATTGGAGCAGGGTTTATCCTGCCTGGGTACATTTAGCTGATCTACTTTCTCCCTCTTTCTGGGTTTCCTTGAGTCCAACCATGCCGGGGTGAAGGGGTCCACTCTGAGGGGTGCTGACCCTGGTCTACCCCCATAAATACCCAGTCCCCCAAGCCTGGTGTGTTGCTTATCATTGGCCGAAGAGGATACCAGGGAGTCCTGGGCACAGCGATCTCGTGGCTTTTCCTTGAGTCCAGAGCTGTAACTTAGCTCTGCCTTTCTCGCCTCCTTTTCTCACCTCCAGGCTGGAGGTCTCCTCTGGGAACCACGGCAACCCCGTGGTTCCTTTCCCCAAGGCCTCAGCTGTTCTCATGTAAGCTGCAGGCAGAGTCGGCCCTTTCAGGGACCCAGCTGCTCTGGAGCTGCGCTTCCCAGGCCTGTTTTCCAGCATCACTGTCAATCGAAGTCTTTTTCTTTTTGAGCTTTAGAGAATGGCCCTGCAGCATACCCTATAAGGAGATGGCTCGGGGTGCCCAGCCCTGCAGCTGTGTCCTAGGAACTCGGCTGGTGTGGGGCTCAGTCGGCATTACTCAATGCCATTCGGGAAGGCTCTCAGCGACCCCATGGGAATGGGGTACAGGGACTGGGTGGGGGTTTGATCAGGTGTCCTGGGTCTCTGCAAGGAGACAGCCTGGAGTCTCCTGGGCTGGGTGGAGCCCACACAGATTCCAAAATGCATTTGGTGCCTTTCAGCTGGGCTTCTGTGACCCAGCCCAGGCAGTAACAGTGGTCATGTCTATTTGTGCCTTGCCTTCTGAGGGCCAGTACGAGTGTCTGCACTTGCCAGGTGGGAGGACAGAGGCTCCCCAGTGGCGCTGTCTTCACCCCATGAGCCAGCAGCAGAACTGGCCCTGGGTTCCAGGTTGTGCAGTGGCAAGGTCAGCACCCTCTTTGCCCTGAAGGCTGCCTGCTTGGTGAGGTCCGTGACTCAGCCCTAGTTCCAGCTCTGCTCCTTTGGAGCTGGGCAACCCTGAGCAAGTGACACTGCCTCTGCGAGGCCCATTGACCAGATGGTGGCAAGGTTGACTGAGATGAGGTGAGGGCAGGTAGAAGGCCTTGTGAAATTGTCAGCCCTCCTTGCTGGAGGGGGAGGTCGCTTGAGGTCAGGAGAGCTTAGCGGCTGGGTGGGGTTGTGGGCTCGGGAGACTTCCTAGCAGCTCACTGGTTTTCTTGCTCTGAGATGACTCCAGTCTTGGGAAGCCCACCCTCCTAACTGGGCAGGAGTCTGGCCTTGACTTGGTGTCTCTCCCATCTCATGTAGGTGGGGCCTGGGTGGCCTGGTGTGAAGGGGGTCTTGGGCTCACTCCCTTCTCCCTCTCTGGGCAATGCTTTTGCTGTAGGCCCTGCCAGGTGGCCATGTGGTTCAGGGTGTTTTGACAAACTCGGCAGGAACCTGGGTTGACTGGGATGCCTTTGGGTCTGAGCTAAGAGCCTAGGAGTATGGTGGGGAGGGGCCTGGCTGGGAGAGGGCCGGGGGCCACAGGGGCACACACTGACTGCACTTGGTCAAGGGCAGCACACCCTAAGCTGAGGCAGCGGACCCTTAGGGGAGCCTCCCTAAGCCTGGCTGCTGGCTGCGTGTCCCGGCCTGGGGCTCAGGGCACACAGTTGCTTTGCTATCTGGGGCCTCAGTGCCTTCTCTTGTCCAAGGGGCACCAGGACCACATCTGTCCAGCTTATTTAGGGGAAAAGATGAAATGCCTCGAGGTCCTGAGCATGGTCAGTGAGACAGACCCTCCAGCTGGACTGCTGGGGACCCATGCTGTTTCTTGGGACAGCACAGAGCATTGTAGCCGGGCCTACTGGAACCCTGCCTCTGTCCAGCTCATTTTCTGACCCTCTGGAAGGGAATTTGAAAATGTCTTTCTGGAAGATCCAGAGCCTCCTGTGTGGCCTGTGGGAGCAAAATGCGTTTCCTTACCACCCGGGGGTGCACGCCATTGCACGCTTTCTTTGAGCATAGGAGTGGGCTGCACGCTCATGCTGAAACCAATTTTGTTTTGATTTTTAAACCAATGTGACCCTGCTGAAATCTGTGGCTGTCCCGGTATTCCCTGTTAGATGCATGCTCAGGCTGCTTTTCTCCATGGCTGAATGTGTTTTCTGGTGGTGACCGCAGTCACTTGGCCCTCTTGGTGGATGCTGGCTCAGGCTGTGTTGTCACTGTCACCAGAGGTATTACAGTGAGCATCCAGTCCTCGTGTTGTGGGGGCAAGTCTGTGAGGCTGCTTACTGTTCCTGCAGTTTGTTGATGTATCCCTCCTGGGGAGTGGAGCCGGGCACAGGGGCTGGATCCTTCAGACTTGGGATGCCCTGTTGTCACCTGCGTTCCCTGTCAGTATGCCTGCCTCCTGGAGAGGGGGTCTGTGCCCTCCCGGCTCTGTGTGGTGGTCTGTTCTAATCTCTCCAGCTCAAGTCAGTTTCCCTTCTTTGGTGACCCAGACTTTGTCCCTCCTATATTTTAGCCAGGAACCCGCTGGGAAGCAGGGCTCTGAGATGGTTCTGGTGAAGGAACTGGAGTGGAGGAGCACTTTTGGAGTGAAGGCAGGGCTGAGGGAGCAGGGGGACTGGGGAGGGCCCAAGCCTAGCAGCTGTTGGAGCTGTCACTGTTCCTCAGGCTGACACGGGAAAGAAGGTGTCACGGAGATCCGTGATGGTAGCCGGGCTGCCAGGTGGTGGTTGTGGTCATTGCAAGCTGTGACCACTGCCCAACAGGGAGAGAGAAGGAATAAATATCCCTAACCCTCTCTCTGCCATCCTCTGGTCTCCTGCCAGTGCCCATCACTGGCACAGTGCCACTGGAAGGCCAGAGTCGCAAGTGATGCATTCCATAGAGGTCAGCCTCCCAGGCCCGGAGCAGGGCGGAGGGGATGGAGTTAGTGGGCATCGACTAGGGCCTCCTCCACCCCTGCCTGTGACCCTGTGGCCTCAGGGCCGAGCGGGAGTGCATCCTGTGGCCTCTGTCGAGAGGGGACCCAGGGTTCTCAGTCCCACTGACCTCCCTATGTGGCCCTCTAGCCCATTTCCAGGCATGGGTGGTTTGTGATGGACCCTCTGAGGGAGGGCAGCTTGCTGGGCAGGGCCCTTTGTGGCTGAGCCCTTCATCCCTTGTGTTGCTAGGTGCTCACCCAGGCCCTCCTCTGTCGTCTGGGGACCCTAAGATGGCCAAGTCTTCAGCCTTCTCTGTGCTGGTGGCCCCAGAGGGCTGCTTCAGAAGAGCTGAGAAGGGTGGGCCCCTGCCCCTGCTCCCGCCCCTTCAGGAGCTGCGGAGGGCACCTGCTGGTGGGTGGTCCCTTCAGAGCTTTGGAGTCTCAGTTACCTGCAGCCACCAAGTGTGGTGATACCAACCACCTGTTGGGCATGTCCCTGTGTGTGCCACTCACGTGTAGGACAGAACATTAGGCCCAGGCTGCTGTCTCTGCAGGCTTTGGGCCAGGCTGCAGGAGCCCTCGTTCCTGCTGGCTCTTCTGCTTGTGCTGTGGCCTTGTGTGGCTTGGGCCAGGCTTGCTTCCTCCTCTGTAAAATGGCTGACAGCATCTCTTGGGTCCTGTCTCCCTCTCGCCCTCGGTGAGTCTGACTCTGCAGGGCAGGGATGGGGAGTCTCCCGCTGCTGTTTTCTTGTCCGTCTTCTTTCTTAGCCTTTCATCTTGCTGAGTTCTTACTGCAGAACGGAAGGATCTGAGCCTCCCGTCACTGCGGGTGCCGAGTGGTTGTGTGAGTGTGTGTTGAGCTGCTGGAAGCGAGCTCTTCTGACGGTCTTTCAGCAGGACAGATTTCCAGAGGGTTTGGCCAGCTCTCACGTCCACCTCCCTTGGTTGCACTATTTTTGTGCACAGTGAACATACACGTGGCTGCCTGCGCCTGGGTGCGTGGGGGATTTGGAGTCAGGCTGACTTTGGTGGCATCCTGCGAGTGACCTTGTCTAGAGGCCTTGGGCCAGTGTGCTGCAGGCAGTTGACTGCCAGGCTTAGTGTCCACCGCGCTCCTCATGCTTGCCCCGCTTGCCTGGTGGTGCTGGGAGGACCAGGTGGGTGCGTGCGGTGGAGGTGCAGGTGCTTTGTGTCCGTGCAGCCCCTGCGGGGTGATGTACCCCAGTATCCTACGCCGGAGGCGTTCCCGAGAAGGCCCCTTTTTAGCCTTGCAACATCATGCTCCAAAAATGCTCGCATGCCGTTTATTTAACTTTAAGTGGGGCAGACTCTGAAATGGGTTGTTTATTGTCCAAGTTGAATTTTTAATTTCTCATAAATATCCCACAAATTGCTGTAGTACATTTATATTTATTGAATCTGTCAGGGTTGTTTATGACACTGAGGCCTGGGCTCTCCGTGTTTGTGGGCTGTTGCCGTGGCGACGCCTGGGTCTGAGGCTCTGCGTCTGTGTGGAAGGTTCTGGAATGGGCTCTCTGTGTGAAGAACTAGGACTGCTACCCCAGGAGCTGGCCTTGGGTGGCTGAGCTGTGTGGGATGCTGGTCCTGTTTCGGCTTTTCCTTGCTCTGTTGCTCTGTCCCCCCGAGGGGGTGCACACCGTATCTCCTGATTCTTACCCCAGCCCTGGCTGCTGCAGTGTGGCCTGGGCCTCCAGGTGCGCTGGCCCAGCACCTGTGAGAGGAGCAGGCCCTCGGGCCCTGGAGCCATCGAGCCCAGCTGCAGTTCATTTGGCGCTGGGGCCTCCTGGTGCAGCCACCAGTGACAAGCCCCTCTGCCATGTTCCTCAGAAGCCTGTACCCTTGGGGCGGATGCATCAGCAGTGACTTATTACACTGGGGGCCGCCCAGTGCCACTCATCCCCGAGTCCAGAGACACTCAGGCGGAGAAGCATAGTGGTGTGTGATTCTGTGCAGGAGACTGTCGTGAACGGGAAGGTCTGCGCTCTGGAGAAGACAGGCCAGAGGTCTCCCGGGGACAGGGTGCTGGTGGGAGGGAGCCTGCCTGCGCCAATGGGAGGCAGTTGTGAACGGTCGCCAGGCTGTCCACTCGCTTCCTTATCGCAGGCTTTGCTTTGGTAAAATGCTTATAAAAAATAAAAGGCATGAAAGCCGTGGGAGGTGGAGGGCGTGCTGCTTGCTGTGGTATGTACTGTCGGGTTCTCTGGAGCGCCGGCTCTCAAACCCCTGTGCCCGTCCTCCTGAGGCTCCCCGCCAGGAAGGTGCTGCCCTCCCCAGGAGTGACACGGCTCTCAGGAGAGGCTGTCTGGGGAGCCACAGTCCAAGGGCACCCTTACCCTCCAGCTGCCTGGAGCCTCCTGGTGATCATGGCGGGTGGTACCAGTTCTGCACCCCAGCCCCTGGCCCAGTGTCTGGTTTGGAGTGGGCACTTAGGTTTATGTCCTGGTGGCTTCAGCTCATCTTGGGAGCAGGTCTGTTTCTGAGCACAGAGATACAGGGTTTCTTAAGCTTTAAATCTGCCTTTGAGAGGTGCAGTGGCAGGGATGAGACCGTCTTGTCTGGATGCTGCTTTCTGGCAGCCAGTGTCGGGGCTCGTCTCCACCAGGCTCTTTATGATAGCCTGGTTTGTTGTGTGTTGACCTGTGCCACGTGCCAGGCTGTGTCCCGTTCAAGCCCCGCAGGACCCTCCACTTATAAACGAGGACAATGAGATCAGCACAGATGAACATGGCAACGGGCTCAGATTCACTCCCTAGGAAGGGGGACTGGTCACACTAGGCAGGGAGGGTCCCAGGCTGCCTGTACCCTCAGTGCATGATGGGAGTGTTTGGCCGTGTGGACAGGGGTGTTAGGAGCACAGTTGGATGGATTGTTGGGGTACAGGAAGTGCTGTTTTGAGTCTCTGCCCTTTCACTTCCTTCCACCTCCTCTGCCTCCGGTGGCCAGTGGGACTGCCCTCCTGGAGTTTTCCCTGATGGCTCTGGCCCTGGTGGTTTTACCAACTCTGAAGCCTGGTGTCCCGTCTGCCTCCTAAGCATCAGCAGGGTTGCCCAGGCCACCTGGATGCAATCACCCAGGAGATTTTCTTTTTCTCATAGCAAAATTGGACAGAAGGTACCTGTAGTTCCCCCTGCCCCTGCCACACACACTTGCGAGCCTCCTTCACCGTCGGCAGCCCCCAGCAGAGCTGTCTGTTACATGTGATGAATGGGCATGGGCCATATTGTCACCACCCACCTGGGGACCACAGTTTCCATTAGTGCTCACTTGTGGCGTCGTCCTGTGGGTGTGGACGGGTGTCTGATGGGATCACACAGCAGTTCTGTTGCCCCAGGAATCTTCTATGCTCCCCTGTTCTTTCCTTTTCTTTTTTAATATTTCCTGGTTGTCCACGGACCTTTATTTTATTTATTTATTTTTATGTGTTGCTGAGAATCAAACCCAGTGCCTCACACTGCTAGGCAAGTGTTCCACCACTGAGCCACAAGCCCAGCTCCCATCTGTTCTTTTAAAAGTCCTTTTAAGCAAGTACTGATGGGACGTGATCTCCAGGCGGGTCCCGAGCATTGGGTGTCCTGAGCTTCCAGGTGATTCCGATTGACACGTAGCCAGAGGCAGAGTGGCTGGATTGGAGCGCTGGCCACTTCAGTGGGAGTGTGTTGGCAAGCAGGTGGTAGACCCCACTCCTGGTTTCTGGGCCAGTAGGTGTGAGAGGCTGAGAAGTTTCATCCAGTGATGTTGATGTTGTTGGTCTGAGTGCCTCCAAAGAAGTGGTGGGGCCTGATGTCCTCCCACAGAGTGCCATCAGAGTGCTTTCCACCCCTCTGGGGTGCCTGGAAGGCTATCCTGACCCCCTTCCCAGCTTGCACTGGGAACTGAACCTGCTACCTCCCCAGGCCCCAGCAGCCTGGTTTGGGAGAAACCATACCATATCATATTGAAAGCCGTGTTCCAGGAGGCCAGGTCAGACTCAGGGGTGAACTTCCAGTCCACTGACGCGCTCTCAGACCATCTCTGACCTCACTAGGGTCCCTTTGGCCTTTCCACCAGGACAACTGCAGGCTAGCCAGGCCTCCCTGGAGGGCGTGTCAGCCCTGGCCGCCATCAAGTCCTGGATCTTGTACAGAGCCCAGTATCCAGATATCCTGTTCCCCAGGCTCAGGCTGCCCCGGATGCCTGGCATCTGTCATGAAAGACCTTGAGTGGAAGCTGAGCCCGATGTGCTTGGCCTCCTGGGAGCCCTGCAATAAAATCAATGTAAATATAGCTAACGTTTGGGAGTGGTTATAAAGCACTTGAAAAAAATCCCTCATATAAACCCAAGGTCAGTCCCACAAGATGTAAGGAGGATTGATTATCCCACCTTTTGGCCTTGGAGACTGAAGTTCAGAAAGGTTAACTAGCTTGCCCAAGGCCACAGACCCGGGGAGAGCCAGGGTTTGCACCCAGAGCCCTGTGCTTTCTGCTCTCCGACAAGCCCACCGCTCTCCCTGCTGGGATGTGGGCTTCCTCAGCACCGGGTTCTCGGAGTGCAGCGTGCCAGCGTCCTCACGGTCGAGTTCTTGAAATAGGTGGTGGTTCTGCCCAAAGGCATGGGAGTGAGCACCCTCTAGCTGCAACGGTGGCCGGGATCTGGAAGCCTTTCAGCTTTCCAGTGGGAAGAGGGTGCCCAGGAACTTGCAGGCCCAGGGTGGTTTCCGCACTCATGGGAATAGGGTTGGCAGGAGAGACAGCACAGTAGTCTCCAGCCTGGCTTCACGAAGCACCCTCCATATTAGATTCCTGAGGGGGTGCCTGCTTTTTGACGGGGGATGACTGACTGCTCACAATAGGCTCCCTTTAGCCTGAGCAGCTGTTTTGATCTGCATCCTCCATAT
This sequence comes from Marmota marmota marmota, assembly GCF_001458135.2. Taxonomy (NCBI): domain Eukaryota; kingdom Metazoa; phylum Chordata; class Mammalia; order Rodentia; family Sciuridae; genus Marmota; species Marmota marmota. The sequence goes on along the minus strand of NW_025999900.1, from coordinate 57,695,622 downwards.
TAGATTCCTGTCAAGAAAGACCTCTGTGGCCATGAGCGTGCAGGCCTCTGGTGTGGGGTTCGGAGTCCTGGATGCCCTTCCTCTGCGCCGAGTGCTGTTTACCTGCCAGGTGGGCAGCGCGTGGCTGCCAGGCCCCGGAGAGCGTCCCAGTTGGTAAGGAGCTTCCAGCTGGTGGCAAGACAGACTGTCCCGAGTAGACTTGGAGCCTCTCGGCGCCTCTGGGCACTGGCATTTGAACTTCCCAGGCAGGTGCTCCTGCTGTTTTGATTTTGCTGATGGGACGGCTGGTGGCATGACCTACTTCCTCCCAAGATAGTGTGGGTGCACCCCTTCCTGGGGACCGCAGGTTGTGGCAGGCCTGCAGTGGCTCCCAGCTCTCTATAGTCCCCACCTGATTCTGTCTTTTAAGAATTACTTTTGCCAAACCTCCCAACTTCCTGGACTTCAATTTCTGGTTGACTAAAAGGAATAAAGCAGAGGCAGAAGAGGGGCCCACAAGAGGAGGGATGCAGGAGTCTCGCAGGCGGTGGGATGTGGTCAGTGGCTGCTGCACTCCGACAGCTCATGACCCTGAGTCTGGACTCCGTTCCTCTCTCATCTCAGACAGGATAGAAGTTGCTAACCTGGGGGCCCTTGGAGAACCCCTTGGTGAGCATGGGCTTTAGAACACATTGCTTGTGTGTGGCTGTGTGGCCCGCCACTGTGACGCCTCTTTCCTGAGCTGCCCCACCCACACTGCACGGATGTGGTGCAGATGGGAGGCTGCTGTCTTGGGAGATGTTGACAGGTGCCAGCTCCAGGACAGCAGAGCCAGTGGGACCTCTGGCTTTCTCCAGCAGGCACTCTCCAGTGTCACCTCCTCCAGCCCTGCCGTGGCTCTGGTTAAGGCAGCTGGCTGCCCCTGGCTTTCAGTCAGTCCCAGGAAGGCTGCTGCTCCCAAGTTCCTTATGACAGGGTGAAGCCCGGGCAGGGCTGCCCTTCCTGTCCCCAGCAGCCTAGAATGTTTTGGCACCACTAGGCCGAGCTCTGTGACCGACGCCCACCTTGCCCTCTAAACCTCCTGCTTCCCTGTCCCCTGTGTCCTCATGAAGCACCTCCTCCCCAACTTGCAGGTGCAGCCAGCTGGTGCCTCTGTCCCTCCACATCACCCTGCATCCGTTCCTGGGTGCTGAGGCTTCCTGGATGATCCCCCATCCGCTGCCCCAGTCCCTGGCCCCTCTGGCTGAGTCTCTTGCTGAACCTCCTGCACCCACCTGTGCTTGGCAGCTGCTCTGCGTTGCTGCCCTGCCTTCCCCTTCTGCTCTCCCTTGTCTGTAAGTCGGATCCGAGCTCTGCACAGGGCTTTACAAAGCCCTTCCTGGTGAGGCCCAGCCAGCTGGAAGCCACTCCCCAGCGTGAACCCCAACAAGTCCCAGCTACCCCTGGTCCATGCCTCCGCACCTGCTGCTGCTGGTGCCAGCACCTTGGCACCCTGGACCCTCGACTTCTCGGCTCCCCTGGGTGGTCTCAGGTTGCCTGGCCCAGCTTCCTGTGCTTCCATCAGGCGCCATTGTCTGAGGCTTGCCTCTCCCCCTCCTCCTGTGACGGGTCCCTCCTGTCACTCACTGCAGTACCCAGCAGAGAACCTGGCCCAGAGGAAGCCTCCTTCACAAGGAAGTGTGGACTCCAGGCCAGGCCAGTTTAGAAGCCACTGCAGTGGGTTTTCAGGGTTTCCAAGGGGCAATGGACTCTCTCAGTCTTTAGGATCTTCCAGGTTGCCTTCCCAGTGTGTCTTTACTCTCCGGCTTCCATGAAGTCACTTTTGCTTTGGGTGGCATTGGAATTTCCCACGGACTTGCATTCCAGCCTCCCTTGCAGCTAAGGGTGCCTATTTTATGCATTTCTGATCAGTGAGATGTAAGGGAAACAAGTGTTTCCTCTATTTTGGGAAGACAGCTGTTTGGCCCCACCCCCTTCTTCCTGCCTTCCAGATATCCTGTGGGGGTGTGGGAGCCTTGGCAGCCATGTTGTGAACACGAGTGGACAGGCATGAGGACAAAAATCACCCATGGCAAGTACTGCAGAGTAGAAATTTGAAAAGAGCCTTGGTTCTTGATGATGTCAAGCGGTTGAAACACCTAGGAGCCCCCATCTTGCCATACTTTGTTTTTATGATTAAAGCACTTAAAAATCAAACACATCTTCATGATTATGAGCCTGGTGGAACTGTGTTTTTTTTATCAAAAAGTCATATGTACTTTTGTGAGAAGGACGGCCATCATCAAAACAGCTGGGACGAGTAAAGCTGGTTGTCAAGGAGGACACCAATGCTCCAAGTGCTGTCCCTTTTGGGACAGCTACTGGGCTTCTTGTTTGTTTGGACGTGTGTTATGTTAAAAAACAAATTATACCCTCCATATGAGCCAACTTAAAGATTCTTGAGGTTTTCAGCATGAATGAAGAAACTTAAGGAAATGTCAGTTGATAGAATTATTAGCAAAAGGTCCATGGATAGTTCTGACAGGTTTCAGGCCACTGAAGAAATACTCCGTTTTTCAGACTCCTTTTGAAAGTTATTTTGTCTGTGTCTCTGCCAAGTCATGAGAGCGGTGGCCAGTTGCTCCAGCCCTCAGCTTCAGAGCCCCACAGGACGCAAGTGTCTCTGAGCAAGATTAGCGGAGGCCCAGGGCCGGCTGGCGCTCCCGAGCTCTAATTGATCTGGTTTAGGCCAGGTCTGTCAGTATTAGTTTCCTGGGGCTGCTGTAACATGTTACCACCAGCCAGGTACCTTAAAGAACAGACGTTTACTCTCAGCTCTTGAGAGTTAGAAGTCAGATTGTAGACGCCAAGCTTCCTCCAGTACCTCTTACAAGGACACTTGGATTAGAGCCCACCCGATGATCTCCTCCTAGCTTGATAACATCAGGACCCTGTTTCCACAAGGGTCACATTCGCAGGTACCAGGGATGAGGACTTAACTGTCAGCTGGATCACAGTTCTCTGCTCTAGTCACCCTGGACTAGGAGACGGGGTGCTTTCCTTGGCTAGGCCTGAGTCACATGCCCCCTGGAACGAGAGCACGTCAGTTCCCAGCCCTCGTGTGGCTTGGAGGTGGGAAGGAAGGTCCCCAGAGGGAACTACTTTGTGGGCAGGCCCAGGACGCCAGCCACAGAAGCAGCACCATGAGGGCTTCACCAGCACCGAGGTGGCCTCAGGGGCCCCGCTTCTCGGTGTGCGAGTGGTCCCGTGGTCCCGTTCTCCTCTGTGGCTGTCCTGCGTGCTGCTCTGTGGGATGGAATGGGGACGAGGCAGCCTTCTCTGCACGTGTAGCCCGGCCCATCCATCCTTCAGCTGGTTCCTGAGCCTAGTGATGGCCACAGGCAGGGTAGGCGGTGTGGTCCTGAAGCTTGGAAGAGAACGAGCCGCCCACTGGCTGTTCTTTATCGTCGGGGTTTTTAACAGCCATGGGAGGCAATAACAATACCGTGGGGGCAGGAGAAGGTCGCCGGAGGGTTCCATCCATGGAGAAATGGAAAACTACCCACTCCCTGGCTCCGCTGCTGGCTTTCCAGTTGGCCACTCATTTGGGGATGGTTTCGTTTGCTTAGTTTTTCTCCTGCCCACCTGGTCCCTAGCGCAAAGTCCTAAAGCCCTTGTGCCCAGGCAGGTCTGCGTGCTCGTGGCTTGTGTTCACACTTCCCGCGATCTGCTTTATCTCCTTTATGACAGAGATGTGGCCACCGTTTCCTTTTACTGGAGCATAGGAGGGCACAGGTGGGAGGGAGACGACCCAGGCTCACCCCATACACCAGCGCGGGGCCTGATTTCTCAGAGCCTCCGGGTCCTCTGCAGAATGGAAACAGGAGTCCCCCAGGCCTGCTCAGTTGTCGCAGTGGCCCCAGCTGACTTCCTGTCGGTGGGTTTGTGCATGTCTGAGACCCTGCGCACAGGCCACAGGCAGGTCTCATTAGGCGCTCCCCGTCGGCCTGGCAGGTGCTGTCAAGATGCCCTGGGAGTTGAGAGAATGGAACGTGATTGCTTCAGATCAGACAGGGAGTTGGCAGAAGCAGAGCCTGGTGGTAGGGCAGGATCAGAGAGGGTGCCGCATGTGCTGCCCAGTGAGGCCTAGGGCCAGGCTCACCACCAGCAATGGACTGGTTTGAGAATGCTGTGAGCTGCTTTGGGAGGCGGGGAGGCGTGTGCGTGGAGGGAAGTTGAGGAGGCAGTGTGGGTGCTTGGGTGCTGGCTTTAGGACAGCAGGGAGCCATGGAAGGTTTTTAAGTGGGAAGAGCACGTTCAGGAAAGGTATTTAAGCAGTTCTCACCCAAGGTGAACTGGGTTTTTCCCAGACTAGAGCCTGGATTCTGAAATTAGTTCTGAAACAGCAAAAATGTCTGCACTGGAGAGCGCAGCTTCATCCTGATGACTTCTCTGACTGCGTGCAAGCCAGGGTCCCAGCTGGTTTTGGAGTGCCCTCGTGCATTGAGGGAGGCCCCCTACCCTTTCTACCAGCCTTCCTGCTCTGTGCATTAGTGGCAGAACCTCATCAGGGGGAGGCAGGGCGGGGCACTTGGGCGTCATCAGGGGGTTGAACTCAAAGGCCTTGCTGACCCAGCCACCTTGGTTACCTGGCTGGTCACCTTGGTTACCTGGCTGGCCACCTGCCAGGAGCTGCCAGAGGCAGATTGCTACCAACTGGGGCTGGCCAGGACAGAGGGGCCCGAGGTTTGCTCAGAGAGGTAGCCGGCCTCTGCTTCCTCCTGAGAGGAGGCTCCGAGTTTGGCTTGACTCTGAGGCTGGTGTGTGCGAGGAGGGCGCTGTCCTGAGTGTCATCGCCAGACTTGGAACTGTAGATGCAGGCTTCCCTCTCAGGCTAAGGGCACATGGCATGGGTTGCCATTCAAGGTCTGATTCTTCAGGGTGGATCTTACGAGGGTAGGCCCTTCAAAGCCCCTGCTCCCTGCGCTGGAGCCCTGAAGCCTGCACCTGCCGGGCCCCTGGGTCTAGACCCAGTGTGCCATGGTGTCAGCGTATTTTCCTTCTTCTTCCTCTTTCTCAGTGCTACAGGGAACCCCTCTGGCCAGTCCTGCAGACAGAGGTTGCATCCTCTCCCCAGTCTGCAGAGCTGGTGTGCCCGGGCCACTGACCTTCCCTTCCTTCAGAATGCTTGGTCCCACACAGGTGAGTCAGTTACTGCATAGAATGACCTGGCACCTCTCAGTTCCTTATCTTCAGAGCCTGTGGCTCCTTTCTGGTCCCTGATAATCCAGCCCTAGAGTGTCTATCAGCAGCTTATCCTCAAGCCCTCACTTGCTGGCAGGCAGCTAAGCTGGTGGCCATGGCCTGGCCTAGGCTTGGGTTAATTTTATGCTGTGACTTCTCTATAATTCCCTGCTTGGCCTTAGCCATGTTCTCCTTCCTTTTGGCCAGACCTCTGCTTTCCCCTCGATTGCAGGGGGTTGAATCAGATCGACTTTGACTCAGGTACCTGGCCTACACGTGGCTTATTTTTTACCTTCTGTTCTTTGAATTAGTGACCAGCACTCGGCCGGGTGTCCCCGGTTCTGCTGTTCCCTTTCTCCACCAGCCAGCTCCACTGCTGCGTTTTCCCTGGGCATTTCACTTTGCTCTTCTCCACTGGCTCCTACTCCATACACCCCCAATTCCCCTGCTGTCTTTGGCCCCCAGGGAGACGAGAGAGAGAGAGGAGAGAAGTGAGCAGCTGGTCAGCCATTCACCAGGTGATTGGAGTTGAGGACTCGAGAACTGAGAGGAGAAGGCTCTCTTTTTGCCCAGCACTTGGAGTGGGGACAGTATGTGGATTAGTGGACTTTGAGGCTGTAAGTGGCTGAGGAACAAAAAGTTGAAGCCTGGACTGTGGCAGGGTGCGAGTTGGAGCCATTGGAGGTAACAGGGAGGGGTGGGCAGGTGTTGTGGGAAGGACTGTGAATGGGCTCCAGAGGGCCTTAGGCAGGATGCCAGCCCTCTGCTGCTGGGGTCAAGGGGAGCTTATGGTTTGGGTGTGACCTCTGGACCCTTGGAGAATCCTGTAGCAGGTGCCTGGCTCCAGCATCCCCAACCTCGGGCTCACAGGCTGTGGTTTTCATCCAGCCGTAGATGAGCATTAGCCTCCTGGCTGGGCAGAGGCCCCCAAGTGGGGTGCACTTTCCTGTCTGGGGCACTCTGTTCCAGGTAGGTGGAGCCCCATGGGAGAGGCTGTTTTGGAGCCAGGATGGCATTTTCCCTGTTTGCCAGACCAATCCTGTTGGAAATAGCCCCCGAGATAAGAGACTTTCAGTTAGTGGCAAGACTAATGCATGAATTCAGTGTCCTGTGCAGGACCCCAGAAATATGCAGGTGTGGTGATGTCTGTACCTGCTGTCTTCTTTCCTGTGGGCATTTCCTGCCTCTATCCCTAGCTGGGTGATCTTGGGCAAGTTACTTTACTTTATTTGCGACAGGGTCTCCCTAACTTGTACAGGTCGTCCTCCAACTTGGTGATCCTCCTGCCTCAGTTGAGATTACAGGCATGCACCACTTACCACTATACCCAGCTTAGGAGATTTTTTTTTTTTTTTTTACTTCTCTGGGCTGGGGCTTTATACCTCTTTAGGCCATGAACCGCCCCTAGCCCACGTGACTAATCCTGGGTCAGTTATTTTGTGTTAATGCCAAGAAATTTCTAAGGCTTTCCTCATAGCCTGTGATGGGAAGTTGGCGGTGGCTGGACAAGGAAGAGTTTCGGCTCCGAGTCACACTTGGGAAAGGATTACAGCTTTTATTTCCTTCTGCTGTTGCCACACCCCTCCCCCCACCTTTTTTTTTGCTCTATTCCTGAGCTCCCTAGCCTTCTTGGAACCAGAACATGGGTCACCCACAGACCCCAATTCCTGGCTGCTGGCCCAGCAGGAGAAACGTAGACTAAGCACAGGCTTGAATTCTAGGTCTGTGCCTCAGTGTCCTGTTGGGGCCCAGCTCACCCTTGTCCCACTTCCTGGCCTTGTCTCTGGTCTTAATATCTGATCAACACCCTCAAAGTGGGTGAAACCTCAGCCTCAAGCAAATCCTGTTGGCAAATGGCTGTGAGTCAAGGGGTTTTGGTGACCTCAAAATGAGCTCAGCTCCAGCATCAGGGCCCAGTCGGGGTTGGGAGTAGAGCTGCTTGGTGAGCAGGGGACCTCGTATGTGTTCTTAGCCACAGGTGAGCCAAGTGGCTATTGTTATCAGCTGAGCATTCCCTAGGACCCTGGGCACAGAGGGCAGGGCGTGTCTGTCTGCGCCACCTGTTTGCACCTTGGCTGTGCTGCCGTGGTGTTCAGGCATCACTGGGCTCCAGCATTAGTTTCCTTAACTGTGCCACTGTGGGGATGCGTGTGAAGGCTCCAAGGCCGAGCAGAGTGCCTGCACGTGGCAGGTATGCGATATTGCCGTTTCGTATGCGGCCTGGGGTGTTCAACACTTCAGGAGACAAGGGCTGGGGGTGATGGGATCCTTGCTCAAGAAAATTGTGTGAACAAGGGCCAGCAGGCACTGCAGTAGAGGTTGGCTGTGTTTTGGGGTTCCCAGTGTCTTGACTCCTCCCAGTTTACATCTGATGACACTCTTCCTTATGGTGCTGGAGGTGGCACAGAGGACCTTGCCCTGTCCTCCCCTGCAGAGCCCTGTGGGTGCAGTGCTGGTCGGGGTGGCTTTGCAGCAGAGGCAGGAGCCAGGTGGGGCAGGGAGCACTGTGCCTGGGTTTGGGCTGCATGGTGGGCCTGCCTTGGTGTGCTTCCGGCAGGTAGCCTTTGTTGTGGGGGCCTGGCTTCTGAGTGGGGCTCTCCTGACTTCCTTCAAGGCCATTTGCTGCTCAGGTCAGCCCCAGATTGTTTCTGGTGCCAGCATCCCAGGGCCTACTGGTTTCAAGGATCCAGAGTAACACATGCGCAGAGTAACATAGCAACAGGACAGCCCTGCTGCTGCCCAGGCAGGGTACACACCTGCTGTGACCAGGGACAGGGAGGGGTCCTGCGAAGCTTCTGCTTGGAGCTGTGCATGCTGGATGTCCTCTCACCTCGTCCAGAGGACACCTCATCAGGTGGGTGTGCCTGTCTCTTACAGGTGGGACATGCAACCTCAGGGAAGGCAAGTGACTTACCCCTTCCCCCAGGTTGGCCAGTCCCCTCTGGGCAGGACTGCATGACCAGTTCTGCCTCCCAGGCTTGGCTGTGTCCCACTTTGTAGGCCTGACCTGGAGGATGACAGTCATAGGGAATGAGAATGGCAGTTGTCCAGGGAGGGCACAGAGCCACTTCCTGCCCAAGGAGTGCTGGGTGGCTTTCCAAGGAGGGAGAATTCAGAGAAGGCTGTGAGCTGGTGGGAAGACTGGGGGATGGCCGTGGCAGACACTGAGGCATGAGCTAGCATCGGTACTGGGGACTTCGGGTCTTTGGAGTCTGTAGTGTGTGGGGGGACTGTCCCCAGGCAGGAGTGATGGGCAGGATGCCATGTTCTCTCTTCAGGGACCTCGAACCCATTTTGTCAGTGGTGGGGAGAGCCTGGTGGGCAGAGACCTAGAGGCCTTCTCCTCTCCCTCTTCACTCCCCTGCCTTGCCCTGCCCTTGGCTTCAGGAGGATCTTGGGCCCTAGCTCCACTTGTGCAGGAAGAAGCAACCGTGCTTCCTGAAGCCACAGCCTGGGACCTAGCTCACCCCTGTCTGCTCTCACTCAGACCCTGTGAGCCCTCATTCCCCTGGTTCGAATCCCAGGTCTTACCTTTGATCCTAGAAAATGACAAACATAGTGAGCCTGCCAGACGTGTGAAGGTATAGTTTTTAAATAAGCCAGTTCAACCTAAAATGAGCGGAGAGTTGCCTGAGTTCATAGATGATGACTGGGCATATTTTTGTCATCTTGAATCAGGTGAGGCACCTCCTGGGGTGGTCAGCATTTCCCTGCTCTGGCAGCAGGAGGAGGCCCCGTGGAGAGCTGGGAAGGGGTGAGAGCACTCCTGTAGTGTTCTGGAGGAGCGAGAGGGCCACTGGTCTCCTCTTACCCACCCTGCATCTGTGTAGGAAACTGCCGGGCTGGGAGCACACAGAGCTAGGTCGTGTGAGAAGCTGAGGGCCCCTGGCTCCTCCCAAGACGCTGTGAGGTATGGGTGTGCCTCCTCTGTTCCTAGTCATGTAAGGAACACAGTGAGGTTCAGGGGCTGCTCACCTCTGAAGATTGTGATTTCCATATATATACATATATATTTCTTTCTTTTAGTTGTACACAATACCTTTGTTTTTATTTATTTACTTTTACATGATGCTGAGGATTGAACCCAGGGCCTCGCATGCGCTAGATGAGCACTTTACTGCTGAGCGAGAACCCCAGCCCTGCAGGTTGTGATTTTATAATTAGATTGTTGAGTCCGCGGCCACGACCAGTCATCTGTGCATTGTGAAGATGCATGGCCTCCATGGGCTCAGGTGGGCAGAGCAGGGAGGTGGGGGGCATGAGCAGGGGCAGGTAGAAGGGGTGGGGCAGTGAGGCTGGGGGGGCTGGACCCTGGCCTCAGCACACTGGCTTCACTTGGCAGAGCGAGGGGAGGCATGGGACTTTGAGCAGGGATGAGCAGAATGAGCCTCAAGGAGCCACAGTGGGGGCTGCGTATATATGGGGTAGCTCCAAGAATTTACTCCAAAACATGGAGACATCTTTAGGCTCAGTTCTGAGAAAAATTGAGTAAGAAATAGGTTCAGGTTTAAGAATAGTTATTTTCTGGCATGCTCTAAAGTGCCCTTTCCCCTGGTGCCACGTTGTTAGGCACCTGGAGTGTGCTGCTGGGTCCTCAGAACTCTCCTTCGGCCTCCTCAGATCCCACGCTCCTCACCCTCTGAGAAAGTGTGTATAGGTTACTGCATCCTCTTTTCTGGGGGATTTGTAATTGTACAATTAGGAGCAGCCAAATGTTAAATGGTGGGAAATTGGTTCAATAAAGTATGCTTTATTGGCCTTCTAGTGACAGTACTTCAGAAGAATATGCAATGTCACAGGGATATTGTCGTTATAGCATGTTAATTTAAAAGTAGGTTCCAAATTTGTTTGCATGGCATAACTTCAATTTTGGAAAAATGTACATCTAAAAATTGGAGGGGCATATGGTAATATGTTACGAGTCATCTCTGAGATCAACTTAACTTTGGTGTGGCACTGAGGGTGTAAGTGGTAGAGCACTTGCCCAATGTGTGCAGGGCCCTGGGTTCCATCCCCAGCACCAAAAAGAGAAGGTGTATAAGTAACTGGGAGTGCAGACATCCCTGACAATGGGCATATATTGATTTGATCATGGAAAATCGACCCATTTTTAAAAGCTGCATTTCTTTGCAGTCACATCTGGACTCTTTCCATCTACACGGGAGGAGGCTCTATTCTAACCTCCAGGCCAGCAGGGGCAACTGTACATAGTCAGCGTGCATGGCACGAGTACCTGTGCTCCATCTTGAGCTCTTGGCCCCCCTTGTCTGAGGCCGGGTATGAAGTTTAGCCCTTTGCTCTCTGGCTGGGTGTCTTTGAGTCTGTCTGGACCTTGGGCTCTGTGTTGTGCAGTGAGGACAGGGGGCGAGGGGGACCTTGAAGGTGGGTGCCTGGGTGGGTCCTGGAGTTCCTCTCTTTCAGTCAGGGGTTGCCATTTCCTTTTCAAGGGAGGCCCACCCTTCACAGTTCTCAAACTATTTTTAATGCTCTTTGCTGAACTTTGAGCTTTGATTAGAAGACAATGTGAGTTTGGCCCTTGGTTGACTCTTTGAAGAGGGCAGATGCATGTGTGTGCACACAGGTGAGCACACAGGTGGGGTCTGACATCCTGGGCTAAGCAGTGCTGGCCTTGGCCTGCCTTGTCATCACTGTCTAGTTAGCTGTGCAAGGGGCATGGAGGTGGCTTTGTCCTGGGACCGGGGAGGTCTGCTTGGACTCAGGGGCTTCCTGTGCAGCTCCGAGGATTAGGACTGGCTTGGCCCAGAGCAGAAGCCACCCAGGGAGCAGGGGACAGCTCTGCAAGGGGCCCCCTTGTCCAGTTGCCTGAATGTGCAGGCCTCTCTGAGAACAGCCCTGACAAATAGAAGACACTGCCCTAGAGGAAAGGACGGGGACTCCCAGCCGTCCCATGTTCTGTGTGTGTTCTGTGGCTTTCCTGGTGCCCCAACAGGCACTGTGGTCAGGGAGCCCAACCCTGAAAGCAGGCAGATCCCCTTTGGTCCCTCAAGGTAGCTTTGCCTTGGCCTCTGCCAGTGTCTCTCAGCCCCTGCCCTCACTACAGCGGCCCCCTGCCTTGCCCTGCTCCGCTGTGTTTGGGTGGGAGAGAAGGTGGTGCGCTGTTGGTGATGGCCCCAGAGCTGGGGTCCCAGTGCCGTGTTCTTGGGGAGAGCCCCCTCCCCAGGTGCTGAGCCCATGAGTTGTGAGTGGAGTGAGGTCTCAGAAAGCTGTTGGGACTTGGCGGGAGCTGCGGGGAGGTGCCACCTCCAACAGCCAGTGTGGCGAGGGCCAGTTATCGGAGGAGGTCACGTTTTGTCACTTGTTGGTGGCTGGGAGTATGTGGAAGGAGCTGTGTGTGGGTGTTGGGGGCCCAAGGCACGTTTCTGCCCGTGCTCTCAGTGCCGGTGGCTTTACCTGGAACTCAGTAAGACACCGCAGTCCTCTGCATGCCGTGCTGGAGGGGTGGCTGCTGGCCCGACCATGTGCCCTTTGGACATTCCGGTTCACTGCACCTCTGCAGGCCCCACCACCCCCCTCCCGGGGCAGCCGCTTCCAGTTGGGTGGGGACAGTGGTTGGTTATGTTGTCTGCTTTGTGGCCGCATGGTGGCTGACTGGGGCCCTCAGGAGGGATAGGCTCTTCTGACTCCGCTGACACCCCTCCTCCCCCCAGCCATTTCCATCCCCTCTGAGGGTGCTCCTTGGGGACCAGAAAACTTCAAATTGATGATCCAAGTGCCAGAGCCAAACTGGAGTGAGGCAGCCACTTGGCACCACACAACCCCTCCCCCAGCTCATCTAGGCATCTCTCTGCAGCCCTGGGCCTGAGATCCTCACGGACAGGCCAAGCTCAGGGTGCTGACCTATCCGGGCCTATGTCTGCTGATTCTAGGAAACCACGGGGCCAGTAACCAAAGGGGAGGCTCTAGCCCCAGCTGCCGTCTGCAGCCGGAGGGAGTGTCCTGAGGAGGCTGAGGGCCTGCAGTGCGGCTCCTGCTGACCCTGGCATCCCCAGGGTTTTCACAGACGATTTTGAGACTCTACTTCTCTTTTTTATGGAATATTAAAAAAATTAACATTATATCAAATTCCAGATTGGAAACTGCCCTAAGGATTCTTTGGGCTGGAAAAAAAAAAGGAATATAGAAAGAATCCTGCTTCCTGTCTTAAGAAAGAATGTATGCAGGCTTTGTAGAAATTCTCAAAATGTTCCTTCCTTATTGTTGAAGAGAGTATTTTGGGCTTGGAGAATTCCTAGCCCCTTATGGTGGGAGCTGCCGGTTGCCATTCTGGGAGGAACATGGAGATAGAGGCAGCATTGAGACCCTGGAAGATTTTCCCTGGTAAGCCCAAAAATATCAATCCCGGGCCTGTTGCCAGGGCGGGTGGAGAGGGAGATTTGGGATATGAAGTGGGGATGCAGATGGGAGTGGCAGCTTTCTCAGATCATCAGTTCTTGGAACCAGACCACAGGCCTTGGCATGACCTGGGACCCTTGTGTTAAAGCCTAGACCCAGGCCGAAGAGGAGGAGGGTGGTGGCCCATGTCACACTGTGGGTCAGTGCCAGGTCCCACGCTTGTGCTGTCTTTCAGAGCATCATGGTTTTTGAAGTTCTTATTTCAGCCTTGTGTTGCACCAGGTTGTGAAAGAGACAGCTGCCAGGTGTCACACGAGGTGCTTCCAAGGGAGCCGAGAAGCCCCTCTGCCCTTCCTAGAGCCCTTGGGGCTTCCTCCCACACTGGGAACATTGGCTTCCAGGCCTGTAGTTCAACTCTCTGCAAAACCTGCACCCCTCCCCACATGCCCTCACCCACCCTGGACTCCAGGCTGCTCCCACGCTGGCTTTCCTCCTTACTCAGAGCAGGCCCCCAGGTCTCTCCAGTTCTTCCTCGCTGGGTCTCAGCCCAGATGTGTCCTTAGAGAGGTCTTGCACTTGTTTGCTGGGACAGCTATGACCAAGTACCATGCACCAGTGGCTTCACAGCTCTGTGGATTTTCTTCAGTTTTGGAGAAGGGGGTTTGAGGTCACAGGGTGGGCAGTGCTGGTTCCTTCTGAGGCTGTGAGGGACACTCTGCTACTGGCCAATCCTGTGGCCGCTGGGGCTCTGCTGGCGTCTTTGACCTGCCTTCTTTGTCCACATGTCATCCTGCTCTCCACCTTTACCTTAGCATGGCTTTGCCCTGTGTGCTGTGTCCAGGTCTCCCCTTTTGACAAGGATGCCAGGCACATGGGTTTAAGGGTCTACCCTCTTCTAGAGTGACCTCATCTCTTCCAGTCACATTTGCAGGAAGTGAATTTCCAAATAGAGTCACACTGTGGGGCAGTGGAGCTTGAGACATCCCATTTTTCATGGAGCACAATTCAAGCCGTGCAGGCCTCCTGTGGCCGGTGCCTGCTCTGCCTCTCAGTGCCTACTCCACTGCTGCGGTGATGTCACTGGCCCCCTGAAGTTACTGTTATGTCCTCATCTGCCATCCCTGTCACCTTCCCTCTAGTGTCACAACACAGTTACTCCCAGAATTCATGCACTGATCCCTGAATAAATAAGCAAACGAGCGAGAATGGCCCTCTGCAGCAGGTGCTGGCTCTGCTGAAGCCCGTCCAGAGCCTTCGTGGACAGCTGAGGGCGCGGTGGTTTCCTTGATTTAAATCCCATGTCCAGGTAGAAGGAGGGTTGTTGTTGCCGTGCACGCACTGTTTCCAGAGTGTGGCAGTAGGCTGGCGCCCTCTGTGTTTTCACACCTGCTGCTCTGCTGAGTGTAAAGATGCCCTTGCCCTTGGTTGCCACCTCTGTCTGGCAGGGAGCACGTGGCTCGTGCAGGCTGCTGTGGGTGTCTGCCTGCTGCCTTCTTACCTTCAGGGAAGGGCACTGGATTTCAGGCTGGTCAGTCCTCATGGGGAGCCCCCATGAGAGGTGGGTGAGGAGGGCGGGAAGGGCGGGGGTCGTCTGGAATGGTGGCAACTGCCTCTGAGTCATCTGGCTGGAGCTCAGGGAAACCCACACCTCGCTGCAGCTCACACATTCATCTTTGGGACCGTCAGAGGTGGCAAGGAAGTCCATCCATTGGGACTGCCACTTGCTGCCTCTGTGCCCTCTCCTTGCCCACTCTTAGGTCTGGAAGGGTCCTTGTCTGGTGACTTATCTCATCCTTGTGCTCAGCTCTAGACATACCGAGTGGCAGGGTCTCTCCAGACGTTCATGGTCGTCTTGGGGGTACATGACAGCCCTGGAAGCTATAATGGTGACCAAGTGATTGTGGCTCCTTCCTGTGCCTCTCTTGTGGTCCTTGTCAGAGCCATGGTACCTCTAGTCCCAGGGATGGAGGCCTGCTGGTGTAGTTGAGAACACGGCTGCCTCTGTGGCCACTTCTGCTCTGCGAAGTACATGCCCTAGGCTGGGACTGGGGTAGCTCTAGTGTCCTTGCTTGATCTCTGGCCCAGAAAGTCCTGAACTTCTTTTCCCTGCCGGGCCCAGGATGTCTGTTATTCCTGGGGCCACTTGGGACTTGCAGAATTTGTTGGCTGAGTGCTTTTTCCAGTGTCCCTTCCTAAGCCAGTGTGGGGGATCTAGACCTAGGGGCGGATGGGACAGTGCTGTGTTGAGGTTGATCAAGATGATGGCTGTTAGGGAAGGGAGTGGATGAGGATTTGTGATCAGAAAACGTCTGGGCCTGCCCCTTCTTGGTAGTGACCTTTTGTGAGTTACCTTATCACTTTCAACCTTCATATTTGCTTGACAGATGCTTGGGTGGGTAGATAGGTAGTGGATGGTGTGTGTCTGTGCCACCTCAGGAAACTAATTCAGTGCATGTTAACTGACCCCTGGCACTATGCCAGGCCATTAGGAGGAATAGGACATAGTCCTGGCCTTGGTGAGGGCACAGAGGTACAGGCACAGAGAGCTCTTTCTGCAGCTCATGAGGAGCAGGGTTGGCGGGGCTGGGCGGCTTCAGTCCCTCTGGAGTAGGATACTGAGTCAGTCAAGTCGTCTGAGTGGAGTGGCAGCCCTGCCACCACATTAGGCCCCTGAACCTGAAAGGCAGTTTCCATTTGGCATTGGAGGTGGGGTCTCTCCCAAGAACTGTGGCCAGTGTGGTGCTGGAGGGACTGAGTGCAGAGGAGTGGCAGGAAGGTGCTCATGCCCTGTGCAGGGCCCTGGCTGCCCAAGGCCCGCTCTGGGCCGGGATCCCTGCTGAGGCCCCACTTACCCTCTCTGGTTCAGTGCTGGAGCTGGTGTCATGGCTCCTTGGTACCCATAAGGACATGGGTTCAGTGTAGTCACAAGGACCCAGGCACTGCCCACAACTGCCTGCCCTCTTCCATCGTTCCTGGCTCCAGAAACCAGAATCCTATGGCCACTACTTTGTGAGGGCCCAGGGCAGAGATGCCCTGCCTCACAGGCCATTGTGGGTCTAGTGAAGTAACACACATGGCGTGCCAGAGCTGGGCCTGGCATACAGTGGGCATCTGTGCACCTTAGAGCCCAGGTTCTCTTTCCACATGCCACTCACCTGGCAGTGAAAGGTTTAGGTGCCTTCAAAATAGCACAGCATGGGAAGGCCTCTCTCCTTGTCCCTCGGGCCCCACCTCCCCACCCCAGGGAGGCTGCCACACAGTGCCTTGGGAACACCTTGAGATGCTCTGTGCAGGCCAGGCAGGAGAGAGACACCCTCACACACTGCCTTGGGGCTGCTTCTCCTTAGAGGTCGCTTTCCAGGGTTTTCCACAAGTGATTCAATCTGATCCTCCTTCATGGACTTGATTTATTAATTTTGGTGACTACAAACAATGCCTTGTCTGTCAGCCACCAGCAGGATGGACTGACCCAGGGTCCCAACCCCGGCATGCCCAGCGATCCTTCCATGGGAGTGTTCAGAGATGGCTTCCTGGTTGAATCCTTCTGTCTCTCCAGCTGGGGTTCAGACCCACCCCGCTTCTCCTAGGGCTGTGGGCAGGATTGGATGGGGACCCTATTGTCGGACCCCAGGCAAACATGCTCCTACCTCTGGCCCTGGCAGATCATGCCTTGGATCACGTTGTGGCTGCCTGTCACTATAGGGAGGCATCTGGTCAGCTGTACAGTCAACCCCTTTCTTCCTGAAGAAAGCAGGCTTAGGACCCTGTGTCCTGGAGCACAGGGACCTGGGGCATGGAGGCACCTCCCTTGCTGACGGGTTGCACAGCCTCAGCTTGGTTGTTTTCCCTCCTAGAACCTGCCTTGCCCCTTCTGTAGTAGACACAATGACCCTGCCTCCCGAGGGTATGAAGACCAGGTGAAATACGTGTGTGAGCTGCTCGGTTTAACACTGGAATATGGTAAGGTTGTGGCAGCTCTGGTGGAAAGATTGATTAGGAAGGCCACACAAGGCCAGAGAGACAGAGTGAAGCCAGAGAAAATCCAGCCTCACGTGAAGACTGATGAAATCCCTGTTGGCTGACCTGATGCAGTGGGCTCAGCTTTGTTCATGGGGTGTTGGTTGGTGCCTGATGGTGACTGTAGGAAGGATGGTTTTCACCCTCACTTTGCAGGTGAGGAAATGGGCTTACGGAGGTGAGGGATGCCCAGGTCTGCATAGCTGGATACAGCCTCTGTCCTCTGACCCCAGCACCCCTCTGCTCTGGGAAGGGACTCCTCTGTACCTGGGGAAGCTTAGGAAGAAGGGAGTCTGCTCCGTGGAGAAGGGAGTGCAGAGGGCAGGGGACCCTGCGAACCTCCTCCTGGCACAGATTGATCAGTGGGACCGCCCCACCCACACCCCTGCGTGTGTGTGCACACGGTGCCTCTGACGCTGAGGTGCCGCGGACTCCTCGCCACACTGGCTTGGACCTTCCTGCTCCTTCCCTTTTTTCTTTGCCAGCCTGTGACTTGTGCTTTCCCCTCAGGACAGGAAGAGATGCTTCTGGTGACAGGGAGGGTTTGGTTCCTGTTCGTCTTGGGCCCAAGGGCACCACAGTGAACAGTAACAAAGACAAAGCAGCCCACTTGGCCGAGGCACTTGGGATCAAGGGACCCATTGGGCAGATTTAGGGGACGGGCTTTGCCGGATGCTGGAGGACAGCCAGGTCCGTGGTGTGGCTGTGTTCAAGGTTTCTGTCTTGTGATCCTCGGGGATCAGACAAGTAATCTTCCCCTTACAGGATAAATCCCCGTTCCTTGTCTCCTCCGAATTCTGAACTGTAACTAAAAAATGAAAGAAAGGAAACAAACCCAGCTGGGCCGTTTGCTGTCATTTACTCTTCTCCCTATTTCCTGTCCCTTCCCTATTTATTTTTTCCCAGCAAATGAAAGAAGACAGCATTGGGCTTGAGAACACCTGTCTGGGGGTAGGCTAGACTGGGCAGCTCTGTGTTCACAGATGACCCCAAAGTCCTGGTCGCTTAAGCCCTTGAAACACTCCTCACTTGTGCACCAGGGCCCGGGACGGGGAGGCTCTGCTCGTCACAGGCAGCCTGTCTCCAAGGTCACTGGGCCTGGCCAGAGAAGGGGAGAGCCCCACCGGCCCTCACACTTGCCATTAAATGTTTTGCCTGGGAAGTGACTTGGGCCACTCTCCCACAGGGTACTGGCTAGAGCTAGTTGTGGCCGGTTTCCCATGACCCAGTAGGGGCAGTGCCCTCGTACCCAGAGAAGGGCTGCTGTCCCTGTTACCCTACTTTGACATTTTGTGCTTCCTCTCTGGTGCTTCCTGTGGCAAATGCCGTTTCACGTGGTTGTAATACAGGCACATGCCCTTGTCCGCTGAGGCCCTTCACTGTCATTTAGTGGCTCTTGAATAGCCCCTCGTGGTGGTCGGTGAGCCCCTTACTGCACAGCTGTCCCATCTTGGCACAGGTCTTTATTGTGTTTCTTCTTGACGACATGGCCTCTGAGAAGTTCCCTGGTCCAGAGGCTGTCTCACCTACACGTTCTTCGTAGGCCGACACCCCAGGGATAGGCTCTCTGGGTCAGAGGCGTGGGGTGTTTATCTTTTTAATCTGCTCCTGAGCCTGACTCTGTGGCACTGGGTGCAGACCAGGGCTCTGAGCTCCTGAGAACACAGGGTCAGCCTGTTCTCGCAGAGCCATGCTTGCTGGGTGGCTCTTTGAAATAAAGTTGCTGGAAGTTTCCCAGGATGTTGGAACTACCAGGCATTGTCTTTTGGCCATTTAATTGCCTTGGCCCCTTGTCTTTTGGAGGGGAAATTTTGTCCACTCCTTTGCTGTAAGTTGCTGCTTCTTCCCATTACGTAGTAATTGGGAAACAGATTCTGAGAGACCGGGGACCTAGGTCAGGGAGCATGTTCTCCAGCCTCCCTCCCTGGTCCTGGGCTGAGACTTCTGGGAGGACCAGCTGCATCTTGGTCCAGCCTGCTGGCAGGTCTTGGTGAGCTCCAGCTCTGGACCTTGCTGAGGGACACGTGGGGCTCCTTTGGAATGAGCTGCCTGCTAAGGAAAGCCTTCGTCTCCCTGCCTGGCCACCTTTGGAGCCAAATCCTGCCAGGAGACACACTGCCAGCACTGACTCCGGGGCCTGCTCCCTTTTGGAACCTGTGGGGAGCCCAGACCCGACCTCTCCTGCACAGGGGCCCTGCTGCTGCTTGTGAACCCCAAACCTAATTGGGCAAACCGTCCTGATTCTCAGCTCCTCAGGAGGCTACAGAGGCGTGGAGAAGACCCACCCTCTCGCCTCTCCAGCCACTGTCTCAGCCTTGGCCAGGCAGCACTTCTGACACAGGGCTTGCCTTGAGGCCACAGTTGGAAGTTCTCTACTCCACAGAGGTGCACGGGGGGAAGGGGGCTGAAGGAAAGCTGGGAACGTGGGAGCCTTAGGAGTGGAGGGTACTTGTTTGGCTTTGGCTGGAGGGACACCTGGGTTTCCATGGTGCTGTGACCCCTGTGCCCTTGGGTGTGTCACTAAACTTTTGTGGCTGAGTGACCTCATCTGTGCTCCAGGTTGTCGATGTTTGTTAGCCAGCCTGTAGCCCAGGATAAGCCCTTTGTAAAGGCTAATTGTCATCATGAACCACAATGGTGAGCTCTGGTGTGGCAGCACTGTGGGGACACTATTGTGAGTCAACCAACGGTTGCAGCATCCAAACTCTGGCCTGTGTTGAGCTCCCACTGATGCCAGGGAGGCTCCTGCTGGCCCGTGAGTGTGAATACAGAGGAGCGGAAACACGATGGCTGGCGTTTCCTGAGTGTGTGGCACTCCTGGGCGAGATCCCGTTACCAGTGGGCATGAGGCCACGAGACGGCAGCAGAGCCTTCAGCCACAGCGAGCCTCCACATGGCCCTGGTGCAGACAGCTGTGAGCATCGGGCGTCCCTGTGTGCAGGTGCAAGGAACAGCCCTGGGTGTGCAAGAGTGTGCGCGTGCCGGGCCTCGAGGCCACCTGCATTACAGATGGGGCCGTGAAGGTTCCGGGTCCTCCTGTCTGTTTCCCACCGTGGCTCTGTTGTGGCTTTGTGAGCCTCCGGGTTCTTTGGGCCTGTTAGACCTTTTCAGGAAGTGCAGCAGGTTCTATGGTCCTGGGTACCAGGTGCTTCGCAATGAAGGACTCCGCAGCCAGAGGCGATGAGCAGCCTGCAGCGGGCGAGAGTCACTGCCTGAGTCCAGTGGCTTGTGATCGCAAGTTATGGTGCCATCATCCAGGGATGTGCCAAGGGTCCTGGGGACATAGTGAGACAGGAGTTCTTCCTGTTCAGGGTGGAGTAAGTTGAGAAGTATAAAGAAAGATTGGACTTTGCTTTGGGACTCACTGCCGCCCTGTGAGGTATAGGGAGGAGTTGGTGGGGAAACTGAGGCAGCAGGGCTGGGTGGGTCTCCAGGACTGGCTGCCTTGCCTATCCCTAGTTTCAGTCTTGGGGAGGTGGGCATGTGTCAGGGCCTCACTGGCCTAATTACCAGGCTGGGGATGATTAGGTTAATCATTTTAAAAGTCAGAGGTGACTCTTGGGCCACTGGGGTTTGCAGGCTTTGTCCCACCTCCTAGCCCTGCCCCCTCCTTTGAGCCTTGCTGACCTTGTTGCTGAAGGAAACAGTGGCCCCTTAGTCTCCCCAGCACCACACTGACCGGTGTCCAACACGGGCCTCACACTATGGCGTGACTTGGAAACGAGCACCCAGACTTCCTCTGGCCTCAGCGGGGGCCCTTTCATCCAGACACCCTCACTGTGCCGAGAGGGAGAGATCAGACCCCTCCTGCAGAAGAGAACAGGAAGTTCCCGGGAAGCTCCCTTTCCTGAGGGCAGGGTATAGTCAGAAAAGCAGCAGACCACCTGTCCCAGGGTCACTTAGGCCTGGCCCTTCCCACCCCATCTGGGAGATGGGCCTCTGTGTGTCCCCTCCCCTGAGGTACCCCCTTGAGTCCCCTCCTGACCATGTCTCCTTTGCAGAGTCCCCTCCTAAGGGTCCCTCTTCTGCAGCGTCCTCTGCCTCCACTGCCCTCCCCTCAGGTATTCTGGGGGCCTGTCTCCTCTTTCTCAGCTAGTGAGGAGAGACTTGAGGCTCTTGAGGCATTTTAAAGGAAGAGAACCCTGTGGGGTGATCGTAGCATGTGTGATCACTTGAGGGAACATGGTGCAGAAGTCTTTAGAGCCACCAGGGCCCCACTTGCACCCTGCAGGAGGCCTCCCTGCTGGGGAGGGGCCGGGCCCCTGCGTGTCCTGAGCTGTTGTTCTCCTGAAAGGGCTGCACTGGCATAAAAGTGCTTGGAAAATACACAGAGGCAGGTGGCTGGCTTCCAGAACTCCACTGTTTACCTCAGCAGCTCACCAGGAATGCCAAGAGCTCATTTTCCAAACAGTCCGCGGTTGTCAGGTCTACAGGCCTCAGGGTGATGCCAGGGGTGTCCCCTCTGCCTGCCTCCTTCCCCAGTCATTGGGGACCCCAGTTCCTGGCAGGCTGACTTGTCTCCCTGTAGTGTGGGGACAGGCCCAGTGTGTGCCAGCATCACTTGAGTGACCCGCTTTTCTATGGCTCTCTGGGTCTGGGAATACTGGCCTCTTGTCCTGGTGCCCGTCACAGTGGAACGTGGCAGAAGCGGGTGGGTATTCCGAGTGCCCCCCCTTCTCTAGCTCATCCCACTGGCTTCTGTACCTTCCTTCAAATTCAGGTGTCCGGGGGAGGAGGGTCAGGGGATTGTGATGTGGGGTCTACACACAGAGCCAGGAAGGCCCTTGTGCTCTCCTTTTTTCCAAGGCAGAGACTGAGACTGGGGGATGACAAGCTGGTGGCCTGGCAGGGACTGTACGCGGCCTTGCTGCCCAGCCTCTCTACTTCCAGCTGCCTGGCTAGATTGGCCATTTTTCCTTCCTGGGCTCTTGGTGTCCTGGCCTGGGAGGGTCGGAAGGTTGTCCCCTGGTCCTGGCCTTGCTGTGTGGACCAGCGTGTGCCCGAGTCTCAGAAGATGTCTGGCTGGCCCTTCCCTTCCTCACCCAGGAGACTAACAGTTAGGAGACTAACCCGGTCCTGCAGGTTCGTGGGCCCTTGACCCCTCCCCACGGGCGGGGGGGGGAGTGTCAAGTTCTTATTGGGATGTCTGGGGCACCCCTATATAGAGGTGAGCCCTCGGCATCCTTCCTGCAGAGTCGAGGACGTCAGGAAAGAGCTGCCCGTTCTGAAGTTAATAGAAGGGTTGCGGAGGGACTGTGTGTGGCCAGGTGGAGGAGGGCTGAGGAGCCGAAAAGGGTGCCTCAGTGGGAACAGGAGCGGTGGAGGACAAGGAGACCAAATTTGTCATAGGAGCCATAGAGACGGTGGCCGTTACGGGAGAGGAGCTGTGACAGCAACCAGGAGTGCATCTGGAGGGTGGCACGTGGGGACAGGAAGGTGAACACCCAACCTCTTTCCTCTCTGCTGTGTTTGTGCCCTGACCCAGCCAGAGGACCAGGAGCTAGATGGTGGCCTGAGGATAGCTGCTTGGGGCATGGCTGGCACTGGTCAGAGGGCAGTGGTGGGTGGGGAGGGGGATTGAATGCTAGGCACCACTGTGGGTTCCCGTTTGACTCCCAGCAGCATCATCGTTCCCACCCAGATCTAGGTAGGTCTTTAGTCTGTGCCTTGCTCTCCTCACTTGAGAGATCCTTTCCCGGGATGGCTGGAAATAAACTGGAGCAAACACATAAGCCAGGAGCACATACCTGCTTGGAATGACCCCTCCTAGCTGTTATTTGATTCAGCCTCCATCCTGGAGGAAGCTGCACTTGGGGGTGGGGCTTGTGGCCTCCTCTGGCCTCTTTTGAAGCCATTGTGGGGGGTCAGCCAGGTGCAAGGCTGACGCCACTGCCTCCAAGGGACTGTCCTTGCAGGTGGTAGTGGCCATGTGCCGGCAGCAGACAGCTGGCGGGTCAGGAAGCCTAGCGGCACGTGCTTCTGGTCAGGTGGTGCTGGCTGTCAGCTCCTAGCTCTGGCTCCCTTGGGGCCTGATCTTCCCAATCCCTGTCCTCTTAAAAAAACAAACACATTCCCAGTGAGCAGGCTGAGCAACCCGGACTTCCACACAGCCCCCACACCTCCGCCAGTCAGGCCAAGCCCAGATCTCGGTATGCAGTGAGTAGCCGCTGGTACTTGAGGCAGCAACTCCTAGATCTGCTGAGACCACCAGCTCTGCTGAGAGTTTTCATAGTTTTGTGGAAGGAATATCCACTTAGATCCAGGGTCGGATCTGCTGTCGGACTTGAGTCATTTTACTGAACCTCTCTGAGCTCTGGTTTCGGTAGGTTGTGGGCTGAAGAGACATGTGCATTAATGCTTTCTCTAGACGGCCACTCCACAGCCTACTTGGGTGTGTGTATTTTCTGCCCCTGGGTGCTATGGGGCTTGGGGACCAGAAGTGCAAACACAGAGGCTGTCCTCAGCAATTAGGAGAGACGAGTTGTGGGGCTGTAGGGGTCTCATCCTGTCAGTGGGCCCTTAGGAGCTTTGTCCTCTCTGGTATGCTGCAGAGGCTTGTGGGTCCCCTGGCTTATGCCTGGGGTAGGTAGTAGGGTGCAGTGGCCTCAGGTGCTGAAGTTGCTCTCTGTGTCCCATTACAGCTGAACCTCAGCCGGCCGATCGAGGAGCAGGGCCCCCTGGACGTCATCATCCACAAGCTGACTGATGTCATCCTTGAAGCCGACCAGAATGACAGCCAGTCCCTGGAGCTGGTGCACAGGTTCCAGGTGAGTGAGGCTGGTGCCACCCAGCTGAGGGGCCTGCAGGAGGCAGAGGAAGGCTCAGGAATGGCTGAGTGCTGTCTGAGGGCTGAAGCAGCCATTTGGATGTGTCATCCACAGAAGTGACTGTGGCACTGGCTGAATGTGGTTTCAGAGGCAGGTACTTTCCTACAAGCGAGGCCTCGGTCTTCTTGGGCAGAGTGTGGAGACTGACACCGAGCATAGTTGGCACCCTGCCCCTCCTGCCTGTGTAGACATGGCTAGGCCAGAGTGTGGCTGAGTCCAGGTGTGGCCTCTACACCTCACACAGGCACAGTGTCCCGACTTGGCATCCAGAAGGGACCCTTTGCTGTGCTTGGAGCGAGGACACCTCCGCGGGCCTTCGTGCCAAGGCTTCCCTTGGAGGAGAGCCCCCTCTGCTTGTCACGCTGACCCTGTGTGCTCCTGGATGCACACGGCTCAGCTGTCTCAAGAGTCCCCTCGGCTGTTCCCTGCTCCCCACCCATTTCCCTGGTAGCCTCCTTTTTGTGTGGACAGATGTGATTCTTTCCTCTAGAAAATGGCTTAGGGGTCACAAGAAGCAAAGTCACATTATCCATGAAAAGCACTGAAACAGTGGGTGTCCTCGGCCTCCCCAGAGAGACGGGTGCCTGAGCTAGCACTTTCCATATGTGATAATTGGAGAGGTGACATCGTTTCTTTCTGTCAGAACAAAGAGGCTCTTGTCACATAATAGCCATCCTGCTGACCAAGTTCTTCTCTCCCACGTGGTCAGGGTCGGTGGCCTCAGCCTCCCTCGCTTCCCATGGCTCCCACCCGCTCCCTTGGCCGCTCCTTGCCGCAGAGCCCACTTCCCACCTGGGAGTGATGGGGACACAGTGGCAGCTGCTCACAGCCTCCCATGTCTTGGGGGTGGCAGGCAAGGTGGGGTTTGTCCCCGTGTTGTGCTCTCCAGGGCCTCTGCTCTTCCAGCAGCTAGATGTCCTTTCTGTGTGCTAGACTCCTGTGCTTTCCTAGGGCTGAAGCCATGGGAAAGGTGACTTGTGCAGCCTCAGTTTTCGCATTTGTGAGTTTCTTATTTTTCTTATTTCCACTCCTCCCGTTGGTCAGGAGTCGATATGAAGGGAGGTGTGAAGTCACCGTGCTCAGCCCACCACACGCCCATGAGTTCCTGCTGCACTCTGGGAGCTCTTCCAAGCACTGGGGTGAAGACACGATCCACTGCTTGCCCAGGCCCTGTCCCGTAGCAGGGCTGGGCTGAGATGATGCACTCCTGTGTCCATTTTATCTCTGCAGCCCCTCAGGGCAGGGTTCCCCCGCCCTGCTTTACGGCCCAGGAGACTGAGGCTTGGAAGCATGCACGGTGCACCCATAGGGACTGGGCAGAGCCAGGGTTCAGTCTTGACTTTTTTAGGGACCGGCTGTGTAATCCTGCAATTGTGGCATTTATGCGACCTCTTGAGTCCTGGTCTCTGTCACCATCCTGGGTGCAGCCCCAGCTGGTGGCCAGCAAAGTAGGGCTCTTCCTTGTCCCTGAGCTGTCTCCAGGAGGCTTTCAGGTGTCAGTTCTTGTGCTAGTGCTGCCTCAGGCGACATTCTGGGGAGCACAGCTGAGCCTGGCAGCTGCATAGATACCTTTGGGACAGGGATTCCTCCTGAATCCCTCTGAAGGATGATGGTCGTGCAGGGACCTCCTGAGCAGCTCCATTTGTAAGGCTGGGCGATGTGTAGTAAGAGCAGTTGTGACAGCAGGAAGCTCACAGAGCAGCCACGGGGCACCAGGCCCTGTTCTAAAGCACTTTGTGCACATTGGCGGGTCTGCTGTCGAGCAGGAGGCTACTCTTATTCCCAATGTGAGCGAGGAATGGGTGGAGGAAGGTTGGGTGGCTTCTCAAGTTAGAAAGTGGTGACTGGGGTCTGAACTGTGTCAGCTGGCTGGACCCCACTCTCCCCCACCTGCCAGACTCCATAGCAGACTCTGGACACACTGCCCGGTCAGTGCCCCCAGCATCAGTTTCCTTGTCATTAGAATGAGGTGCTGGTGGCTCCTCCTTCCTGGGACAGGCAGCAGTGTGTGGGAAAGTGCTGGTATTTGCTGAGAGCCTTCCTGCTGTTGTAGCTGCCATAATGGCACCACCGTTACTTTGGTTGGTAATGTCTCTCTGTAAGGGCCAGGCCCCCGACTGGCCCCAGGGTCCCTGGCGTCACGGAATAGCTATTCCATCCTCATTGCCCCAGACACCCTGAGCTTTCAGCCCAGGGCAGGCGATCGCAAATAGCGGTGAGAGCTGCCTTCTGTGTGCCTGCTGTGGGCAGAGAGGGCACATATCAGGGGGGCAGGATGTGCAGCTTAAGGCTACCAGGTACAGTGGGGATCTTGGCTGGGTCTCCAGGTCTGTCCCTTCCAGGGTACACACCCAGTGGTCCTCAGCCAGGATAGTGACCTCATGCAAGCCTTCCAGCCCCAGCATTTCTGGGATGAATTTTCATTCATCGTGGGTTTCAGTGAGAAGTCAGATGTCTGATAAGGCCAAGAAGTTTCCTCCTTTATGAGAACAGTCCCTTAGGGAAGAGTGTGCTCCCTGTGCTCTCCAGAGGACTCAGAGGGGAGGAGCCAGCAGCAGGTGTGAGAGAGGCTGGCAGCTCCAGGGCCAGGACACAGAGGAGGCTTTTGCTGACCCGTCGTCCCCTGCCACTGACTGACAGAGGCATAGGCTCAGAGCCGGGCCATGTGAACTCAGGGATGACCCTCGACCTTGACCATGCCCTTTGTTTTCAGAGTCTGTTCGAATGTTCTTTCTTGAGACGTGAATGAGGAGGTGTTGGTGTGGCTTGTGGAATGGGGGGAGCAGGGAGGCCACAATCAGAGGAATGTGGACTTCAGGAGCAGGAAGCAGACCTGGGGCATGGGCCTGCAAAGCAGCCCCCCTCCCACCCCCCCC